>NC_136959.1:12796772-12901772 GCF_032717465.1 Coenobita brevimanus
AGATCTGGTGAAATTACCAAAGCAGGCTGTGCACGTGATGTTCCGGGTTATTTTGAAATTTGGGGGTTACTGAAAAATCCTATGGAATAAATAAAGAAATAATCTAAGATAAAGTTTATGTTAAATACTGTACAGGTATCTAAAAGGGTTTATTCAGCAAGTTAGGTTATCAGTACCACGAAACAGAAATTTTATCAGTTACAGTACGTTTTGCTAGTAACAGGTGAGGTTATTACTGTGCTATTATTGGAATGTAGGGGAAGTACTATGGCTACCTGCAACAAGATGTGTTATTAATTTTGCCCACTGCTAGTGCAAAGACTGAAAAGATAACTGAGATCTGAAATTATGCAGAAGTTTTGCTACCGGTATTTGTTGAGGAAAAAGGACATGAAAAATAATCAATACTCACACATTACATAACACCTGCTAATTAGAACAGTACTAAAATATAAATAAACAATTAGTACACGAAAAATATAATATAAATTGCGGCTTGTTAGATTTTATTCTTAGCCAAGTGTCAAAAGTGAGAAATTTGTCGCCGCCTGGAATGGAGATACTAAAAATTAGCTAATTCCTGGAATGCAAGGGCACAGAAAAAATAAAAAAAATAAAAAAATAAAATAAATTTTACCTATACCTATAAAAGTGGTATCTGCAAACAAAATTATTTATGTTTATGATGGACCTATACAGCAAGTAAAAAGGGGGGTTATCTTCCAGCAAAGGTAAATTTAATGTTGATATACGAACTGTTTTTACGAGTGAAGCAAGGGGGAAATCTTCCTGTTAAAATATTCTAACTTACATTGTGATTAAAGTTAGCCAGGTAGCTCAAACAAAGGTTGGCTAGTGGCAGGAAAGTGCAATCAAAACAAACAAAACTCCACTTAATAATTGTATACACGGTATATAAACTGTTTTCGTTGGTGAAAACAGTGAACAAAACTAACGAAACAGTACTCACTCATTGACAGCACTATGCACAAGGGAAAGCTTAACACTAAATAACAGACATCATATATAATGTACCAGACAAAGAAGTTTTTTACATCAGTTAACACAAAGGCGTCAGCCATAACCAAAAAGAACTGCAACAAACTACATAACAAGGATCTTTTCCATATTATTGTATAACACACAACAATACGCTAAAAGACTATCACTCAAAACTCAGACTCACCTCGAACAAACACGTCAAAACAAAACAAAATCCCACAAAACAACAAGGGCAGCTCGAACAAAACAAGTCAGAGCAAAAGATGGTTCCACTCAGTTTCAAATACCGACTGTTTTAATTGGTAAAAAGATATGCAGTTAACACTCACCCAGTCCCAGCTCTACACACAGGGAAATACTTATCGCTTCCACGAGAACAATAACCACCCATCGTCATTACACTTTAAAGCGCCAGACAGACAAGCAGGACAGGGCAAAGCTTTTCACATTTAAAAACGCACATAAACTCTAGCACATACGCTGGATTCGCAAACCGTACACAGGGATAATACGTTCAAGACACTTATACACACAGATGTAATATTTGCACACGAAATATTCACTAAGATTCACTCAGATAGTAGAAACAACTGGTGGGTGGTGTGTGCGAGGACAACAGCATCCTGTGGGGTTTGCAGAGAGAGAGAGAGAGAGAGAGAGAGAGTCAGGGAATATGTCGAGAGGATGAGTGCATTGTAGGGGGGATGAGCAGGAGAGGAATAGTTTGTGTGTGTGTGTGTGTGTGTGTGTGTGTGTGTGTGTGTGTGTGTGTGGACAACTCGTACCTCATGTCCTCAAACTTCCCAAAGTGGTTGTGACAGTGACTGGCGGGCGTCATGGAGCGTCCGAGGTTAACTTTGTCGTGTGTGAGGATGGGAGGAAGTTTGAGAGGGGCGGCAGAGTTGGCCACGATTGACAGTAACTTGAGCAGGAAGCCACGACACCCTCTTCCACGTCTACACACACACACACACACACACACACACACACACACACACACACACACACACACACACACACACACATAGTTTACCAAAAGATTCTTCGTATCAACCCCATCCCCTTTCGTACCCTACAATCGTGAAATGAAATGCTGTTTTGCAAAGACACTGAGGTTTATTTTTCTCCGTAAGATTAAAAGGTATCTTTTTGTAGTTGTTTCGCTTGTTCAGCGATCAAAGTACAATATCCTGACAGTGTTGTGTGAATGTTCTGGAGTTACCAGTTACCCGTTTTTCATTCCTTGTTGGAATCTTGATTGTAGGTAAGAAACGAGTCTCTCCGTTTGTAATCACAAGAAAATGTTACATACTCACGTAATTTTAGGTGCTGCAACAATAGTTGAATAATCTAAACAATGCAGTACTTTATTGATCTACCAGAAGATCCAGCGACATGTCTTAAGAATACCCCCGTTAATACAAATACACCAGTCCTGTATGGGACAGCACTCGCAAGTATTCAGTATGGACGGTGGGTGTTAGCGCCGAAGTGGTGACGTGAAGGTGCAGGAGAAGGACTGCTGGGGCGTGGGATAGGCCCTGAAGCCTTTGCCCAGAGTTGGACACATTAAAAAAAATTAAAAATAAAGAAGTAGATAAATGGGTGCAGGATCCTAAGCAAGAGCAGCGTGTAACTCTGACCTTCCAATTGCCCTTATTTATGTCTAACCTTGGGTGGCGTTGCACTCTAGGTGCTTAGCTAATTAGGTCAACTATAATTACCTACGAGTTTTAAGTCACGCGGCTGTCTCTCCTCGCAGCGAGTGTTCAGTCCTCTTGGCCTCCCTCGCTGCTTCCTTCCCCGCCTAGGCTCCGGCTGTGATGGTGTAGTGTTCAAATGCCTACCTCCTGTTGGCCACCTGGGCCCACCATGAGTCTGATATCATTTGTTAGGGTGGTCAGGGTTTTGGGACAGTACATGAGGCTGTCTGGCTAAGTAGGATTAGGGACAAGCTAAGTTAACCTTGTCTAAATATGCAGTATTCAGTGTAAAAATTCTGTAGTATGTAGTAAATAATAATGTGCATTTGCAAAGTATACCCCCAGCCTTTCCTTCCATACCATGTTGAAAGAACGTGACGTGATATATGTAAACCTGACATGGAAATATGTTAGTATGGACACCCAAACTGTTTTAGGCAATCAAGCCAAGATGAGACGAAGTGGTAATGCTAATTTACTCTATTTGGTAGTTGGGCTCTTCAGATAAGTGGAAGCTGAAAAGAAGATTGGAACGATTGCAGGAGGGAGGATTTCACAGAAGTGGACGAAAAAATCTGGGAGAGGAAATAAACAATGCTGGAAAGGCTGGGCAACAACGTGGAAAGGTCTTGCTTTAAAAAAAAATGGATAAGGGTGTGGACTGGGTAACGTGGAGAGTCTGGAGTGTGAGGGAGCTATTTGATGATGAAGAGGTGGAGGCGGGAGGAAGGGGTCAATTGAAAGTGTGGAAGAGGGTAGACTGAGAGAGGCAAAGATGGAGTGAGAGGGGTAGGGATGGAGTAAGAGGGGATTAAGTAGAGTTGAATGAGAGAGGAGGAAGGAAAGGGAGATAGAATTAGAGAGAGAGAGAGAGAGAGAGAGAGAGAGAGAAAGAAAGAAAGAGAGAGAGAGATAGGAGGGGGGGGGGAGTAAAACGACAGAAGAGAAGGAAGGGCAGGGGTGGAGTGAGAGAAGAACTGTGAGTAATTTAAAAAAGATAAGAGACGAGCGAAGGAGTGGGTGACAGTTTAAGTAATGTGCGATCTGACGCAACAGAATCAAGGACAGGACAAGTAAGTTGGAAAATAGTCTGACACACCTTGGCGGAAAAGTCAGGTTAATTTGTATTCTCGCTTCTACTAGATTGATTTTTTTTTTTTTTTTTTTTTTCAGAAGAGACGAGACTGCAGGAAATGAAATGGTGTATGAAACCTTTATCTAATTCGTCTGCTGAGAAGGTTATCCTAAAACTTAATAATTTGAAGTTTAGGAAGCGCAGAATAATTGTCTCCTTCGAGTCGAAAGAGTTAAAGTGATATGCGATTTGGCTTCATAAATTACGATGGCGAGATGCACAAAGCGGTGCGTGGTTGGACGGGACAAATAAATGCATCACAGGACCATGCACAGTAATGGGCAGTAACACCGCCAGCTCTCATGAAGGAGACTCTTGATGGGTCGTTATACTCAGGAAACGAGGTGCAATTTCACACAGTTGCCGAGGTGTGGGGTGAAGTTGGTGGCAGAACGAGGGGAGGATGACCGAGAATGAGATGCATAATAGTCAAGAGAATGAAGTTGAAGATAGTGGTGGTTTGTGATAAATCTGGAGATGTTTTTTACACTCTCACCTTCGAGCTCGTCAGTCCTCACACACTTCTTCAAATCGTTTCACATCGGAAGTTTCTACCGCTGGTACAATGGCTTTCTTAGGAAACACAGACACTGGGAATTATTGCGTTGTCCGGAGGAATCAAGTTCAAATCACCCAGTTTAAAGTGTTGAGTCTGCGAAAAGAAATGTAATGTAGAGAAGGCTGGGAACCTCATCACAGGGAAAAGGAAAATTTTTTCAGCTTTTCCCACTCCATTGCTTGTGCCAAGAGTAGACTAGGCGCGGTTTTTCTCCAGGTTTAAGTGGAGGATTTTTGAGGCGATGATAAAATTACAAGCATCTTTAGGACAAACCATGGCACTACTTTGTCATCTCTCTCTCTCTCTCTCTCTCTCTCTCTCTCTCTCTCTCTCTCTCTCTCTCTCTCTTTTAAACTGTTGAACATCTATTCGAAGGCAGTGACGGGTGAAGCATTTTAAGAGTTTAACGACGAAGTAATACTAAGAAGGAAGTATGTCAAGGCACTAAGATTTGCTGACGACAGTGCAGTTGTGTGTTAAAACCGAACCGGGACTGCAAAGAATCTGTAACACACTGAATATAACTGCAAAATTAATATCTGCAACGAAAATGCACGAAACGAAGACAACACGTATGACGATTGCTAGAAAGGACATAAGCCAAATGAACGTGAAGAGAGGGCACCATCTGCCTGAAGATGTGAAGCATTTTTAATGTCTACGTAAAGAAGGATGAAGCAGAGAAGGTTGATGTTGAAGAATATTGGAGAAATTGCATTGGGAAGGGAAAAACGTGTAGTGACAGGAGATGAACTTCAAATTAAAGAACAGATCATGAAATAAGAGCAAAATCTGAGTGGAGAATTATACAGAATGGAAACCCAAATTTTGAGAATAGCCGAGAGAAAATTTCCGGAGCCTTCTAGATTAAGGTTTGAAGAAGAAATCTGAACATAAGATAAAAACGGCAGTGGTGACGTACTGGAATGTGCAGAAGAGGAAAGAAGTCTGATTGGAGCTACAAGGTCATAAATCCCTCTGAGTTAGCAGCATGTGATCCAGAGCCAATGACTGCAACCATGTATTGTAACCAGCCGCGATAACAAAGCTGGTATTATTTTTAAATTGTTTGTCTGTCCGTGTGTGCATCTGTTAGCACGATAGCCTCACAGCGGCTCAAGATCTCATCACATAATTTTACAGGTGTGTAGTAGGGATGAAAATCTCCTTCGAGTTCGTAATTGGTGAAAGTTGGTCAAGGTATGTGTGTCTGTTAGCGCGATAACTTCACAACCGCTCCAGATATCATCACAAAATTTTACAAGTGTGTAGTAGGGATGAGAATCTCCTACGAGTTCGAAATTGGTGAAAGTAGGTCAAGGTCAAGGTCATATTCCGAGCCGTGCTAGATATGTACCGGTTCGAGGCTGGTGTGATTCCCCCCTTGGGTGGGCCTTGGCCAGAATATTTCGTCCCCAACTCACTCATTTACTTTCTTTTACTCTCCACCCCTAACGTAAGGTCTTCGGCTCCCATGTCTTAGGAGACTGGTTTTACTGTAATTCTTATGGGCTTAAAAAGTAAGATGTACAAATTCCCCAGTACGGGGGATTCCTAGAGGCTGGGCACCCACATGGAATGCACAGGGCCTATTTTATCATGAACTTATTCCTCTGTCTGATGTATGTTAAAGTACCTCCTCGGCGAGAGCATGACGGGAAATTAAAACTGCACACCTTCACCCATCTTTCCCGAATACTTATTAATATGTTCATCCATGTCCTAATTTCGTCAGATAATATAACGTCTCTCATAATGGTGCCCCAAAGGGAAACTTAGCAATAAAATGAACGCCTATAGCCCACAGTACTTTTCCTCGCCTCGATGAATGATGATTCGAAGCTGATGGTATCGTATCTGTCGATCCGTCAAACTCGAAAGATTCGAAGCAGGATATGAACTTGGTGATGAGGGATTCGAACAGACGGTATTAACTCCCTCACTGCGGTTATTCATTTTGACATATTTTTGCTATCTCCAGACGTCATTTTGAACTGTGTGCGTTGGTCAGATATTCATCTATAGCCAGACGCCTTAATCCCGTAAGGGGCGGCCACAAACAAATTGCCTCCGTGTAACCTTGTTCCCTGCCATTTCGCTGCTCTCCCTCAGGCTCACACACCCCTCTCATATACTTCTCCACTCCATACCTCAGTCTCATCCTCGGTCTCCCTCTCCCTCTCCCCTTCCACCTCACTTACATACACTGTCCTCGTTAGTCTCTCGCTCTCCATACTCTCCACATAGCCTAACCACCTCATTGTATTTCTCGTGAAGTTTACTATCACATCCACATCCACACCACAAAGATCCTTTACTTCATTTGCCAGTCTGTCTCTCCATCCAACTCCACATGCTTCTCTCAATTAACTGATTTCGACTGCTTTCACTCTTGACTCGTGTCCTTCCAACAAGGTCCAAGCTTCGCTTCCATACGTTAGAGTTGGTATCAGTCAGATCATTCAGTTGTCAGGACTACATATTATAATTACAAATCATAATAGACAGATAGATAAATAGATAGATAGACAGCCCTCTGCGAGCCTGGGAAAAGGAAATGAGTTTGCAAGTTACACTGAGGAAAGCTAACAACAGCGGCCAGTAAGGAGATGATGCAGTTAGCTGTCAGCAGTCCTCTCGTGAACAAAGACCTAGTAACCATACACACACATATACACACATACTCACACACAGGCTTCTTAAACTTTCCATCCACGAGGAACACACGTGATACGTCTCCTGTTTCACCAGAATTTAGGAAAGAGAGTTTAGAAGGAGACAGGGCTTAGAAGAGACAGGTCACAGTGATAAGGGTTTGGCAATTTGAGAGAGAGAGAGACAGAGAGATAGATAGCGGGACGGGACTCTATACTTACGCTCTGTGTGAGAGACTTGTTAATATTTCCAAGACAAATAAAAATAGTCCCATACTATTCTTTACCTCTCCTGTCACTACATGACAAATGGGAAGCTACTCCAAGATATAAAAACCTCTCGTCCACAAATCTAAAATATATATATAACTCAACCACAAAGGAACCTACACAGTCTTTTATGACACAAAGTCATTTATGACACAGTGACTTTTTGGCTTCTATTCTCACTTCCCGATTTCTTATCACTGCTTTCAAAGAAGCAGCAACCATTCTTCCTTGTTGTACTTTTTCACCCACTTAATCCTCTGAACTTCCATCCTTCCTCATTGCACCACCCAAGTACTTAAATGCACTCACATTTTCATTTTCTAACCATCCAGCCTCACTGTGCATTCAGTGACTTCATCTCTCTCGACGACCCCAACTTTACTCTTTCCTACATTCAACTGTAGATTCCGTTTCTTACACACTCTCCCAAACTCATTTACCAAGCCTTGCAGTTCCCATTCGTCTTCACTCAACAAACAATGCCCTCCCTCATTAGGGCCGCTCCAACATCCACTGCCCTATTTTGTATCTCTTTTACACTATAACTCCATCCATCTACAGATTGAACACATATGGAGACATGACACATCCCTGTTTCAATCCAACATTCAGATAGAAAAATTCACTCAATTCATCATCCACACGCTCTGCAGCCTTAATGCTTTCATATGTACTCTTCACGGCATTCAACAGCTTCCCATTTACTCCATTTACAGGTTTTCGAACCCATAAAATATAAGATGCATTTCATAAATTGAACAGATGCGTCAGCATGGTGAATTCAACAGCGGTGGGATCGAACAATTGATATTTACACCATTGTGATGACTTTGTCCAATATTTTATCCCGTATTTGATTCTCATGACATCCAGATTAGTTTATATCAATCAGATGAGGTATTACGAACTGGAAGGACATATAATACAGCCTTCATTAATCCCTCCAACACGAGAGGTCTTTCTTGAGAGGTATTCGGTTGTCTGGAGATCGAAGGGTTAAGCAAATTCATCTGCAGGTCAATAGTTGCCTTGCGTAATGTGACTTTGGTCGTATGCTTAAACATTACACCGCCAAGTGGAATGCAAGCTTCGTGTTTTTGACAATGCATTCTAAAGCCAGCGAGTCAGATGGAACGTCCTAAGCCTTCGTACATTGTTGGTGACTTTCTGATGTGAGATGCTGGCTGACCAAGCGTAATAACCACACGTTTTGCCGTAACTGACCGTCAGAAATTAGGATCTTACACCCCAAATTCCAGTTTCTTGTTTATGCATACGACCTTTGGATGCACTAATTTTACGTGACCGCTCATATATAGAAGCACTGATATAAATTAAAGTCAATGGGACATTCTTTGTGAAACTCCAGTTAGTACCAGAGTAAAGATATACAGTAGGATGCCACGGGGGAGGAAGAGGAAATTAGTATTAGACGAATTGAAGTCAGAGGAAAGTTTTTTAAAAAATGAAAAGGTTGGCTCAAGGGAAACTGACTGACACGTGATAGAACCTTCCTGAAAACTGAACACTGAGTTAGTTGATACGTGTGTCCAATTGCACGCCTGGGAAACTTTAGCTTCCAAGTTAATACGGTTGAATAATTTGGTTGGATACACATGAGAGGTTGGAATTGGTTCTCGCATCCTGTTTCCACCCGCTGGCTCACACGCTGATTCTCTCTCTCTCACTCTCTCTCTCTCTCTCCTATGCCGGCCTTGTATGATCGCCAATGATAACAATGCGCTCAGAGAGCGCATACCTCCACCAATGCCATTGCCATTAAAAAGGATCCGGATCCGGATCCGTGGATATAGTATCCGTTCATAACTTTCTGAGTAATCCTGCTAACATCAAGCAAACAGACAAACAAACCAACGCGGCGTAAAACATAATCTCCTTGGCGGAGATAATAATAATAATAATTATAATAATAATAATAATAATGATGATGATGATGATGATAACATCCATCCATCATCCAATCCTACGTTGCCCCATGGTGGAGCGTAGGAGCCCGGGGCTAGGCAGCTGGTCCTGACATTTAAGATGAGTGACCAGCCGCACTCATCCCTGAGTGGCATTACATGAGCAATAAACCCCATCCATCCCTTGGATATAAACTTTCACCGACTCAATCCGATTGGAGCGCAATAATTACCCACTAAACAATCAGGCGCCAAAATTTGGTTATATGGTTACCACTCAGCGTAGTAAATGGTTTCCTGGTGTACAGGAAACCATTTGGCTTGGCACTCAGTGTAGAGTCACCCACAGGCAGAAGGAAGAGAAAAGAATGAAGGAAAGAAAGACAGAAGAGGGAGTGTAAAGTCACCCGTAGGCAGAAGGCCAAGGAAAGACTGAAGGAAAGACAGAAGAGGTTGAAAGGAAAGAAGGATGGAAGAGAGGAAAGGGTAGACACCCGAGAGCAGCACTACATCGAGTGGGTGGATGGTGAGCGTCCCCACCTACCACATAATAATAATAATAATAATAATAATAATAAAAATAATAGTAACGAACACTGTAAAATTGTCCAAAGACAATTTCGATAAAAAAATAAATAAATAAAACTTCCCGCAGCCATTGCCTACTAGAAGCCGATCTATAAAGCAACCTTGAGGTCAAGGTCACTGATCTTGTGCATGTCACCTTAGGTCATCACACTTTATAAGTTCATCAAGTTTATTGAATTTAGCTTTAATCCTTCATGGAAAATCAGGTGACATTGCAATTTTTGACCCTAGGCGATCTCAGAGAATAATCAGCCGATTATGACCATACTCCTTTCTGCAATGCGGCCGCCTTACAGCTATATTGCACTAAAATTTCAGCTTGATACCTTAAGCAGATTTTGAGATAGCGTTCCGGAGTCCGTTTTCATACATTCTGAATAATATCCGGTGATCCGGCTGATGAACTGCAATCACATTTGGCCAGATGAAGCCGCCGGCTAGGCGATTACTCTGACAAAGCCTGAAGGCTATACGCCAAAGAGCCTCTGAGTAATGACCATTTACTTTTTCAGCGGAAAGAATAATAAGAATATTAATAAAAACAAGACAACTTCCCTCAGGGATGTGGGAAGTTTTAATAACTACAACATTCATCATAAATAATAGGTCATTCCATTCATAGCACCAGAGTTTTCCAGTCGTGCCAAAATTCAATACTCTGTACAAAAAAATAATGAAGTGTTTTCTGTGAATCTCCACGTTCAAATACCAACCCACTCACAAGCTAAAGTTTGTTCCTGAGCTGAGATAGGTGAAGAGTCTATGGAGGTAATTCTAACAGTTTTAAGATGTCTATAAAAGGCTCTAATGGATGACAATGCCTTTTCAAGATATACCTATGTATGATTAGGTTTAAGATCAAAGTGTAAAAATGTAAAGATATAAGATGAAAAAGAAGGGACACAACGAGGCTTTAAAATCAAGTGGAGCAGTAGATAGCTGCATCAGCTAAATGATGCACTGAGTAAAAACAATAAGCAATTCAAAAGCGATAAAAAAAAAAAAAAAAAAAAAATGGAAGGCATACCCTTTAGAGCGAAAGGAAAGAAAGTAACAAAGAACGTCGAAATAGAACTTCAGAAATTGAATACTTGCCAAGGCTGTATGTGCAAGAGAATTAGTATCGTATATAAAAATAAATATAAATAAAGTATTAAGTAAACAGACGTAATATTAACACTAAGAGATTCGAATTCCAAGGTAATTTATTACGGAGTTCATATAGAAGACCACAGTAGACTCATCTTAAACTGTTCTCTCAGACTCTAAAAGCTCTCTGCCAAAATGCATCTGCCAACGCATTCCTTTAAATGTAATGCAAACTGTAACAGGATTTTGTTTTTTATGCCTTATCGGCCTGGATCCTTGTCTATATGTATATAAAATGGATTTCTTAACGTCCATAACCAAGCAATCTGCCACAGAAAGAGAAGAATTACCTCTGCCTTTTTTCGGCTAATTGACACCGAAAAAAAAAAAAAAAAAAACTGAACTATTTACAGTCCACCCTTGCTACCAGCAGTATTATCAATGTGAGAATATTCACAAGTTTGTCTAGCCGAAAGTCATTTCAGTCTTTCTTTGGCAATGCTTAGGGAGGCTTAGACCAACTCTTAACATTAACAAAACTTTTTACCTACCTTTGAACTGATTCAGTGATTTTGTAAAGGTGTACGAAAGTGCCTTTTCGAGTATGAAGAAGATCCATCACTAAACAAGGACCACCTTGTTTCGCAGTTCTCCTCTAGTTTTTTTGTTTGTTTTTTTTCATTACATACTGTATGTTTTTCATGGCATTCTTTAAGTATTTTCACTTTTTTTTTTTTTTTTTTTTTCTGTTAAAAATGATGAAAAGCGTTTAAAATTAACCTTATCAGTGCCTAACCTTACCAAACCTATTTTATGTCAACCTAACAAATTTTATGCTAAACTAACCCAACACCCTAACCTAACCTAATCTATTATATCACTATTGTTATCATATTTTCCCTGTTTATTGATGGATCGTCTTCATACTCCAAAACGCATTTGTGTACACCTTATCAATGTCACTAAATGAGATGAAAGGAAGGTAAAAAAAAAAAATAATAATAATTTCTAAGAGGTGGTCCTATGCCTTCTTAAGGATTGCCCCTTCTTTAGATGAATCTCCTTTAGTTTGATCTCCAGTTGATATTAAAGCTTTTCCTCCAGTGTGGAGAAGGTTATGTGTCATAAACATTGTTCAGTCAGTAAATTATCAACAACTATATGTTGAAGAAAACTATTAATTAAGCTTTAATCATACCTTGCATAACCTCAGCTTTATATATTTTCTCTAATTCCATAGGTAGTTTTCCTTACTACTACTACTACTTCTGCTGCTGCTGCTGCTGCTGCTACTAATAATAATAATAATGAAAATAACAATAATAATAGTATGCATGTATGTATGTATATACATGATGAGTGAATGGATGAGTGAAAGGAAGCGTGGACCATTGGATTTTGGAAACTTGGGCCGCCTGGACGTTGCTACTCCTCGCCCTGCCCTGGGGTGGGAGGGGGGTTCCGGATGACGATGATGATGATGATGATGATGATGTATATATGTATCCTCTGATGGCTTTTCAGCAAACTTTGACAAGTTCAAAGACATGCTAAAATACTAAACTACAACAGTAATAGCCCATACCAAAGGTGCGAGTATAGAGAAGGATGGCACGCACATGTGGTGACAAGCATGGAACCATAAAATAAATATAATACTCAGAACTCTCCTCACATATTGCCTCTTGACCGTCTGCCATACCGCTGAACTCCGTGCTGCCCAGAGATTATAGAGTCACACAAGTGCTCGTGGGCCCTTCGGGCCCCTCGCACTTGCTCCTGCGGAGGGCTCTCGCGTTTATGTGCTGTCCTAGTGTAACGTTGTCACTTGGATTTTTTGCAGCTGACCAATTGATCGTGTTATTTGCAGCTTCGGGAATAGAACCCAAGTTGTCCGAACGCAAGTCCGAAGTACACACACAGACACACGGCTACTACTACAGTTCAATATAGTTCTACCTCTGGGCAAAAAATTCTACAGAGATCCTATGCCGGGCTCTGGGAGCAGCGTTTTTTGGTCAAAATGTGATCGCTCATTAAAAATAGTAAAGGTTTTTCAATCGTGATGGGACCAAGTTCTTTTACAACAGCAATTTTTTGCAAAGTTGGGAATGTACGAGTGAATCGAGTGGTTGGTCAGTGGGGTGTGCCAGCTGACGTAGATGGGAATGGTAGTGCTTTGGTGGACATCTGTGCTGGTAAGGGGTTGGCAATAGCCAACACCTACTTTCGACATAAGATGATCCACCGGTATACATGGAGAGTAATGAGGAGCATGGATGGTGAACTTGTTGAACGAAAGGCAATGATAGACTACGTGTGTGTGGATGAGCGAATGAGAAGACAAGTGTTGGATGCAAGAGTGTGGAGAGGGTGGGGGAATGGAGTATCGTACCATCACTTAGTGTTGGCCAAGGTGAAGCTGCAAAGAAAATGGTTGAGGAGACGAAGGGGAAGACAGGAGGAAACAGCTCCTATGAGAAGAGTGAAGTTGCAAGATAGTGAGAAAATGGCAGAGTATAAGAGCATAGTGGAAGATTGGGAAGGTATGAGTTGGAGCAGATGGAAGGGGTGGAAGACGTATGTAAGATATTTACAGAAGAGATAGGCGCAGCGTGTGAGGTGGTTTGTGGAGTGAGGAGGAGATGCAAGGGTGTGCAAGGGACAGCATGGTGGAATGATGAGGTGAAACGAGCTGTGGAACAAAAGAAGAAGGCATATAGTGAATGGTTAGCAAGTAGAGGTAGGGGAGAAGATGACAGAGAGAAGAGAGAGGTATATGTGAGTAGGAGAAGGGAGGAGAAGAGACTGGTGAAGGAGAGTAAAAAGAAAGTGGATGAAGAGTTTGGGAGGAATCTGTGTGTGAAATGGAGGGAGAGTAAGAAATTGGTTTGGAAGGAGGTAAAGAAAGTAAGGCATTGTGAAAGGGGAAATAGTAGGGGAGTGAAAGACAGGAATAATAGATTGTTGGTGGAGAAGGGAGAGAAACTGAGGAGATGGAAGGAGCACTTTGAGGATTTGTTGAATGCAGAGAGTGACAGCAGTGCGAGTATAGGTGGTTGGGGAATGGCTGGAAGAAGGAGAGATGAGAGGAGGGAGGTAGAGATCAGTAGGACGGAAGTAGTGGAAGCAATGAAGAAGATCAAGTTGGGGAAGGCCCCAGGAATTGATGGAGTGTGTGGTGAAATGCTGAGGTATGGGGGTGAGATTGTTGTGGAATGGGTATGGAAGCTGTGTACATTGGCTTGGGAAGAGGGAAGGGTTCCAGAGGACTAGAAATCAGGTATAATTGTTCCTTTATATAAAGGAAAAGGGGAGAGAGAATTGTGTGGTAACCATAGGGGTATTTGCCTTCTTAATGTGACTGGTAAAATATATGGCTGAATACTCATTGATAGGGTTAGGCATATAACAGAAGAGCTGGTTGGAGAAGAACAAGGGGGATTTAGGATGGGAAAAGGGTGTGTAGGTTAGATATTTGTTCTAAGATGTTTAGTGGAAAAGTATCTACAGAAGGGAAGGAAAGTGTACGCTGCCTTCATGGACATGGAGAAAGCTTATGACAGAATAGATAGGCAAGTTATGTGGAAGGCATTAAGAATATATGGATTGGATGGGAAATTGTTGAATGCTGTGAAGAGTATGTACTAAGGAGCTAGGGCTACGATGCGAGTGGATGGTGAGCTGAGTGAATTTTTTTATCTCAGTGTGGGGCTGAAACAGGGTTGTGTGATGTCTCCATGGCTGTTTAATATATACATGGATGGGGTTGTAAAGGAGGTGCAGGGTAGGGCAGTGGATGTGGGGGTGGCTCTAATGAATGAGGGTGAGATTTGGAAGGTTCCGGTGTTGCTGTTTGCTGATGATACAGTATTGTTGAGTGAAGATGAATGGGAGTTGCAAGGTTTGGTGAATGAATTTGGGACAGTGTGTAGGAGGAGGAAGCTGAAAGTTATTGTAAACAAAAGTAAAGTTATGGTGTTTGAGAGGAATGAAGTCACAGATTGTACAGTGAGGTTGGATGGTGAGGATATGGAGAGTGTGAGTGCATTCAAGTACTTGGGTAGTGTGATGAGTAAGGATGGAACTTTGGGGGATGAAGTGCGTGAAAGGGAACAGCAGGGAAGGAAGGTTGTTGGTTCACTGAAAACAGTGATGAGAAAAATGGAAGTGAGTATGGAAGTTAAGAAGTCACTGCATGATAGTACTGTGATCCCTACCCTGACGTATGGAAGCGAGGCGTGGACCTTGCAAGAGGGGAACAAGTCAAGAGTGATAGCAGTGGAAATGAGTTACTTGATAGGAGCGTGTGGAGTGACATGGAGGGACAGGTTGACGAATGATGAAGTGAAGGAACGTTGTGGGGTGGATGTGGATGTGGTTGAGAAGATTAAGAGAAATACACTGATGTGGTTTGGACATGTGGAGAGAATGGAGAATGAAAGACTGACTAAGAGGGTGTATATAGGTGAGGTGGAGGGAGGGAGAGGGAGGGGTAGACCGAGGATGAGGTGGAGGGATGGAGTTGAGAGGTACATGAAGGAGGGAAGAGTGAGCTGGGGGGAGGGTAGTCAAATGGTGGGTGACAGAGCGACTTGGAGGCGTTTTGTCTGCGGCCACCCTTTGTGGAATTAGGGGGTCGGGCTGTAGATAGATAGATAGATAGATTTTTTGCAATTTTTGTGCCAAATTTGGTGCGATTTGAATGTGGTTTCGGCTGCCCAAAATACACACACACACACACACACACACACACACACACGGCTACTGCTATAGTAGGACAAGTGTTCGTGGGCCCTTCGGGCCCCTCGCACTTGCTCCTGCGGAGGGCTCTCGCGTTTATGTGCTGTTCTAGTATAACGTTGTCACTTGGATTTTTTGCAGCTAACCAATTGATCGTGTTATTTGCAGCTTCGGGAATGGAACCCAAGTCGTCCGAACACAAGTCCGAAGGACACACACAGACACACGGCTACTGCTATAGTATATTTTAGTTGTACCTCCGGGCAAAAAATTCTACAGAGATCCTATGCGGCGTTTTTTGGTCAAATTGTGATCACTCATTAAGTATATTTAAAGTTTTTCAATCGTGATGGGACCAAGTTTTTTCACATCAGCGAAATTTTTGCGATTTTTGTTCCAATTTTGGTGCGATTTGAATCTGTGGTTTCGGCTGCCCAAAACACACACACACACACACACACACACACACACACACACACACACACACACTTGATATAATTAACGGCGCTGCCCTCCCGTCGAAACGCAGACAACTACTAGAAAATGACCGAGGAAATGGACATGGAACGCGTTTGAGGGCACACTATATATTTTCTGTAATTTGGGCTGTATCCATTATACTTAAGGTTGTATACATATAAATAAGTAATCTACTCTGCATCTGTGTCATTTCCTTATTCTCTTTTATCATAACAGAAAGATACATCGGCCACACTTTTCCTTAGGGCATTGATACTAATGGCCTTATTGAAATAAGTTTATTTGGTGTAAAGAATTAACAGTATGTAACATAGAAGAAACATGGATTGAAGTGCGCGCTCGCGCACACACACACACACACACACACACACACACACACACACACACACACACACACACACACACACACACACACACACACACACACACACACACACACACAATATTGCTTCTGAATTCTGATTCGTCACAGACATCTTTAAAAGCAAATATCTGTTCATCACAGCAATTTCCCGCTGGCAACAGAAAAGTATTCAGAAGAAACTGATAGGAACCAAAGTACTGTATTAGCAGGCATATATTGCACTGTCCATATTGACCTGTTAATAGGTTATTTACGTGTGGATGCTTGGTGAATAATTTATACAGCTTTTGAATAAAATTTTAGCATAGTGTTATTGAAATATAACTAACCACAATAATAATCATTCCATAGGAACCACTTATCTCACCGGAGCGATTAGCCTCCCTGATAAGATAAGGGCACCTGCATTATTGTGTATATTTAGGAATTAACTACTTACCTGGTTATTCACCTTCTAGTAACCTTCGGGAACAGGTGAAACCTTACTCTGGGTGTGTGTCCCTTCACTTCCCACATACACGGCTCTGACTTTTTGAAACAGGTGGCATGATGCCCACGGTGAGCGTGTTTTTGTTTACATACCCCGCCGCCTACAGCAGACAAATGATTGACGATGCCACCATCTAGTCCAGCAAGAGGGTATCAAATTCATCCTCACTTTGCCTCGTAAAGTTCAAACTTCCTCATGACTCTATATTTCCTGGTTAAGACCATGGTGGGACCCCAGTGTGCCACCCACTCTGTGGAGGGCGGCCCCCGGTGGTCTAGGACAATGTCGTTATGAACGGCCAGAGTTTTTAACCAAACATGAAATTTTACATATTGAAAGTTGTAAACATTGGTCACTTATTGGGAAGGATGGAACCTACCGAGGCCGCCCCTCAAGTGGGAGGGGCTGGCCCCTTCTTCATCTTCTTCTTTGGCATGGGTTCATATTCCACTGTTCGATATATGCTAAAATCCCAAGACGGAGAGCCACAGAAGATGGTAGGTGAGGCTGCAGAGCTCACGACAGGAAATAAATATGCACACCTTGACCTATCTATACCGTATACTTATTAATATTATCCGAAAAGGAAATCTATTTTTAATTCGATGCTTGCCAACAGTCAGCTTATAAAAGACAGTGTATAAGAAATGAGTGGTTGAAAGGAGTCGCAGAGCAAGAGCAAAGAGGAGGGTCAGGGTAGAGGAGAGCATGAGGGAGGATAATGCATCAGAGTTAGGAACATGAACGTCTGATCTGTATTTAAATCTACCCCTCACTGGAAGCGACGTAAGGCAGTAGGCATGTTTTTTTTTTTTTTTTTTTTTTTTTTTTTTTAACTTACAAGGTCAACACCTCAGCGGGTCATAACTGAATAGAAAGGAAGATGGATTCTGGGACATGAATGAAAGTGTTTTACTGATAATCCTGGGAATTTATATATTTTTACCTATTTATTTTTGGGTAAATGGAATGAATCAGAGGAGGAAGCCTGCATTAGGTTGTCTGTCTGAAGAAGGAAAAAATAATAGAGCCAGAATCAAGGTCCATTCGTTTCTAGACGGCTGGACACATTTCGTTTAAAATACTCTGAAGTCATAGGTAGAGGAAAATACACACTGAGGAAGAAAGGTCTAGAGATGAGCAGCTGAATTCGTGAAGGACTGAAACTCTTACATCAGAAACTGGCACATTTAAGAAGATGGTTTTGTAGCTGACCACCTATATACATGAAGGCTGAGAGCAGTTATTGACTCGATATTGGAGTAAACTAAAATAGGGTGAATGTTCGCTGGAGTATGTTCCGCGCGTCATCAACAACATTCATAACATGTTTTAGTCCACGGCAGTACATGAACCTCTCCAAGCGTCTAAAATTTTGAAATAAACCTTCACTAACTGCTGCTCTGTACAACATCCATTTCGACAGGGTATAATTTCCTGTCATAACTCCACCGCCCACCAAATTCCCATCTATCCTACCCATTCCTTTGCCCAACACGCCCATTTCTTTATGTCTCGAAATTTTCAGCCTTGAAGGATATTTTGAAGTACACCCATACTACACTCAGGCTGCAGATTTCCAAGGGGTATACTTTCCTGCCCTAGCTCCACCGCCTGCCAGATATCCAAGCCACCTCGCCCATTCTTTTCCTCAATATTCTCATGTTTCTTTTTCTTTTTCTTTTCTTTTTTTTTATTCCCTTTGATGGATTTATGGTGCGACCCAGATCACCCAGTCGACGAACACACTAACAGTACCACCGTCTAGCGAGTACAGTAAAGATATCAGGTGTGGCAATACTCATGATGCTGTTAATCAAGACAAGTAATGAAGAGAGGTATTGTTTACAGCTTCCGAATGGACTCTCAAATCACACGCACCTTAGTAATTATATTTATCAAGGACGAGTGCTTGCTGTCACACGAACATCCTCTGCAGTCATTCAGTCCACGAAGTGCGTAGTGGCGAGCATGTCCCTCACAGTCAATAAAAATCAAAGAAATACAGAGTTCCAATATTTTTTAGTGCTCCCAACGAACCATTCTCACATTTCTGTGTCCGCGCGTTGATTGTAAAATCACAATCAGCAATGGGACACAGAAATAGCAGGCAGGAGAATTACACCACGGGGGTTGAACACAGAAAGTAAAAAGAAAATATCAGTGAGTGTGCTGTGAAATTACAGAAAAGTCGTGACCATATTTTGTGGGTTTCCGGGCTGCCTCCACCATCATCCTCACTACCTACACAGATTTGGGACTCACCCTGGAGGGTAATTAGGGAGCATTTACTTAAATCTTGTTATACAGATTCCAGACTATTAAGATCTGATTCGCCTTGATAGCTCATTTATTACCATTTAACACCATTGCCATGAACTCTGTGTGTGTGTGTGTGTGTGTGTGTGTGTGTGTGTGTGTGTGTGTGTGTGTGTGTGTGAACCCTTGGTGGCTCTCCCAACATTGTCCATGCACACTACATGCAACATGGCTTGCAACAGGACAGAATATACTACTGGCATAACCATAAACTCACCTCCACGTAAATGAAGACTGGTAACCCTATACTAAAGAGGGGTATTTCTTACATTTAATAAATAGCCACCAGGATGTTGTAATACGCTGCTCTGTGCCATGTGGATTCGAAGGTATAGCTCTGTTCCACTTCTTTCATCATGCCCTTTTACCAACACCAGCATATGGATAGTGTGGAGGTTTTTATTTGATTAGCGTCAGTAAGAGAATGTTCTATATCTTCATACGGGGATATGAGAGCTGCCTGAATAACACATTTTTCAATAAATAACTCAGTCTGTAGAGTATGTGCCTTGATATCTTGCTTTACAAAAAATTTTGATTGCCCAAGCCACTTGTGTGTGTGTGTGTGTGTGTGTGTGTGTGTGTGTGTAACTCACCGGGTCGGTCAGGATCACTTGATGGTCGTGATCGTCAACTTTTTACCCTCCCGGAAGGGAGCTGAGAGCTCATATAGTCCGATCTAAGGGCAAGGCCGTGACCTTCACACACGCACACACCCGTCCCCTTGCTCAAGGGGGACAGTAACCACCCACTTCGTCAGTGAAACTTTTCCCAACCTGAGCGAGGCGCGAACTCCCGTCCACCAGTTGGCAAGCGAGAACGTTACCACTGCATGACCCTGTGACCTTGACTGAATGTTCTCGAAATGGCGTCCCTTCCTTGACCCTCAACCATTCCACG
Organism: Coenobita brevimanus; assembly: GCF_032717465.1. Taxonomy (NCBI): domain Eukaryota; kingdom Metazoa; phylum Arthropoda; class Malacostraca; order Decapoda; family Coenobitidae; genus Coenobita; species Coenobita brevimanus. The sequence goes on from NC_136959.1 coordinate 12,816,994, forward strand.
TAATTTGGTTCAACTCAGATCAAAGCTGTTTGAGTTGACCTTGCCCTTTGACCTTGGCATTTGACGCTCACCTATGACCTTCAACCTTGGCTGAATATCCTGAAAATAGAATCCTTTTATCCCTCCCATATCCACAACCACACTTCAGATTTTCTTCTGAGATCACTCTCATCTTAATGGACGAGTTTCCGGTCAATATTTTTTTGAAGTTAGATACTTGTATGGGTAAAAGATACTCAGAAAATAACTATGTCAACCATTATTTCCAATAAAAATGTGCAGAAACATGAAAAAATCATTGATAAAGTAGCCGAAACATCACGTGACACTGAAACGGCCTGTGATTGGTCGTGACGTCACCTCTCACACTGAGGCAGCATAGTCTGCTTCGTTAACGTTTAGCCAGGATACACTGTGCTTATTTCTGACCTCTATGAATGTCCAGTGACAAGAGGAATAATTGCTAATGTTTCGTTCCAATGTGTAAGTGCACTGACAAAAGCACAGTAGGGAAATTATTCCTCTGTATACTAGCCAATAACAACAAACGAAAGCAGTGGTGGCTGGCTGCTCGTCGGAAGTTCCCAGTGCTGGAATGCAGTCTTTACTGTTGTGAAATTATTATATTCTTCACCATATAGGTTCATACACACCTAATTAACTGAAATTCAGTTAAAAAAAAAAAAAAACTGCTATATTTAATTATTAATAGAACATTAGGAGTCTGAGCGAAAACGTGCTAAGGTTAGCAGGTATTTCTACTTTAGATCGCCAACATGCCTTGACAGACTTCTGTTTGCACAGATACTGATTTTAAGGGTAAATAAGTGCATTTGTATGTTAAATTAATAATTATACAAAGCAGAAGTCTGCCAAGGCAAGCTGTTCAGCTAAAGGAGAAACACTTCCGCTAATTTTAGCCCGTTTTCGCTGTGAATCCGGATTTTTTAAAAGGTAAAATTAAATACAAAAATTTGACCAGATTTCGAATAATTAGGTGAGTATGAACCTCTATGGTGATAAAATCTATAACACTTACCAATTAAAAAGTGCCAATTCGGTGATGATTCTGTAAATGACCGCCGATTCGGTATTTCGCCACACTCCCCTGAAGTACCGTACTTGTCACTGAAACTTTTTTTTTCTTCAGAACACTAATAATGAAGAGGTCAGATATTATGATATGAGCATAATACCATCATAAACTTATACAACTGATACTGTACGGCATACATTTAACACCTCCCACCTCATGAGGTACGAGCACCGCTCGGGAATGGTGTAGCTGTAAAGCTACTTCTGGTCGATTTCACCACAATTTACTTACCTAACAGGTACCACCCATTTACACCATGAAAAATATTCCTTCACAACATACCTGAAGGGGGTAGTTTGGATCTACGGTGGCCATGTAGGTACAACTATCATCTCTGTTACTGGTAAAGTATTGTGTGATGGACTGGAGCGTCGTCTGCAGTGTGAATGCTGACGTCATCGCCAACATGGCGGCTCCTCCCCTCCAGCCACAAAGAATTAAAGTTATCACGTCTTGTTCAGTGCAAATGATAAATTAAATTAAAAGATACATATACCGTAAGTTTTTAAGTACATGGCAGAGTGCACTGGCCATGTTTACCCAGAACCGACAACTCGTCCATTGTCAGGACCAATTTGCCTAGCCCCGGGCACCTACGCTTCTCATAGGACAACGTAGGATTGGATGATGGATGGATCGATGGATAAAACTTTTTAAGTTTACCTTACTAATTGACCTAGACCTTTGACCAATTGTTTTCTTTTAATAGACTTACTCCATGGTTGACCCTCAACCATTCCACAGACTTGTTAAAGTCAGATCAAAGCTACATGAATTATTCTAAAACACACACACACACACACACACACACACACACACACACACACACATACACACACAGTAACTGAAGGTGTATGAGAAGGATACATAATACTGTTACATGCTTTAACTATATTTCCACTTAACTGGTAAGCCAAAGAAATTAAATAAACGATGAGGGACTGAATGGTCTTCGAACTGTAACGTCTTTGTTCTGTTTCCTGGTTAAGTAGAGGAATGAACTTCAATAAATTAAAGCTGATCTGAGGAGGGAAAGCCTGAACATAAGCTTGAAAATTAATGAGAAAACGAAAATTATGCTTAACAAGTATATTCATACTTCCAGCAAAAGCAGGTAAATAAAATAGATTTTTTTGAAGAATGCATTAGCATAGGGCATGCATTTAGACAGAGTCAGTCCGTAACTAAGAATATACTCATGCTAAGAATTGGAATGGTATGGAGTAATTCTGGCAAACTATGTAACTCTATGAGGAGTAAGTGGCCGTCTTTACAAAGAGAGAGAGAGAGAGAGACTATAATGAATGTGTCCTCCGTGTCCTAAATTATGTACGGGAAACCTGGAATCTAGGAAAATATTTACACAGTATAATCAGGAGTGCTCAAAAGGGAAAGGATAATATAATGTTGGCTGTGATATTGGAGGATGAAAAGTAGTTTGTTGCCTTGCTAGGAGACAGGCGAAGTAAATAATATAATACTTTCAGAGGACGGGCTGAAATGGATGTGGACAAGCCGCGTTTATGTAAAAAAAAAAAAAAAAAAAAAAAAAAAACGAACAGATGGACACAAATAGTAACTTATTTTCAAACAAAGATGAAATGATACGACAAAGCAGACAGAGAATAAGATGGTGAGAAGAAAATCAGTGATTTGCTGGGATTTGATGGAACTGGCTAACAAACAATACGCGAGAAGTAAGAAAAACTATAGAGGCTTTTCTCCTGCACTGAACTGGCAAAGGATGAAGACGATGGTGATGGTGATTATGTGAGGGAAGATGTTGACGATGATGATGTGATGGAAGATGCTGATGATGCTGAAGATGATGAAGGTAATGATGACGGTGATGACGATAATGATGATACTTTTGTAATGTTCCATAAGACACACTGATATACCAAAATAAACATTCCCATTAACACAATCACATCATAATCGATTTAGGTAGACATCGCTTGTGTTTAATGAGATGATTAGTAGGCCTATTTGTGCCGAAATGGCCATATGTGAACGTGTCAAATGGATTACACAGCCATGTGGATCACTGAAATCATCTTCATCACCATTTTCTTCAGACAGACACAGAACCACTTCATCTTCAGAAAAATGTAATGTAATGAAGACTGAAACAGGTACTTCATCGGAGTGAGGGATAAGCCTTGTGGCTAGTAGGAGGTCAGGATATTTTACGGCAGATTTTGTCTTGGTACTGAATCCTGAAGTATTGACAAAGCAGAAATAACAATCATCGAGAGGATTTCGCTGTTCCCTCCAGACCAGTGGAATCTTTCTTTTTCCTTTGGTTCATTGTCTCATTTTTTCAACACAAGATCGGCAGACTAAGTGAGGGTCTCAAGGTTTGTCACGGTCACTCAATTTCACTTAAGAATATGCATAATATGCTTTTCTGACAAAGTCTGATATTTTGGAGCTCCTGTTTTGGTGCAGCAAAACATCCCCGTATGTAACAAGAGATATCTAGGTCAAGCTTAAACTTTCCTTGATGCTTTCCCAATAAAGTATGACATTCCATTTTGTGGCTAAACGTGATGTGCTAGGAAAAAAGTGAACCCATTTTCATAATCAGCGACCTCTGATTACCTTAACATAAGTGCTATTTGTTAATCAGCAAGATTGATGCAGGGCTGTGTTATCAAGCGTATGCCTAGTGCGGGACACACACACACACACACACACACACACACACACACACACACACACACACACACACACACACCACTCCTTAACCCGTCAGTACTCACAGTCTATGCTTCCTCTCTCATGACTTTCACCTCTACCCCACCCTGCATCACACTCAGGCTACGCCACCGCATCCTTGTTTCTCTTCCATCCTTGACTTCTTTTCACAGTTTGTTTGCCAGTTGTATATATTTACTTTCAGTTTATCGCTCTCCTTATTCCCCACATTTAAACTTTTCACGTCTCTGAGTCATCACCCTCCAATTTCTACTACCATACCTATTATTTCCTCCCGTCTTCTGTCCCTCTTCAAGTCGTCTCACTCTCTCATCCAATTTTCCCCTCCTCTATCACACAATTCCTGTCCTCCCAGTCCCCTAATTCTTCCCTTGCCGGCTACTTTTCCTCGCTCATTCTCATCCATTTCTCTACCCACTCGTCACTAACCATTCCAGCTCTTTCTTTCGTTAATATCATCCCATCCGCATGTTCCAAGTTTCATCTTTTCACCTCCATCTCAGTTTTCCTCCACTGTCTCATTCCTTTAAATATTTCCCCCTTTCCATCCCCCATTTGTGTCTTCCTTCATTTCTTCCCTCTCCTGTCTCCATCTCTGACACATCTCCACACTTTTTCCATCCCTAATTGTAACCTTTCCCCAGTAATCCATATATAAAATCTCTATGGACTTATCTCTCTCATTTTTTATCCTTCTTCTCATAAACTGCACCAAAGTAGCTTCCTCTCACACCTTCATTTCCATGGTTCATCCTAATCCCTACCATCTTCTCCTGCTTCCCTGCTCTCTTCCTCCTTTATCTTTTCCCTCCATGCCTTCCTCTTTCTTTCCCTACTTCCTCCCCACCAGCCAACATGCCCTAAAAAGAAAAAAAAAAAAAATTTCCAGTAAGGCTTATCATCCTTCAGTCGTACGTGGACAGAATAACCAATCCTTGATGTAGAGGACATTATTGTTTAAAATTGCCTAATTCACAATTCACCATGAAAAAGTATAACCAAAAAAAATACACAAACTCTGATTGATATGATAATTAGTTGACAAATATGGGTAAGATACCCGTTGTTTTTGGCCATATGTCACATTCTTATGAGGAGAATAACCAGTTTATTTCGCATATAACACAGACTGCAAGAGTTTGGCCAGAACAGCGTGGAATGGAAGCAAGGAATGAAAGAGGCCTAGGTAACGCTGTTTTATTTCCATTTTTATGCAAGGAAGAAGGAACCAAAGGCCACAAGCCTGCAAATTGTTGCTTCCAAGAAAAACAAGATAACAGAGCCAAATTCAAGATCCGTTCATTTCGAGGGGACTGCAATAAATACAGAAATGCGAATGAAATATAGTGGATTAGACAGTACAGAATAAAGCTAGATAAGGCAGAACAACTCAAGGGAAGTCAGATGAGGACTCAGAATAATACAGGACAGATATGGGAAGCAGGAAAAATAAAATTAGTGTGTTTACAGCCATCGACCTCTTCACTAAAATAATAATGGCATTGTACAGACCTGATGTCCTTATTTTACATTCTTAACATTTTCGTTAGTGATCACTGCCTGTGGACGATAGGTCAAAATTTTTGAGAAAAATCTGGCATGGTGTCAAGGTAAGGCGTAAAATGTGCAAGGATTTTTTTTTTTTTTTTTTTTTTTTTAATTTTAAAGGAAGAAGAATATGAGATGTCATACTTTTATTCATTGTTCCAGAGTTTAAGAGGGTGTACGGTATCGTGCCACTGGCCTTTTTTGTTCATCTGAGACAATTTGACTATAATTCCTTAATACGCCCACACTTGGCGTATTGCGTCCAGTTCTGGTCATCTTACTATAAAAAGATATGGAAAAGCTCGTGAGTATACAGAGAAGGATGACAAAATCGATGTGTAGACTGAGAAATATATCTACTGTATCTACGGAACTTTTTGAAGAAATTAATCTGTTTACATTATCTAAGCGCAGACAACGGGGGGATCTAATTTAAGTATACAAAATCTTCAACGAACATGATAATATGGTTGTCGAAAAATACAATGGATCCGTTGAATTATACTGGAAGCAATGGACAAAACTGTTGGCAAACGTTTCCAGTCACATGAAGCTAAACCGCTTTCTTCAGTAGTTATAAATATATGAAACAAGTTGCCTCCTAATGTAATAATCTCTGAAACAGTACTAACCTTAAAATTGCTTTGATAAGTATTTGTCATCTAATCCGCAGCAAAGCACGTTCACTTCTGAACAATACACTTGTAAATTAAGATGTCTTGTACTTCAAAACATGGAGGGCTTACCAGAAACCACACACACACACACACACACACACACACACACACACACACACACACACACACACACACACACACACACACACACACACACACACACACACACACACACACACACACACACACACACACACACACACACACACACACACACACACACACACACACACACACACACACATACGCAAAACTAAATACTCCTTATGTTAGCTAGATGCGTTACCTTTGCAGGGGAAAATAATATAGAATATAGTTTCCTTTCATCCTTTCCTGGGAAGATCCCTTGACAGTTTTCCAGTGCCGCATGATGTTCTTGCTCGGTATTTCCTGCCGACTTCGGCTGAAGGGACTAGTGTTGGAGGGGGGGGTGGAGTTTTTCTGCTTTTCTCTCCTAGTCTTTGATAGAATAGGTACGTTAGATGTAGCCCATCCTGTAACAAACAACCTACAAAGAACCAATAAGTCTGTTGCTCTTTGCTTTCTTTTTTATTCTTTTTAAAGTTATTGCATACTTTCAGTCAGGAAATGATTATTCAGTAGGTAGTATCATAGCATTACTGACATTAAGATGGTCAAGACATGAAAACAGCAGTTCAAGATGACTTTACCTTTCTCTCATTTTTCAGTCAACCGATATCTCACCTCCACATTCACTACCACATCTGTTTAATTTATTTTGACATTTTGTGGGTAATGTTCCCATAACGTTCCCTTACGCGACTATCATAATCCGCTTTCTCAAAATATATATAATTATGTTTACTTTCGTCAGTTCAGGGGTTTATTGGGTCAGTTTTCAATACATTTCCTTGTCTATAGATATTATTATTATTATTATTATTATTACTTTAAGGTTCCACAATTCATTGTTTTTAGAGCTGCCACTCAAGGCTTCCATCCCTGTTCAGAAAAGGTCCCTTCCCTATCCCACTCCTCGTACCTCACCAACCCTTCCGCTTCCCATCTTCTTATATACATTATTTCACCTGCAAGAATAACTTTATCCTGAAATTTCTTCCTTCACCTTCATATTAATTCTTTTCTCATATGTCTCCTTTCTATCTTTTTCTTTTTAGAATCATCAACTCTACATCTCAGTAGCTTCTCCTAGAATTTCCTTTATAGCTTCTCCCATTTTCCTGGTCAGCTCTATATAACAGAAGAAAAACATAGAGTACTGTTGAATGACCACAAAATCACCATCATAAATAGTTTCCCACAATGATGGACTATGTAGTTGTGTCTAGGAATGTAATAGGAAGATTGTTGGATGTGAGAGTTCTGAGAGGGAAGGGTGGAAGTATGTCTGACCACTACCTGGTGGAGGGAAAGTTAAGAGTAGGTAAGAGATGGGTGAGAGCTAGGAGGGTTAGGTGTGGCAGGGAGGTTTTGAAAGTGAGTTGGATAAAAGAGAGAAAAAGATAGAGTATCAGGAGAAATTGAAAGATGAGTGGAACGCAGTGAAAGATCGGGAAAATTACAGTGTGGAGGAGGAATGGCAGTTGTTTAAGGGTGCTGTTGTGGGGCATGCAGAAGAGGTGTGTGGTGTGAGACGTGTGGGTGGTGGTGTAAGAAAGGGAGGTGAATGGTGGTGCGAGGAAGTAAGTATGGCTGTGGCTGAGAAGAGACGTGCATATAAAGTGTGGCTGCAGAGGAAGGATGAGATGTCATATGAAAGGTATAAGGAAAAGAGGAATAGGGCGAGAAGGGCTGTGCTTGATGCTAAAGTGGCAGTAGATGAGAGGTGAGGTAGGCGGCTGACAGAGAATTTTCAACAGAATAAGAAAATGTTTTGGAAGGAGGTGAAAAGGGTGCGAAAGGAAGAGTCTGGGAAGGATGAACGAGTAAAAGCAGAGGATGGAAGGATGTTAATTGAGATGGATGCAGTAACGAAGAGGTGGGCAGATTATTTTGAAAGATTGTTAAATGTAGAGGAGGAAAGGGTGGCTGAGATTGTGGAGAATGGAAGGGTGCAAGGAATAAATGTGTTGGGAGAGTTGAATGATTCTTTGATCACGAAGGAGGAAGTTGAGAAGGCAGTAAAGGAGATGAAAACAGGGAAAGCTGCAGGTATGGATGGGTGTGCTGTGGAATGCTTGAAGGATGGTGGAGTAACTAATGTTGACTGGTTAGTAAGATTGTTGAATGTGTGCTTTGTGAAAGGTATGGTGCCAATTGACTGGGAAAGTGGTTGTGTGGTCCCGTTGTATAAAGGCAAGGGTGATAAGTATGAATGTACTAGCTTTAGGGGTATTAGTCTGTTGAGTGTTTTAGGTAAGGTGTATGGTAGGGTGTTAATTATGAGAGTCAGAGAGGGTACAGGGGGAGTGATTGGTGACGAGCAGTGTGGCTTTAGGAGAGGGAGGGGATGCGTGGATCAGGTGTTTGCTGTGAGACAAGTGTGTGAAAAGTATTTAGCGAAAGGCAAGGATGTGTTTTGGGCATTTATGGATTTAGAGAAATCGTATGATAGAATTGATAGGGAGGCTTTGTGGACTGTTTTAAGACCGTATGGACTTGATGGTAGGTTACTAAAAGGGGTGAAAAGTTTTTATGTAAATAGTAGAGCGTGTGTAAGAGTGGAAAATACTGTGAGTGATTGGTTTCCCGTGAGAGTGGGACTGCGACAGGGATGTGTGATGTCGCCTTGGTTGTTTAATATTTACATGGATGGTGTTGTAAGGGAGGTGAATGCAAGAGTTTTAGGTGGGGGTCTGAGTCTGGTGAATGTTGATGGTGGAGAGTGGAATCTGAAGCAGCTGCTGTTTGCAGATGATACTGCACTGGTGGCTGATTCAGAGGAGAGATTGAGACAGTTGGTAGAGGAGTTTGGAAGGGTGTGTGAAAGGAGGAAATTGAAAGTAAATGAGAATAAGAGTAAAGGGATGAAGTGTATGAGGTTGGTAGATGGTAGGGGGATGAATATAGTTTTGAATGGCGAGTTGCTTGAGGAGGTAGAGTGTTTTAAATATCTAGGGTCACATGTTGCTGTGGATGGAAGAATAGATGCAGAAGTGAAGTTTGGAATAAATGAAGTAGGAAAGGTGCTGGGAGGAATGAAAAATGTGTTCAGATGTCGTTCGCTTAGAATGGATGTAAAGAGAAGGCTGTATGAGGGTGTTGTGGTACCGACTGCGTTATATGGGGCTGAAACATGGAATATAGGTGTAGCAGAGAGGAAAAGTTTGAATGTAATGGAGACGAGGCGTCTGAGGAGTATGTGTGGAGTGACACGTATGGATCGAGTGCGAAATGATGAAGTGAGAAGGAGAACTGGAGTTGTTCGGGAGATGGTTGGTAAAGTTGAGCAGAGGGTGTTGCGATGGTTTGGGCACATGGAGAGAATGGATAATGAGCGATTGGTGAAAAAGATAACTAGATCTGATGTGAGAGGTGTAAGGCTGAGAGGAAGACCACGAATAGGATGGATGGACAGTGTGAAGAGAGCGCTGGATGCGAGAGGAATGTCTGTTGAGCAAGGAAGAGTGGCTGTGCGTGACAGAAATAAATGGAGAGAAATTGTGAATGAATAAGTGATGACGCAGCCCTGGGGGGATATTCTCCCGCATTTGGTCTGATCAGCTAGTCAGGTCAGGTGCGGGTAAGGGGATGGGTCTGTTATGATGTGGCAGGGGTAAACCAGTTCTGCTGTCTGTCCCTGCTGCTGATGTCACTGATTGCATTGCGCAGTTGACCCTTGTGCGGTGTGGTGCGGTGAGGATCTGTCCGTTCTCCCCTTTGGGGTTAAGATGCGAATGAATGTGTTTGAATGGATGAGTAAATGGGGAGTGTGTCGTCCTGTCTTGGCTACCTCCTTTTCCTTGGGGGAAGCAGCCTAGGTATATAGAGAGACAGATAGATAAACTGGAGGACAATGATAATAGACACAAAATAAAGGAAAAAGTGGACAGAATGAGAATAAACACAATGGCTGGAGGTGTTAGTCTCTGGCAGCACATACAGTATTTCCCTGGAGTCAAACTTTGCTCTTATCTCACGTTCATGATAAGGGGCGCGATGAGAGGCTTAGGCTGAGGATGTGGTGGCGGGGAAGGTGAGGATGTGGTGGGGGCCCAGGGAGCGTTTTTGATGTGGAAGTGGTATTGTGGTACATGTGTGTTTCTGTGGTGAGGGTGTGGTACATGTGTGGTTGTATAGTGAGGGTGTGTTTGTTATGTGGCTATGTGGTGAAGGTGCAGTACATATGTGGTTATGTTGTGAATGTGGGTACATGTGTGACTGGGTTGTGTAGGTGTGGTACATGTGTGTGTGTGTGTGTGTGTGTGTGTGTGTGTGTGTGTGTGTGTGTGTGTGTGTGTGTGTGTGTGTGTGTGTTTTGTCTGATTCTGGGCATAGGTTTTACAGCCTGCTTCCAAGGCCCAGTAATCCTCCTACATACCATACACCTCTGCATGTCGCCACTTCGGCGCTAACACCCACCGTACAGTACATACTGAATACATGCTAGGGCTGTCTCATACAGAACTGGTGTACTGATACTAGTGGGAAAAGTTTTACGACATTGCACGTCTTATGGTAGATTGGTTAAGTCTACTCATAACGTATTTCAAACCCTTAAATCGTTCCCTTCCCTAGCCTGGTGGCGAACGTACAGGTAGGTCCTGTAGGACTGCAGGACACCTGTTTACCCATTCGGCCACGGCCTCTGCCTTACAGAGAACATCGTGAAATTCAATATTGTGTTTGGCAGACTAGCATGGACTGTGATCAGACTAGGCAAAAATACACACACTGAAAGTAAGGCAAGTAAATGCACTATTTCCCGAAGCACAGACGAAGAAATAGAAACATTCTATGATGATCTATGTCGACCTCTCCCAGAATATGGAAAAAGAAAAGACCAGATGTACTATACTCATGGGAGACACAATGCAAGGGTTGGTAAATCTAAAAATAGACAAGCTTGTATGGGAATTCTCGGAGTAGGAGAGAGGAATGACAGGTGGAATGGTAGTAAATTCTGCAGAAATGTATAATATAAGAATAAGGAACACATTCTTCCACAAAAGACCAGGAAGAAAATGGACCTGGAGAAACCCATATGGAGATACAGATACAAAGAATAAAATCGACTTTATCACAATAGATAGAACAACACTATCACTAATGTCACAGTTATCAACACAGTAAATGTAAGAGTGACCAGTGAATGTTGGGTTGTCCAGCCAGATTTAATTTGATAAGGGAAAGAAGGTGACTGATAATAATAATGTATGTCCAGTTTCAGTAAGCAAAATAAAGGGGTTTTTCAGATGGAAATACAGAGCTGATTACTCAGGTTTTTAGTTATACCAAGTGTGACGCTGATAAATTGAACTGTACACTAACAAACGTGTTCAGGGAATTAGCAGAGGTAGTTGGAAAAGCTAACTCAACCTAAGCCAGAGAGTATTGAAAAACGACCCTCGAGCTCATAAAAAAGATGAAAGGAGATGAAAGTAAAAACAGAAAAAGATGAAATAGAAACAGCAAAATTAAACAAGTTCATCAACGAGAGACAAAGAGAAGAAAAACGAGAGAATCGCGGTGCAGATCACAGAAACCATCAAAATAGGACAAAAAGTCTGAAAAATGCTCGAAATACAATGGCACTGGAATAACAAGAAATTACATCACTGAAAGACAAAAACAGTGAAGCCATCAAGTGCAGAGAAGATGGCGAAGTGAGCTGAAGAATTTTATAAGAATTGTATCCATCAAAGACAATAGGAACCTCCAGCAACCAACTCTTCATTTGACACAAGTGAAGTACATGAGGTAACACAAGAAGTAAACTTTGCTCTTAAAACTATGAAAAGTGGAAAGGCCCCGAGAGAAGATGGAATAGTAGGTGATTTACTGTCTGATGCAGGAGTATAAGTTCAAAAACAGTTCTTCCACATATTTACATGATGTATAAAGAAGAAAATTACCAAATCATGGTGTAATGTAATAGCACTTTTGCTGTAAAACAAAGGCAAGTCAAAGGATCTTAGTAACTCTTGACCTATTAGTTTATTATCAGTTATTTGCAAACTCTTCACTAAAGTCCTTACGAAAAGAATAACAATAAATTTGGAAGAAAACTAACCTCGTGAGCAGGCAGGATTCCGAAGCGGGTTTTCCACTACTGATTATCTACAGACAGTGAATCAGCTAATTGAAATACACACACACACACACACACACACACACCGCTCGCTGGTGCAAAGGTAACGTTCCCGCATGCCAACTGGTGGACGGGAGTTCGCGCCTCGCTCAGGTTGCGAAATGTTTCACTGACGAAGTGGGTGGTTACTGTCCCTCTTGAGCAAGGGGACGGGTGTGTGCGTGTGTGAAGGTCACAACCTTGCCCTTAGATCGGACTATATGAGCTCTCAGCTCCCTTCCGGGAGGGTAAAAGCTGACCATCACGACCATCAAGTGATCCTGACCGACCCGGTGAATTACACACACACACACAGAATATAACAAATCACTGTGCATAGGTTTTGTCATATTTGAAAAGGCTTTCCACTCAGTGAGGCACATACGAGAGCAATTAATTAATGTCGGGAACAGAAGTAAACGAGAACATTGTAAAACTACTCAGAAAAATATGTAAAGAGGGAAATCCTACAGTTAAGTTACATAAAGACACAAAAATTAAGACTGAGGAAGGCGTGCATCAGGGTGATACAGTTTCACCAAAATAATTTACAGCATGCACTGAAATCCTTTTAAGAAAACATGAATGGGAGAACAAAGGAGTAAACGTAGATGGCGAAACCTTAAACTGTTTATGATTTGCAGACGAAATTGTCCTAATTTCAGGAACAACGAAGAAATAAAGTTAAGATGCACGATTACTTGGGACAAATACTAAGACTAACGAAAGACCATGAAAGCGAAAACAAAAGACACATTACGATTGGAAAAAAGTTTTTGGTAAACATAGAGACACCATGAAAAGTTGCTTGTCAGTATGGATGATAAGAAAATTGCATAAAGATTGTATAGTCCCAGTTGTGGCGTACGGTAGTGAGACCTAGATTCAGACATAATCGGTGGAAAACCAAATATTCTGTTTCCAAAGAGCAATGGAAAGGCCAGTGATGGGAATATCTTTGATAATCAGGAAGAGATGAACTTTGATGAGAGAGCAGACTGAAGTCAAAGATGATATACAAATTGTGAAAGAACAAAAAATTAGGGGGGAAGGTCATATAACAAGAAAATGGGATAAATGATGGAGCAAGAGGCTGGCTGACTGGACTCCAAGAGACCCCATAGCCAGACAGAATGTGGAGAGATAAAACAGAGAAGTCTGCAGGCAAAATCTGGGAGAGATTGGCTCAGTCAGGCAAGTCATGGAAAAGGTCGGAGGAGGCATTTGTTCGGCAGTTGACTTGCAGTGATTGATGATGATGATGATTATATATATATATATATATATATATATATATATATATATATATATATATATATATATATATATATATATATATATATATATTGTTACGGAACAGAGAAAGATAATGTACACTTTAAGAGAGAATGCTAAAAATCACTACTGTCCCGTAAAGTTCCAGGTTCAAAACAAAAGAGTTAGGTAAAATTACAAGTTAAAGTTTAATGCACAAACTAACAACAAAACATTCAGGACTCATAAGGATAATGTAATGGCAAATAAACAGGTTAAATATATGGTTAACTGCAATAGCCTCTATTAACACGAAATTAGCAAGAGTAAATTTATCTAAGTCAGCCCTGATAAAATGAGATACCAGATAATACTCAGTGAATGCCAGATAAATTATTACAGATACAAACTATTATCCAAAATGACTGACAAAGAACCCTACATAAATTACAAACTTCACTAGGCCTACAAATTAAACTTATGCTATACAGTACAAGAAAAAATACAATAATTATACTCAAATTACACACAGCTGCTAGATGGTTGGAGATTTCTTGAGCACTCACAATAATAATATCTGTACAGGGGAGGACAGAGATGTGAACAAAATGAGGAGCAGATCTAAGTGGCAATGATGCAGAGATTGAGCTCATTATATAGGGGCTAGCAGAGCTTGATACAACTTGTAATAAGGACGCGCAAATGAAGCGATGGGGACAAACGGTCGACAATCCCGCACTGAATAACAGAAAGGACGACTTACTCTACTATAACGGTAGAAGGGGGGGACTGAGGCAGAACACGCTCGTGATCAAACATGCAGCATACTGTGCGTTAAAATTACACAAAGGATGATGAAATCATAGGCTATGTAACACCTCCCCACAAAGAAAAAAGAAATTTACAAAGGAAATTTCTTATTACTCTAAAACAATCTGTACATGGCATTACAGACCATGCAAAGGTCTTTCCTAATGTTACAAAAAATGAGATCTCCCTAGCACGTTCAGTCATAGGTACTTGCCAGTATCCCTTTAACAAATCAAACTTACTTATGTACCTAGCCTTTCCGATCTTGTCTATGCAATCTTCCACACGAGGAAGAGGGTAAGTGTCTGTTTTGGTTATCTGATTAACACGTCTGTAGTCGATGCAAAGCCGCTGTGACCCACCTGGCTTAGGGACTAAAGTGACAGGAGAACTCCACTCGCTCTGACAGGGCTCAATCATCTTGTGGTCCAACAGGTAGCCAAGCTCCTTCTGGATGAGAGGAACTTTCACTGGGTTCACACGGTAAGGAGGCAATTTAATTGGCTTTGCGTCTCCAACATCGACATCATGCATCAACACAGTGGTTCTTCCTGGAGTAGCACGGAACACTTGCGGGTACTCCTGCAGTAATGCCGAAAACTCCTGCCTTTCCTTGGGAGGTAGATGAGAAAGCTTAATCTGGAGATCATTCATGATATCAGGATTCTTCCCCAAACTATCACTCAGGCTCATACTGCATGGGAGAGCTTCACTTGCAGACTCGGGTGGAACAGCTACAGTGCAGACTGGATTATTTTCGTCCAGCCTGTGATATAACTTTAGCATGTTGATGTGACATAGTTGCTTGCTCTTTCTACGATCTGGTGTGGCGATGACATAGTTGACATCACTGAGTTTCTTCTCCACGAAATAAGGACCACTAAACTTGGCTTGAAGAGGTTGCCCATGAACTGGTAGCAGAATCAAAACCTGATCTCCTGGCTGAAAGTGACGTAACCTGGACTTCTTATCATACCAAGTCTTCATCTTCTCCTGACCAGCTCCTAAATTCTCTCTCGCCAGCTGTAAAGCAGTGGACAGCCGTTCTTTGAAATTCATCACATACTCCAGCAGGTTGACGTCATCTTCCTCCGACAGCCAGCATTCCTTGAGTAGCTTAAGGGGTCCTCTTACTTCATGGCCAAACAGTAGTTCAAAAGGTGAGAAGCCCAGTGATTCATTTGGAGATTCTCTTGCAGTAAACACAACGAATGGAAGACCTTTGTCCCAGTCTTTCTGATGTTCCAAACAGTATTTCTTGAGCATCGATTTGAGTGTTTGATGATATCTCTCCAACGCTCCTTGGGTCTGGGGATGGTAAGCTGAAGACGTGATCTGGGTGATGCCCAACTCTTTCAGAGACTGTTTGAAAACGTTTGACATGAAATTACTTCCCCGGTCTGACTGTACCTCCTTGGGCAGACCAAACTTTGTGAAGAACCCTAGCATTTCCTTAACCACGTTCTTTGCTGAGATGTTTCTAAGTGGAATGGCTTCAGGATAACGAGTAGCCATATCAATCATGGTCAACACATAAGAAAATCCTGAAGAAGTCTTAGGAAGAGGGCCTACAATATCCACCAACACACGGGT
Source organism: Coenobita brevimanus (assembly GCF_032717465.1). Classification (NCBI taxonomy): domain Eukaryota; kingdom Metazoa; phylum Arthropoda; class Malacostraca; order Decapoda; family Coenobitidae; genus Coenobita; species Coenobita brevimanus. The sequence continues at coordinate 12,832,904 of NC_136959.1, forward strand.
GAAAGGCGCCTCAAAAGGAGGAATGGGAACTAGAGGTGCAACCTTTTCGGTCTGATTACACTTCCCCACAACTTGACAGGTGTGACAAGACTTACAATACCAGGAAACATCCCTGAAGATACCTGGCCAGTAGAAGTGTTTCAAAATGCGTGCCACAGTCTTCCTCACTCCAAGGTGTCCTGCCAAACTGGTATCATGAGCCACTCGAATGATATCCTGCCTACAAACACGAGGGATGACAACTTGATGTACAACCTCCCATTCACAGTCGGCTGATGTTGTTGGGGGTCTCCACTTCCTCATAAGTACTCCTGACTTTACATAATAACAAGTAGAAGCACCGGCTGACTCTTCTTCACTGTAAGCAGAGTTAACTAGACCTTTCAACTCAGGGTCAGCAACCTGCAACTCAACCAACTCTTGACGAGACAAATTATCAACACTACGGGGTACTGCCTCATCTGGTGAATGGTCCAAATTAGCAAGAAAAGTGTCAGCTAGGATAACATCATCATCATCATCATCATCCTCTAAATCACCAGTAACTTTAGACTTAGCCCTAGTGACAGCACATGCAGGGAACACATCAGGGACACCACAATCCCGGGCCGCAGCCACTGGCTCACCAGACAACTGAGGAGCTGGACACACTTGACTTCCACCAATATCATTTCCAAGTAAGAAAGTTACACCTGACATTGGGAGTGTCTCAACCAACCCAACCATAACAGAACCATTAACAAAACCAGACTCTAAATTCACTCTGCACAGAGGGACAGAGAAGTAATTATTCCCTACACCTTGTAAGATTACAGTTTCATCAGAGGAATTAACATTAGAGCCTAGAACACTGGTCAGCATAAGGGATTGGCAAGCACCTGTATCACGATATATTTTAACTGATTTCCTGTCATTACTGTCCAGAGGACTGACAAAACCATCAGACAGGAAATTAGCACATGAACTCTTGAGAGTGTCACCCACGTTACTGCTCAAAAGAGGAGCTCCATCATGAGAATTTAAGTTACCCCTCAAAGCAGGTTCAGTTAACTCAATTAAAGAATTCTGGGAACTCTCAAGAGTGGACACTAGACCAATTGACTGAATATTTAAAGATTCCTTTTTGTTCACATCACGCTGTCTCCTGAAACATCTCTCCGTAGTATGACCAAGCTTACTACAATAAGTACATTTACTTTTCTGAAATCTAGAGGTGAAGCTGGTATTTACTTCCTGAGAAACATCATCCTTATTCTCTTTCCTGTTACCTGTACTCTGAGTAGAGGCAACGTACTTACTCTCAGCTTTCCCTTTTTCTCTAGAATATCTCTTGTGAGTGAGAACATACTCATCAGCTAAAACTGCAGCATCAGACAAATTATCTATTCTTTTCTCATCAAGATATAGGCTTACATCTTTATAAATACACCTTTTGAAATCCTCCAGCAAAATCATCTGCTTAAATTTACCAAAATCAGAATCCACATTCTTAGAATTTAACCACTGCTCTAACAGATCTTCTTTGATTTTTGTATACTCAACATGGGATTGCTTATCTTGCTTGTAAGTTGTCCTAAATTTTACTCTATAGGCTTCAGGAACAAGCTCATAGGCCTTAAGAATCAAGCTCTTAACTACATCATAATTATCAGACTGATCCTGAGGCAAAGATGCATAAGTTACTTGAGCTTTACCGGTGAGAACAGTTTGAAGGAGTACTGGCCAATACTCCTTAGGCCAATTAAAACCTGTAGCTACCCTCTCAAACAACTGAAAATACTTTGTTAAATCAGATTCATTAAAAGGAGGGACAAGTTTAACATTTTTAGCCACATCAAAATCATCAGAGCTAGATGATCCAGTTCCACCTTGTTTCATGCGATACTCATGGTCTGCCTGAATCCTGGCAAGTTCAACTTGTGCCTGAGCCTGTATCTGTGCCTCCTGAATCCGAACCTGAGATTCCGCCTCCTTAGCCTGAGACTCAGCCTCCTTAGCACGTTCTTGAAATTCAGCCTCCTGAATACGAGCCTGAGACTCCGCCTGCTTAGCATTTGCCTGAAATTCAGCTTCTTTAGCACGAGCCTCCTGCAGAGCTAGCTGTAACTTAGCTAATTCAATCTGCGTTTGCTCATTTGGAGGAGTTACATTAAACAAGCTTTTATTAATCATGCCAACAATTTGATCCTTAGAATGATGAGAGTGAACTGCAATTCCCAATTGTTGAGCAACAAGCTTAAGTTCATTCTTTGTTCTGTTTTCTATATCACACACTGTTTGCACATTTGACAAAAAATCTTTGGCTTCATCAAGTGTAGAAATAGTAGCCATCATGAATATATCACAGTCACAAAATATCAAACAATATCCTTATGATAATATCCTGAATATCCTGATATGAGGTCGCCAAATTTATGTTACGGAACAGAGAAAGATAATGTACACTTTAAGAGAGAATGCTAAAAATCACTACTGTCCCGTAAAGTTCCAGGTTCAAAACAAAAGAGTTAGGTAAAATTACAAGTTAAAGTTTAATGCACAAACTAACAACAAAACATTCAGGACTCATAAGGATAATGTAATGGCAAATAAACAGGTTAAATATATGGTTAACTGCAATAGCCTCTATTAACACGAAATTAGCAAGAGTAAATTTATCTAAGTCAGCCCTGATAAAATGAGATACCAGATAATACTCAGTGAATGCCAGATAAATTATTACAGATACAAACTATTATCCAAAATGACTGACAAAGAACCCTACATAAATTACAAACTTCACTAGGCCTATAAATTAAACTTATGCTATACAGTACAAGAAAAAATACAATAATTATACTCAAATTACACACAGCTGCTAGATGGTTGGAGATTTCTTGAGCACTCACAATAATAATATCTGTACAGGGGAGGACAGAGATGTGAACAAAATGAGGAGCAGATCTAAGTGGCAATGATGCAGAGATTGAGCTCATTATATAGGGGCTAGCAGAGCTTGATACAACTTGTAATAAGGACGCGCAAATGAAGCGATGGGGACAAACGGTCGACAATCCCGCACTGAATAACAGAAAGGACGACTTACTCTACTATAACGGTAGAAGGGGGGGACTGAGGCAGAACACGCTCGTGATCAAACATGCAGCATACTGTGCGTTAAAATTACACAAAGGATGATGAAATCATAGGCTATGTAACAGTATATATATATATATATATATATATATATATATATATATATATATATATATATATATAAATAATTAGTACATGTGTGTGTGTGTGTGTGTGTGTGTTTCTATTTATCTATCTACCTTTGTATCTATTTATCTCTCTGTCTGTCAGTCTGTCTGTCTCTGTCTGTCTCTATTCATTTATTTATTTATATTGACATTTTGTGCTGGCCTAAAAAAAAATCATATATATATATATATATATATATATATATATATATATATATATATATATATATATATATATATTTATTTATTTAAATTGACATTTTGTGCTGGCCAAAAAAAAAGTCACTTCATAAAATTCTCTCTCTCTCTCTCTCTCTCTCAACCTGGTCATGTGCGCCACACTTACAGTACCTGCTCGTTTCTTCCACTTTCTTTTCTCATTCCCCCGTGGTGTGCGTGAGAGGCCATTGCGCCTCGGGTAACAACTCGAGATGGTCGTGGAGGCGGCGAATGAGCAATACCTGGACAGAGAGAGAGAGAGAGAGAGAGAGAGAGAGAGAGAGATCAGTCTTCACTCGACTTTACAAGTACTGTACCTGGTTGAATTCCCTTATTTCATCCCAGCCTTCTGTCTGCTGTGTCTCCTATTTTTCATTTCATATTATTTCTTCACTTCATTTTTTCTTTCTTTATGTCTTGTTTTTATTTACAGTCTGAGTGTCCCTGCCCACAGTAATGTTCCAGTACACACGGAAGCATGTGGCAATCAGTGTTTGGTCCACATTTCATGCAACCCACTTCCAGCTTAGTAAAAATAGAATATGGTTTGCTCTAAACAAACTGATGTTAAAAAGTACACCACGTTCCGCAAAGATAATCAAAACGCTGGTCGATGAAGTATTTAGTAGCAAATCCAAGCCTCGTTCCATTTCAATATACTCTTCACCACAGTAATTAAAATGCATTAATTAACACTACCATGAAAACCATAACCAACTGTACGGTTAGCTACTGCTAAATGTGCTACAGCCAAATGTGCTGCTACCAAATGTGCTACTGCTAAATATGCTACTGTCAAATGTGCTACTGCTAAATGTGCTACTGCTAAATGTGCTACTGTCCAGTGTGCTACTACTAAATGTGCTGCTGGCAAATGTGTGGCTATTGTCATGGTAGGTCATGTTCTGTTGTTCATGTGATATGTTGCGTTTTGAATATTTTTGTGCCTGTTGCATGCTCTTGCTTGTCTCTGTTTTGTCTTACCCTTTCTGTCAACTTGTTTATTCGTATTGTTGTCTGTGTTAGCAGTTGCAGTAACTTCCATACTGCATTCTTCACACACCAGTGTGATTGCGCAAAACGATGTTATATTTGTCATGAGGAAGGATTTGACTGTCTCTCACCTCCGTCACTATTAGTGCTATGAGTCATCATGCACGTGTCTCGCCCTCCCACATCCCCTCACTTCCTTCCTCCCATGGCAGTCAACGTATAAATATCTCCGCCTCACCCCATCCCCCTTGGATACACCACCATGGCCTCAACTGTGTAAATAAAGGCAGCACTTCCTGAGTTCATCCCTCCCTGGTTACACATTGCCTCCAAATCGGCTTACTGATATCACTAGGGAGGGGCACACGCAACACCTCTCTCGCTATCCCTCCCTACCTTGATTACCACAACACCGGAAGAAAATTGTGGAATGAGAGTCTGGAAATTACTGTACCTCTCCTTGTCCTGGCGTAGGAGTGAATGGACATTATTTGTCATCAGCCTGTCATAAGTACCCTCTGTGTTCGTCTCAGCACAGCAGAAGGGAAATGGGAATCTGTGTGTGTGTGTGTGTGTGTGTGTGTGTGTGTGTGTGTGTGCAGTCGGTTTGCATCTGTGACATACCTGGGGTAGGTGTGTATGGCAGGTGTCTGGGCTGGGTATGTGGGGGAAGTGTGTGGGTCAGGCGAGATAAGCAAGTGTTGGTGATGGTGAAGGAAAGTTATTAAAGAGGACGAAACTACCTCTCCTACGTTGCTTGCCTTGTACTGCGCCTGACGAGTAGATGATGATAATATTATACACCATAACTATTTAATACCTCTGACCTCCGGGATGATTATTTTGCCCTAGTCATGCAGACATTGACTATGGATACACGGTAAGGTTGAGATCTTACATAGTCTCTGCAGTAGAGCAGCCTTTGTAGCGTCAGTAAAAAGTATAATAGTTTACCGAGTACCTATTTAAGTTCGTCTATCCTACCAGTATGGGAAGACGTTTGCAATGTTTTACTTCAACAAACAAGGCGAGTATTATGGATGTTTGGAGAGATGTCGGACTAAAGTTACAGTCCTTCCTCCTATACACAAACCACCTTTAAGAATATCGCTTCTAAACTTTTCCTCCGTCATGCAGAATTGTAAACATCTCTGTCACTTTTCCTCGTGTTTAAGATAAAAAAGACAAAGACAGGTTCCAGGAGTGTGACCATAATATCGTGGAAATCGTGTTCCAGGGCAAAAGCACTAAACAGATCACAAGCACCCTCACACACCCTTCCTATCGTGAATCCTGCGTGCCGGAAGAGTTACACATTCCACTTCAGTCATCAAACCAGCCGACCACTTGTCCCCGACACAGCGTATCATCTCTGGACCCATTAAATTAAGTGCGTGTGGTGTCATAGTAAACAGTTACTAGCGTCCCAGATGCAGATTTTAGGAGGGCTGAGAGGAATTATCAGAATCGTTTATTGTAGTGCTGGAGGGTATTTAAGTGATTACTGTTGGTGATTGTGCGTTTAGGTGTGGCTGCTGACTGGGAGATTGTGAAGCACTGAGAGTAAGTATTAAGACTGTGGTGTGACAGACCAGGTCGTATGGTGATAGTGTGGTAGAGAGAGTAGAGAGGGCACGTGGTGTGGTGGTAGTGTGGTGGATAGAACAGATTTGTGGGGGCAATGTGTATAGAGAGTAAGTGGTGTGGTGGTAGTGTGGTAGAGATGGTAGTGTGGTAGGGAGAGCAGATGGTGTGATGATAGTAGGGAAAGAAAGAGCAGGTGGTGTGGTGGTAGTGTGGTGGAGAAAGTAAGTGGTGTGGCGGTAGTGTGGGAGAGAGAGAGAGCAGGTGATGTGGTGGCAATGTGGTAGTGAGAGCAGGTGGTGTGTTGGTATTGTGGTAGAGACAGCAAGTGGTGTGGTGGCAGTGTGGTAGAGAGAGCAAGTGATGTGGTGGTAGTGGGGGTAGAGAGAGCAGGTGGTGTGGTGGTACTGTACCACTTCCTGAAAGAGAAAAACCGATTTCAGGGTGTTAATATGCGTCAGTCAGGGGAACAAGAAAGGGACATAACAAGAGAACGAGAGAATATTAGTCTAATAATGGAAGAGGCGAGAGAAATAATAATATATATGAAAACATGATGACTCTACATATGAGACAATTAATAAAGTAACTGAGAATGCACATACGTTCATTTAGAATACCACATTTTCCATATTCTTGGTTCAGATAATATTTGTGTATCTCACTGTCCTTTTTCCTGAATTTCCTGGGCGTAAACACTGGTTATTTTAGTCGCTCCTACTGACTCTTATTTTTGTGGATTATTTGATTTAGTAGACTCAGTGAAAACGTGCTAATTATCGAAGTATGACAGAATAATGACTCATAGTTTTAGTATTTTATCATAACTGGATTTGAATACCAGTGCTTATGTTGCTCCTTCTTGTAGTTATAATTGCAGGCTGACCCATTTTTAACAGCAAACTTTTATCAGAGCCTCGTCAACTCGTTACCAGCAGCAAAACAGCGTCGGGGGAGCGGCAGTCACACCAGCACTCATTAATTATTTTCGCTTCCCTTCACCACAAAGCAAGATTCTGTGGCTCTCGACAAGATTAGACGCAAGGAACTACGTGAAAAGAAATGGTGTGTGTGTGTGTGTGTGTGTGTGTGTGTGTGTGTGTGTGTGTGTGTGTCAAGTGAGTACTTTAAACTCAGTTTTTTTTACAAATCTCTCATTCTTGAAGTGTAAAAATTTACGATTTCCAAGTGTACTGTTTCATGGACATCGCAGTAATTAGGTTCCTTCCTTACAATACACATTAAATCAGCAGTGTTCTTCCTTACATGTTAGTCCCAAAACTGTGATGCAGATTGTCTTACAGGTGCTTGGGGAAGAGGGAGAAAGGATATAAATGTAAGAAAATGATGAATTTGGAGAAAGTAAGACAGAGAGTTTGGAACGAGGGTGTAAGAACATAATGATTTACTGGAATCATACAGAAAAAAAATATGTTGTCAGTCAGTCAGTCAGAGTGAGAGAGAGAGAGAGAGAGAGATGCGGGTGATACGCTTCCTGCGTGAAATGTATCCTCCAAAGTGAGAGGTTAGGATATTATTTACACAGTATGTTATGAAGAAGGGCACAGCGTAAAACTGTTCCTTACTATTATTTCCGGGTTTATTAGCCTTTTTTATTAGTACTTTATATCCCAGGATTTTGGTACGAATGTGGATTTCTTTCAATTCCTTACATACTCTTCTCTTTTGTTAGTGATACCTGTGCCCGCGAGGTGAAAGCGAGTATTGTTTTCCAACGTGGGCATGTTTCTACTTACTCAATTTTCGCGTAGCTTCTTCTCTCACGTCCTATATTACTTTTGTCATTTTCCTATCCCAGTTCTTTAACAAAAATTGATAAACACAGAGTATCACCCTAGAACCGTTGTTATAGAACATGAAAAGAAAATATTAAACGCAATTCATAGTTCAGGAGTGTAAGGAAGTGAGGGAGGGGCGAGAGTATGGTTTCCCTTGAGGTTATGCTGCCATCTTTGGTCCTATCTCACGTTCATGATACGGGGCGTCTTGGGAGGCTTAGGGTGCAGGCTTGGTAAGGGTAAGAGTGGGGAGATGGTGGGTAGGGGTGGAGATTGGGGGGGTGCGTTTTTGATGAAGTAGTGTTATTGTGGTGCTGTTGTCGGGGGGGGGGGGGTTGAAGTGATGCGAGACCTTTACTATGCTAAGGTGGTTGTTGGTATCTGCTGGTATTGCTTAGAGTGTGGTGGAGGGTGGATGATGTAGTGGTAGAATGCTGCTGTGCTGAGAGTTTGAGGTGAGACTGTGGCAGATATGTGGCTGAGTGTTGAGAAAGTGGTCAGTGTGGATCTACTGTATGTGGTAAGGGTTTGATTCATGTGTAGTGATGGTGTAGCATTGTGTGATAAAGGTGTGGTTGAAGTGTGGTGAGGGTATAATAGATGGGTTGTTTTGTGGTGAGGCTATAATGGTTTTGTGGTTGTACAGTGAGAGTGTGGTAAATGTATGGTTTTGTGGTGAGGGTCTAATAGATGTGTGGTGAGGATGTGGTAGGTGTGTGGCAGAGCGGTGATGTTGGGCTAGATGTTTAATTGTGTGGTGACTGTAGTACATGTATTATCGTGAAGCGCCTTTGTGGTGTGTGTGTGTGTGTGTGTGTGTGTGTGTGTGTGTGTGTGTGTGTGTGTGTGTGTGTGTGAAGTGATGCAGCCTTCACTTTGTACCGACCTCTTCCCACACACTAAAGGGCTAATTAATCACATGACAATACTTTTTTTAGCATCTGACTGTCATTCCTCCCTCATCCTTACAATACTAACACATTATTCTTTCAATCTCCTTTAGTACAGAACTTTAGTATGATATCAGTTTCAGTAATTTTTCCTTCTTCCTTGTTAGAATAATGCATCCACACAGACACACACACACACACACACACACACACACACACACACACACACACACACACACACACACACACACACACACGAAATGCTCCTTATGTTTACTGGATGCGTTTCTTTTGCAGAGGAAAATAGTATAGAATATAGTTTCCTTTCGTCCTTTCCTGGGAAGATTCCTTGACAGTTTCTCATTGCTTCATGGTGTCCCTGCTTACTATTTCCTGCCAACTTTGGATGGAGGGGCTGGTGATGGGGAGGGAGGGGAATTTTTCTGCTTTTCTCTCCATGTCTTCAATAGAATAGTTACGTTAGATGTAGCCTATCCTGTAACAAACAACCTACAATGGACCAATAAGTCTGTTGCTCTATGCTTTCTTTTATCCTTTTTATTAAAGTTATATCATACTTTAAGGCATGAAATGATTATTCAGAAGTCAGTATCATAGGATTACTGACATTAAGATGGTCAAGACATGAAAACAGCAAATCAAGATGACTTTATCTTTCTCTCATTTTTTAGGCTAATGATATCTCATCTCCACATTCACTACCACATCTGTTTAATTTATTTGACATTGTGAAAGTAATGTTCCCATATAGTTCCCTTACGTGACTATTACAATCCGCTTTCTCAAAATATAGATAATCATGTTTACTTTCGTCCGTTCAGGGATTTATCGGGTCAGTTATCAGTACATTTCCTTGTCTTCAGATATTATTATTATTATTATTATTATTATTATTATTATTTTTACTGTTATGATTATTAACTGTTGGTATTATCGTTATTATTGTTATTATTATTATTATTAACAATAATAATAATAATAATAATTACTACTCAAGGGTTCCACCATTCGTTGGTTTTAGAGCTGCCACTGCAAGGCTTCCATCCCTGTTCAGAAAAGGTTCCTTCCCTATCCCACCCCTCGTACCTCGCCAACCGTTCCGCTTCCCATCTTTCTTTTATCCATTATTTCACTTGCAAGAATAACTTTATCCTGAATATCTTACTTCACTTTCATATTAATTCTTTTCTCATGTGTCTCCTTTCCATCCTATTCTTTTTAAAATTCTCTGCTCCACATCTCTGTAGCCTCTCTTATAAATTCCTTATAGCTTCTCTCATTTTCCTGTCCAAGCTCTATATCGCAGAGGAAAACCATAGTGTTGAATGACCACAAAATCACCATCCTAAATAGCTCTCCACAATGCTTTCTTTTAAACTGGAGGACAATGATATTAACCACAAAATAAAGAAATGGACAGAGTGGGGTATAACACAATGGCTGGAGATGTTAGTCTCTGGTAGCACATATTTCCCTGGAGTCAAACTTTGCTCTTCTTTCACGTTCATGATAAGGGGCGCGATGAGAGGCTTAGGCTGAGGGTGTGGTGGCGGGGAGGGTAAGGATCTGGTGGTGGTCCAGGGAGCGTTTTTTATGTGGGAGTGGTATTGTGGTGCTGTGGTGGGGGAGGGTTGTGATGATAGGCTGTCTCGGTAGTGCTCAAACTCGGGTGGGAGTGTGATGATGTAGTGATAGGAGGCTTCTGTGGTGAGAGTGTGGGGGTGGGTGGTGAGGGGGTGAGGATGAGTGGTAAGGGTGTGTGATTGTGTGGTAAGGGTGTGTGGTTGCGTGGTGAGGGTGTGTGGTTGTGTGGTGAGGGTGGGTTAGGTGTGTGGTCGTGTAGTGAGGGTGTGTTTGATGTGTGGTTGTGTAGTGAGAGTGTGGTACGTGTGTGGTTGTGTGGTGAAGGTGTGGTACATGTGTGGTTGTGTAGTGAGGGTGTGGTACATGTGTGGTTGTGTAGTGAGGGTGTGGTACATGTGTGGTTGTGTAGTGAGGGTGTGGTACGTGTGTGGTTGTGTGGTGAAGGTGTGGTACATGTGTGGTTGTGTAGTGAGGGTGTGGTACATGTGTGGTTGTGTAGTGAGGGTGTGGTACATGTGTGGTTGTGTAGTGAGGGTGTGGTACATGTGTGGTTGTGTAGTGAGGGTGTGGTACATGTGTGTGGTTGTGTAGTGAGGGTGTGGTACATGTGTGGTTGTGTAGTGGGGATGTTGTACATGTGTGGTTGTGTAGTGAGGGTGTGGTACATGTGTGGTTGTGCAGTGGGGATGTTGTACATGTGTGGTTGTGTAGTGAAGGTGTGGTACATGTGTGGTTGTGTAGTGAGGGTGTGGTACATGTGTGTGGTTGTGTAGTGAGGGTGTGGTACATGTGTGGTTGTGTAGTGAGGGTGTGGTACATGTGTGGTTGTGTAGTGAGGGTGTGGTACATGTGTGATTTTGTTTTAAGTGTCAGACTCTGCGCATAGGCTTCACAGCCTGCTTTCAAGGTCCAGAGTCCTCCTATATACCATACACCTCTGCATGTCATCACTTTGGCGCTAACACACACCGTCCATACTGAATACATGCTAGGGCTGTCTCATACAGGACTTGTGTACTGATATTTGTGGAAATAGTTTTACGACATGGCGGGTCTTATGGTAGATCAGTAAAGTCTACGCTTAACGAAATTCAAATAATTAAACCGTTCCCTGCCCCAACCTGGAGGCGAACGTACCGGTAGGTCCTTTAGGACTGCAAGCCACCCCTTTACCCATTCGGCCATGGCCTCTGCCTTGCAGAGAACATTGTGAAATTCAGTACTGTTTCTGGCAGACTAGCATGGATTGTGATCAGACTAATCAAAAGATACACCCTGAAAGTAAGGCCAGTACATGAACGTATTTCCCAAAGCACAGATGAAGAAATAGAAACACTTTACGATGATCTATGACGACCTTTCGCAGAATATGAAGAAAAGACCAGATGTACTATACTCATGGGAGACAATGCAAGAGTTGGCATATCAAAAAAATGGACAAGCATGAATGGGAATTTTCGGAGTAGGAGAGAGGAATGACAGAGGTGAAATGGAGGCAAATTTTGCCGAAATGTATAACATAAGAATAATGAACCCATTCTTCCACAAAAGAGCAGGAAGGAAATGGAGCTGGAGAAACACAAATGGAGATACAGATACAATGAATGAAAACGACTTTATCAAAATAGAACAACACGATCACAAATGTCACAGTTATCAACAAAGTAAATGGAACAAGAGACCAGAGAATATTGGGTTGCACAGCCAGATTTAATTTCAGAAGCGAAAAAAGCGATTGAAAATTAAAACGTATGTCCAATTTCAGTAAGCAAAATAAAGCTGTTTTTTAGTTGGAAATATGGAACAGATTACTCAGCTTTTAAGTTATACCGAGTGTAACGTTGATAAAGCGAACTGTACACTAACAAAAGTGCTAAGGGGTTAGTGGAGGAAGTAAGGAGGGCAAATACAACCAAAGCCAACAAGTATTCAAAAACTACCCTCGAGCTCATAAAAAGATGAGAGGAAATGAAAGTAAAAACAGAAAGAGATGAAATAGAGCAGAATTAAACAAGTTCATCAACGAGAGACAAAGAGACGAAAAACGAGAGAAACACGGTGCAGATCAAAGAAACGATGAAAATAGGAAAAAGTCTGAAACAGGTCCGAAATGCAGTGGCACTGGAATAACAACAAATTTCATCACTGAAAGACTAACAGTGAAGTCATCAAGTGCAGACAAGAGATGGAGAAGTGAGTTGAAGATTAATCAGAGAACTGTATTCATTAAAGCCAATAGAAACCTACCAGCAGTTAACTCTTCATTTGACACAAGTGAAATACCTGAGTTAACACAAGATGAAGTAAACATTGTTCTTAAAACATTAATAGAGGGAAAGCCTCAGGAGAAGATGGAATAGCAGGTGACTTACTGTTTGATGCAGGAGTTTAAGTTTCGTCCACATATATACACAATATATAAAAAAGAAAATTCCCAAAACATGGTGGAACGCAATAGTTATTTTATTATACAACAAAGGCAACTCAAAGGATGTTAGTAACTATCGACCCATTAGCTTATTATCAGTCATTTACAAACACTCCACTAAAGTCCTTACAATCAGAATAACAACAATTTTGAAAGAAAACCAACCTCACGAGCAGGCAGGATTCCGAAGCGGGTATTCAACTACCGATCATCTACACACAATGAATCAGCTAATTAAACACACAGACAGACAGACAGACAGACAGACACACACACACACACACACACACACACACACACACACACACACACACACACACACACACAGAATATAATAAATCACTGTGCTTAGGTTTTGTCAGATTTGAAAAGGCTTTTGACTCAGTGGAGCACATACAGTAGCAATTTTTAGTTCATTTCGGGAACAGGAGTAAACGAGAACACTGTAAAGCTGCTCAAAATCATATACAAAGACGAAACTACTACAGTTAAGATACATAAAGACTCAGAAAAAATTAGGACTGAGAAAGGAGTGCATCAGGGTGATACAGTTTCAGCAAAATGATTTACAGCATGCACTGAAATCCTTTTAATACAGCAAGAATGGGAGAACTAAGGAGTAAACGTAGATGGCGAAAACTTTTACTGTTTATGATTTGCAACTGACTTTGTCCTAATTTCAAAAACAACAAAGAAATTGCATGAAATGTCAAATGACCTAAGTGGTGAAGGTTAAGGAGTACGATTACCTGGGGCAAATACTAATACCAACGAAAGACCATGAAAGAGAAATCAAAAGACACGTCACAATTGGATGAAAAGCTTTTGGTAAGCATAAAGTCACGATGAAAAGTTGCCTGCCAGTATGGATAAAACGAAAAGTATATAAGGAATGTAAAATCCCAACTGTGACATACGGCTGTTTGATCTGGAAACTGACAACATCGATGGAAAACCCGCTAATCTGTTTTCAAAGAGCAATGGAAAGGTCAGTGTTGGGATTATCTTTGGTTATCAGGAAGATATCAACTTGGATGAGAGAGCAGACTGAAGTTAAGATATTATAGAAAATGTGAAATAACAGAAATTTAGGCAGGAAGGTCATATAACAAGAATATGAGACAAATGATGGAGCACGAGGCTGGCTGGCTGGACTCCAAGAGACTCCATAGCCACACAGAAAGTGGAGAGATAAAACAGTGAAGTCTGCAGGCAAAACCTGACAGAGACTGGCTCAGTCAAGCAATTCATGGAAAAGGTTGGGAGAGGCCTTTGTTCAGCAGTGGACTTGCAATGACTGATGATGATGATGGCGATGAATACTTATCTATCTATCTATCTATCTATCTATATATATATATATATATATATATATATATATATATATATATATATATATATATATATATATATATATATATATTTTGTTACATAGCCTATGATTTCATCATCCTTTGTGTAATTTTAACGTACAGTATGCTGCATGTTTGATCACGAGCGTGTTCTGCCTCAGTTCCCCCCTTCTACCGTTATAGTAGAGTAAGTCGTCCTTTCTGTTGTTCAGAGCAGGATTGTCAGCTCTTTGTCCCCTATGGCTTCATTTGCGCGTCCTTCTTACAAGTTGTATCAAGCTCTCCTGGCCCCTATATAATGAGCTCAGTCTCTGCATTATTGCCACTTAGATCTACTCCTCACTTTGCTCACATCTCTGTCCTCCCCTGTACAGTTATTATTATTGTGAGTGCTCAGGAAGTCTCCAACCATCTAGCAGCTGTGTGTAATTTGAGTATAACTGTTGTTGCATTTTTTCTTGTACTGTGTAGAATAAGGTTGATTCTTGGGCCTAGTGGGGTTTTTGTAATTTGTGTGGGGTTCTTGTTGTCAGTCATCATTAATAATAGTTTGTATCTGTAACAATATATCTGGCATTCACTGAGTATTATCTGGTATCTCATTTTAACAGGGCTGACTTAGATAAATTTACTCATGCTAATTTTGTGTTAATAGAGGCTATTGCAGTTAACCATATATTTAACCTGTTTTTGCCATTACATTATCCTTATGAGTCCTGAATGTTTTGTTGTTAGTTTGAGCATTAAACTTTAACTTCTAATTTTATCTAAATCTTTGTTTTGAACCTGGAACGTTACGGGACAGTAGTGATTTTTAGCTTTCTCACTTAAAGTGTACATTATCTTTCTCTGTTCCGTAACAATATATATATATATATATATATATATATATATATATATATATATATATATATATATATATATATATAAATATGGAGCCTCTGTGGTACAGTGGTAGTGTGTGCGTTTCGTACACTGGTGAACCAGGGTTCGCCCCCCGCCAGGGTAATAAACTTTGGGAGTGTTCACCAGGCCACGTGCTGCATTGGCGGACACAAGAGGTGTTGTGGTTGAACCAGTGTCGCTTACTATGAAGAATGCTTGCACCCAGTCGGCTTGCGCTGGCCGATTACACTTGGTTCACAGACTACACACACATCCAAAGCCACTCCAACACTACAGTTACACTTACAAGCACTTCTCACCCTACATACTGTACAATCTCTACCAGACAGCCTAAGCCACTTGGTAGAGATACATTGGCTGTACGTCCCGACTTCGGTTAGGATAGGCCGGTCCTGCAGTGGATACTCAAACGGCTGATGATGATATATATATATATATATATACTGAACTAGTTTAAAGAGAACTTATAAGTTCTCTTTACAGTAATAAGAAAATGTTAATTCATTCTCTCTCTCTCTCTCTCTCTCTCAACCTTGTCAGGTACGCCACATTTACCTCCTCGTTTCTTCCACTTTCTTTTCTCATTCCCCCGTGGTGTGCGTGAGAGGCCATTGTGCGGAGAGGAGGGTCGGTAACAACCCGAGATGGTCGTTGAAGCGGTGAAAGAGCAGTACCTGGACAGAGAGAGAGAGAGAGAGAGAATAGTTTTCACTGAACTTCACACGCCTTTAAGGTACTTGGTTGAATTCCCTTATTTCATCCCAGCCTTCCGTCTGCTATTTCTCCTATTTTTCATTTCTCATCATCATTTCTTCACCTCAGTATTTATCTTTTTATGTCTTGCTTTTCCTTTACAGTCTGAATGACCATTCCGAAAGTAATGTTCCAGTACACACGTAAGCACTTCGAACTCAATGTTTGATCCACATTTCATACAACCCATTTCCAGCTTAGTAAAAATAGAATATGGTTTGCTCTAGACACACTGATGTTAAAAAGTGCACCAGGTTCCGCAAAGATGCGCAAAAGACTGTTCGATGAAATATTTACTAGCTGAAACTCAGGCTTCGTTCCATTTCAGTATACTCTTCACTACAGCAAATAAAATGCATTGATTAACACAACCAGTGAAACCAAGACCAACTGTTTGTTTTTTCATGAATCAGTTACCGCAGTTTATTCATCGCAATCAGTTACGACACGTACTACTGACATATAATTCAAACAATTTTCAGAATTTTGAATCAACAACATATTGATATTTCATCCGTATTTACGCTCTGATACCAAAGAGAAAGGAAGCAGCTGTATTTTTTTTAGTTTCTGTCAATTGAAGAAGCAATATAGTTCTGTTCATGAAAACTTTCCAACGTATTTTGTTCTGGCATTGTTTCATATTTTCGAACCTGCCCGAGTAGTAATGGTGACAGACGCGGACAGGCTTTGACAAATGTGCGGCTACTGTCAAATGTGTTACTGCCAAATGTGCGGCTACTGTCGTGGTAAGTCATGTTAGGCGGTTTATGTGATATGTTGCGTTTTTAATATTTTTGTGCCTGTTGGATGCTCTTGCTTATCTCTGTTTTGTCTTACCTTTTCTGCCAACTTGTTTATTCGTAATGTTGTCTGTGTTAGCAGTTGCAGTACTTCCGTACTGCTTTCTTCACGCACAAGTGCAATTGCGTGGAATAATGTTATATTTGCTTATCATGAGGATGGATTTGACTGTCTATCATCTCTCTGATTTTTTGTTATGAGTCATCATGCACGCGTCTTGCCCTCTCACATCCCCTCACTTCCCTCCTCCCTTGGTAGCCAACGTATAAATGTCTCCGCCTCACCCCATCCCCTGTGGATACACCACCATGGCCTCCACTGTGTAAATAAAGGCAACACTTCCTGAGTTCACCCCACCCTGGTTGCACATTGCCTCCAAATCGGCCTTTTGATATCACTAAGGAGGGGCACACGCAACACCTCCCTCGCTATCCCTCCCTACCTTGATTACCACAACACAGGGAGAAAATTGTGGAATGAGAGTTTGGAAATTACTGTACCTCTCCTTGTCCTGGCGTAGGAGTGAATGGACGTTATTGGTGATCAGCCTATCATAAGTACCCTCTGTGTTCGTCTCAGCAGAGCAGAAAGGAAATGGGAATTCTCTCTCTCTCTCTCTCTCTCTCTCTCTCTCTCTCTCTCTCTCTCTGTCTGTGTTTGTGTGTGTGTGTGTGTGTGTGTGTGTGTGTGTGTGTGTGTGTGTGTGTGTGTGTAAACAAAACACATAAATCACCTTTAAGAGTATCCCTTCTCAACTTTTCCTCCGTCATGCAGAGTTGTAAACACCTCCGTCACTTTTCCTCGTGTTTAAGATAAAAATGACGAAGGCAGGTTCCAGGACTGTGACCATAATATCCTGGTAATGGTGTTCCAGGGCAAGAGAACTAAACAGATTACATGCATCCTCACGCATCCCTTCCTATCGTGAATTAATGCCGGAAGAGTAACTCACACATTCCACTTCAGTCATCAAACCAGCCGACCACTTATCCCCGACACAACGTATCATCTCTGGACTCATTAACTGTTTATTATGTCACCACACGCATTTAATGGCGTCTCTGATGCAGATTTTGTGATGGCTGAGAAGAATTATCAGAATCGTTTATTGTATTGCTGGAGTGTATTTATGTGATTAATGTTGGTGATTGTGCATTTAGCTGTGGCTGCTGATTGGGAGATTGTGAATCACTGAGAGTAGGTAATAAGATAGTAGTGTGACAGAGACTAAGTGGTTTGGTGATAGTGTGGTAGAGAGAGTAGATGATGGGGTGGTGGCAGAGAGGGTACGCGGTGCGGTAGTAGTGTGGTGGAGAGAACAGGTGTGTGATAGCAATGTGGTGTAGAGAGTAGGTGGTGTGGCGGTAGTGTGGTAGAGAGAGCAGGTGGTGTGATGATAGTGGGGATAGGGAGAGCAGGTGGTGTGGTGGCAGCGTGGTAGATAGAGTAGGTGGTATGGTGGTAGTGTAGTAGACAGAGCAGATGGTGTGATAATAGTGGGTTTGTGGTAGGTCTCCATATTATAATTGCAAATCATACTAGATAGATAGATAAATAGATAGATAGAGAGACAGATAGAAGCAGGAAGTCAAATGATGAGAAGGTGTTGTGTTTGCGAGAAGCGAGCAGCGCTAAACGCTTACACGGGGGAAAGCTGACGACAGCGGCCAGTAAGGAGATGATTCAGTTAGCTGTCAGCAGTCCTCTCGTGAGAAAGTTCTGTTGCCATGAGGAAGATACGTGACACACACACCCTACTACACGAGATGTTAGAAAAAGAGAGTGGAGAAGGAGACAAGCGACCCTAGAGAGAGGTCGAGACGGAGATTAGCTTTAGAACAGAGAGAGAGAGAGAGAGATAGCGAGACAGGGAGGTAGCTACCCAGGACTTATACTATTATACCTGTTTAATATTTCCAAGACAAATAAAAATAGTCCCATACTATTCTTTACCTCTCCCGTCACTACATGACATCTGGTGGGTAAACTACTACAAGATATAAAAGCCGCTCGACCACAAGTCTAAAATATACTTCTCTACAATTAACTACAAAGTCTTTATGACATTTGGTGGCAGCGGTGGGATACGAACCTCGTCTACGAATCAACATTAAATTCCTACAAAATATCAAGATTGACAACAACCAACAATATCAGCTCCTGCCCCCTCCGTCTCCCAGATCATTACGCTGATGCAGAGGTCAAGAGATCACTCGACGCCTTGCAAGTAGCTTAACGACAAACCAGCAAATCTGCGGACATCGTCTCCGAATTAAAAGCAAATTTCTACAAAAGCAACCGAGACTACAAGGTTAGCTTCAGTTCTACAAAGTTTACAGCCATCTACAATCAACTACAGCCATCTACAATCAACTACAATTAACAACTCTACGTCGTCTGTATAATCTTCTACACGCACCTACAAGTAGCGGCAGTCTTCATCCCACAACGAATAAATCACTAGAGAAAAGGACAGAGAAAACTTCCACATAGAATAAAGGAAACAAACAAACGAAGAGTGAGACACGATTTACAACTCATCTTACTCACTCGTCTTCACTCAAGTTACTCATCGCTACTCATTCACTCACCACAGCTACCAGTGTGGGAAGCCGACGTCACCATGTGCTGAGACGACAACACGCCAATCAACCCGCAAAGGACAACGCTATCACCACCTGCACCACCACTCACACCATTTCCCACCACGGTAAAAATTAGTAAGTTACATAGTTACTTCATTTATACAATACACAGTGATAGACAATAAGCTTCTGCACAAACATATAAAACGTGCTGTATAGTTACAGTTTAAATACACATACTTACTTCAATTATCTTCATAATTCAATCATTAAATACTTGCACCAACAATAAATATTCTACACTGTATATATTCATTCATTTATTATAACATTTATTTACTCCCAACGAGTGTTACCATTTATACCTACATAAAATACGTGTTTCATACATACAACTATACATTATTATATCTACAAGCGATAAAGAAAATATACCATCACAGTTACTCAGTGAGCAATTAAAAGAACTGTATTAAACATTTATTAATTAAAGCTACCTAGTGGAAACATACAAATTAAGTTACAAGGTAAACTAGAAAAAAAAAAAAAAAATGGCCAACACAAATGCCGTTAGCAAGAGTGAACATCTTCAACACAATCGTGAAGACAATGATTTCCACACAGTGCTGACACACATATTACTCACGAGAGGTACAGGTGAACAAGTCAGTGTGTATAGTTAATACTGTATATATGTATATATATTTTTTTTTATATAAAATAACAAAATATGGGACTATATAATATCATTTTATAGTATCTGTGCAATATAAACTAAACTTTGAAAAAGTATCCCAAGAAAATTAGCCAGTAATTATGTAACCATGAACAACATGGAAACAAGCGTACACAAGCAAAGAGAAACAAACTATGGAAAATCAATACATACAAAAAAAAAAAAAGAAAGAAAGAAAGAAAAGTAAAACAGAAAAAAGAGAAATAGAGTAAGATCACATAACAAACAAATGAAAATAAGTGTAAGTGTTACTACATAAGCCAAAATACCACGTAAACTACAAACAAAAAAGCAAATTGTTGTCTCCACATACAAGTGGCACGACACATCATCACTATCATCGACCGCAGCATATGTTAGGACTGCAGTTATTACAATTATGTTACTCCATATTATAATTATGTAACGACAAACGATTGCATTATGTTACACTTTGCCAATTATGTAACAGTTGCATTAACAAGATGTAACTTTTATGTAACTTTAACTACAATTATGTACCTACAAACGATATGTAACAATTATGTAACGACAAACGATTGCATTATGTTACACTTTGCCAATTATGTAACAGTTGCATTAACAAGATGTAACTTTTATGTAACTTTAACTACAATTATGTACCTACAAACGATATGTAACAATTATGTAACGACAAACGATTGCATTATGTTACACTTTGCCAATTATGTAACAGTTGCATTAACAAGATGTAACTTTTATGTAACTTTAACAACAATTATGTACCTACAAACGATATGTAACAATTATGTAACGACAAAACAGTTGCATTAACAAGATGTAACTTTTATGTAACTTTAACTACAATTATAAGGCCAAGACACATATGTAATAGTTGCATTAACAAAATGTAACTACAATTATAAGGCCAACACAATTATGTAGTACCACAATGTTAGTACAATATTATAAGTCATACAATTATAGCACAATTCTATATTACCAGTATCATCATACAAGTTAGATGAAATATTAGACATTACTAAAGTGATAACTCAAATATGTAATGTATAACTTAGCAGTATTACCATTGCACAATTATATTGCATTTATTCAAATATGTATACAACTTATTTAAAATGTAATATTACTGAATAATCACTATTTACTATGAATAATATATGTATACAATATTCATACAATTATGTTACTTTACAATATTATGTATTTCACTTAATTAGCTTATAAGTTTATTATAATGTGTATGTAGTATGTATTAATATATTATAACTATTAAATGTCGATGGTACGCCATTTTTGCGCGGCAGAGCAATGTGGTAGGTCTCCATATTATAATTGCAAATCATACTAGATAGATAGATAAATAGATAGATAGAGAGACAGATAGAAGCAGGAAGTCAAATGATGAGAAGGTGTTGTGTTTGCGAGAAGCGAGCAGCGCTAAACGCTTACACGGGGAAAGCTGACGACAGCGGCCAGTAAGGAGATGATTCAGTTAGCTGTCAGCAGTCCTCTCGTGAGAAAGTTCTGTTGCCATGAGGAAGATACGTGACACACACACCCTACTACACGAGATGTTAGAAAAGAGAGTGGAGAAGGAGACAAGCGACCCTAGAGAGAGGTCGAGACGGAGATTAGCTTTAGAACAGAGAGAGAGAGAGAGATAGCGAGACAGGGAGGTAGCTACCCAGGACTTATACTATTATACCTGTTTAATATTTCCAAGACAAATAAAAATAGTCCCATACTATTCTTTACCTCTCCCGTCACTACATGACATCTGGTGGGGAAACTACTACAAGATATAAAAGCCGCTCGACCACAAGTCTAAAATATACTTCTCTACAATTAACTACAAAGTCTTTATGACAGGTTTAGAGAGAGCAGGTGGTGTGGTGGTTGTGTGGTGGAGAGAGCACATGGTGAGGTACTAATGCGGTAGGGAGAGTAGGTGGTGTGGTGGCAATGTGGTAGAGTGGTTGGTTTGGTGGTATTGTGGTAGAGAGAGAGAGAGAGCAGGTAGAGTGGCGGTAGTAAGGTAGAGAGAGCAGGTGGTGTGGTGGTGGTGTGGTAGAGAGAGTAGGTGGTGTGGTGGTAGTGTGGTGGTACTGCATTACTTCCCGATAAAGGCCATACGAATAGAGAAGCGATTTGAGAGTGTTAATACACGTCAGTCAGGAGAACAAGAGAGGGACATGGCGAGAGAACGAGAGAACATTAGTTTGATATTGGAAGAGGAGAGAGAAATAATAATATATATGAACATGTGTTGACTCTGTATGTGAGACAATTAATAAGGTAACTGAGAAAGCACATACGTTCTTTTAGAATACAATTTTTCATTTTCCTGGTTCAGATAATGTTTGTGTATCATATTGTCCTGTTTCCCGAATTTCCTGGGCATAAACACTGGTAATTTTAGTCGCCCTTACTGTCGCTTATCTCTGTGGATTATTTGATTCAGTAGTCTCAGTGAAAACGTGTTTATTAACGAATGATGACAGAATATTCACTCACATATATAGTATTTTATCATAACTAGATTTGAATACAAGTGCTCATGTTGCTTTTTCTTGTAGCTATAATTGCAGACTGACCCATTTTTGACAGCAAACTTTTATTAGAGCCTCGCCAACTCATTACCAGCAGCAAAACAGCGTCTGGGGAGAGGCAGTCACACCAACACTCAATATTTTCTCTTCCCTTCACCACAAAGCCAAATTTTATGGCTCTCGAAGATAATAGACGTGAGGAACTGAGTGAAAATAGTGTGTGTGTGTGTGTGTGTGTGTGTGTGTGTGTGTGTGTGTGTGTGTGTGTGTGTGTGTGTCAGGTGAGTGCTTTAAACTCACATTTTTTTTTTTAACAGAGAAAATATCTTCCATTCTTGAAGTGTAAAAAAAAATTCTGATTTCCAAGTGTACTGTTTCATGGACATCGCAGTAATTAGGTTCATTCTGTACAATACACATTAAATCAGCAGTGTTCTTCCTCACATGTAAGTCCCAAAACTGTGATGCATATTTTCTTACAAGTGCATGGGGATGAGGGAGAAAGGATGTAAATATAAGAGAAAGATGAATTTGAAGAAAAGAAGAGGGAGAGCTTGGAAGGAAGGTGTAAGAATATAATGATTTACTGGGATGATATAGAGAAAAAATGTCAATTAGAGAGAGAGAGAGAGAGCAAATCACTGACCAGCCACTGAATGGAATCGGGCTGAGAGCTCTGGTGTATTTTTATTCCACAGGTAAACGCTGATTGATGCAAATGAATACCCCCCCCCTCTCTCTCTCTCTCTCTCTTTCTCATTTTAAATTAGCAGCAGGTGTCATGACCAAAGGTTTCTTTTCAGTCCGGATTGCCCTGAGAGATACTACCATTAACGAGCAGCCTATTTGCTATGGCAGTCAACAGAGGCCTGGAACAGGTGCCTGAGACAGGTGTGTGTTGCAGGCATCTGGGGTGGACATGTGTGGCGAATGTGTGGGGCAGGTGAGATAAGGAAGTGGGTGTCTTCGTGTTGGTAAATTATTAATGACGTGGAAATTCCCTCTCATATGCTGCTGGCTTGTGCGTGAAATGGATCCCCCAAAGTGAGAGGTTATGATATTTTTGCACAGTATGTTATGAAGACAGGCACAGCGTAAAACTGTTCTTTATTATTGTAATATAATATAAGAAAAGCTTATAATATAATATTACAAGTTTTCTTATTAGTACTTTATTTCCCAGAATTTTGGTTACGAATTTGGATTTATTTCGATTCCTTATATACTTTTCTCCTTTTTAGTGATACATGGGCCCGTGAGGTGAGAGCGAGTATTGTTTTCCATCGTGGGCATGTTTCTACTTACTCCATTTCCGCGTAGCTTCTCCTATAATGTCCTTTATTACTTTTGTCATTTTCCCGTCCCAGTTCTTTAACAAAAACTGATAAACACAGAGTATCACCCTAGAATTTTTGTCGTAAACCCGAGAAGAAAATATTAAACACAATATATAGTTCAAGAATGTAAGAAGATGAGGGAGGGGTGAGAGTATGGTTTCCCTTGAGGTTATGCTGCCATCTTTGGTCCTATCTCACGTTCATGATACGGGGCGTCTTGGGAGGCTTAGGGTGCAGGCTTGGTAAGGGTAAGAGTGGGGAGATGGTGGGTAGGGGTGGAGATTGGGGGGGTGCGTTTTTGATGAATTAGTGTTATTGTGGTGCTGTTGTGGGGAGGTGAAGTGATGCGAGGCCTTTACTATGCTTATATGGTTGTTGGTATCTGCTGGTATTGCTTAGAGTGTGGTGGAGGGGGGATGATGTAGTGGTAGAATGCTGCTGTGGTGAGAGATTGAGGTTGTGTGGTGAGCCTGTTTCAGATATGTGGTTGAGTGTTGAGGACGTGGTTCATGTGGATCTATGTGGTAAGGGTTTGGTTCATGTGTAGTGATGGTGTGGCACTGTGTGATAAGGTGTGGTTAAAGTGTAGTGAGGGTATGATAGGTGTGTGGTTTTGTGGTGAAGCTATGATGGTTTTGTGGTTGTATAGTAAGCGTGTGGTAAATGTATGGTCTTTTGGTGAGCATCTGATGTGTGGTTGTGTGGTGAGGGTGTGGTAGGTGTGTGGCAGAGTGGTGATGGTGCGGTAGATGTGTAATTGTGTGGTGACTGTGGTATATGTGTTATCGTGAAGCGTCTTTGTGGTGTGTGTGTGTGTGTGTGTGTGTGTGTGTGTGTGTGTGTTGATTCTGGAATAAAACTGTTTTAGGACTGGTGACGGGAAAGCTATTATGCTGGTAATTTATGGTCCTGTGAACGTAATGACAATAATAACGATATTGCACGATACGAGAAGGAATGAGGTTGAGGGTGTAGGTTGCAAATGATAAGAAGCAAGGATTACGTGGAGATTTTGGCTTAAATATGAGCATTTAGTGTTGGTCATGTGCTAGGGAGATGAGTTTAGGCTGTGAGAAGGGTAACTGATCCTTATGTGATAGTTCTAAGGAAGAAAGCTGAGAATATGCAATGCTAATGTTATGGTGATGGTTTTGTACTTCTTGGGTAATGAATACAGTATTTTATGGTGCAGTGATCGATAGATAGATAGGAGGGTAGATAGGCAGACAGAGAGATATATAAATAGATATATAGAGGCAATAGGCAGACACATATATATATAGAGAGAGAGACAGAGATATATATCAGAGATGTTTCAGTATTTCAAATAATGTCAACGCGTGATATATATTCTCTCTCTCTAGCTAGCTAGCTAGCTAGAGCTTTTCACCGCTCCCACGGCCTCCTGTGGCTGTTACTGAACCTCTCCTTTCCACACAGTGACCCCGAACGCCCACCACTGGGGAAATGAGAAAATAAAGTAGAAAAACCGTGGAGATATATGTCGCGTCGTGACCAAGTTGTGTGAGAGAGAGAGAGAGAGAGAGAGAGAGAGAGAGAGAGAGAGAGATGGAAATAAACTCTTTTCTTTTCCACATTCCAACCAGCAATTTTTGCACAACTCCACATGCTCGAATGCATTCCTTCATTCCATGCCACTCTCTCGTCTTCCATTTCATCGGCGTTAACCTATTTCATTATTTTTTCACTACGGTAACAGCCTTTTTGCGTCATATCTTTACTCAGTCATAATATCGATCCTTACGGTAACACGGTAGCACACGAGAAGCACTTGACACCCAGTGGTTTGGTCTATATTAGATCTCATCAACCTTCAATCTTGTAGTAATAAAGTATGAATTGAAATGTCAAAATGGTGTTAAGTAGTGCACCACGATCCACAAAGACAAGCAATAAAACTTGTCGATAATGTATTTCCTGTCTCAAATGCCAGGCCACATCCCATACTAGTACACTTTTAGCCATGACAATTACAAGCCATTAAATTACTACATATATATATATATATATATATATATATATATATATATATATATATATATATATATATATATATATATATATATATATATATATATATATATATCTATCTATCTATCTATCTATCTATCTATCTATCTATATATATATATATATATATATATATATATATATATATATATATATATATATATATATATATATAACCCATTGGAGCCCAGTGTCCTGAGTATTGGATAGAACTGGGATTTTTCAAGTCTTTATAAAGCAGGGAACCCCCAGGTAGGGACCTATGAGCTTCGCGACTATGAGCCGATAGGCGGAGGGCGGTACGCTTAGTACCTTCCCAGTGCAATGCCTTGCCCAGCACCCCAGGGATCCAATGGGATATATATATACACACACACACACACAAAGTAATACCAGCAAGACCTAGATCATCAGCCAATATATCCTGAATCATTTACATTAGCTTGTTAATTCCAGTCCTTTGCGAGAGTCAGTACTAGTATATCAATTGAACACAATATTATATATATATATATATATATATATATATATATATATATATAATATTGTGTTTAATTATACGCAAAGTAATACCAGCAAGACCTAGATCATCAGCCAATATTTCCTGAATCACTTACATTAGCTTGTTAATGCCAGTACATTGCGAGAGTCAGTACTGATATATTAATTAAACAGTATTAGGATTCATTATTCAAAATTTGATTTTTTTTTCCATAAATTCTATTACCTATGCGAGAGGAAGCAGAGTTTTTATTTTCTTCCTGTTTCAGCCAGTGACAGCAGCAACACACTTCTCTCCAGGACAGTTTTCCAACAGTTTGTCCTGCATTTGTTTCATATTTTCTGGTCTGTCCGAGCACTGGCGATGACAAAGACAGACAGGCTTTGATCATGCACATGCACACTTTTTGCTTCATATGCTGTGTTGCCTTGTGAATCATTTCTGTGGTTGTTGTATTCCCTTAGCTGTCGCTGTTTATTTTCTTGTAGTCATGATCAATCTGCTGTCGGTAATAATGTCTTGTTACCCATTACAGTAACATCCACAATGCATTCTTCACCTACCGACGGTCACTGTTTTTTCGTGCAATCTTTATCAGCCTGGCGCTTGGTACTAATGTCTTGTTACCCATTGCAGTAACATCCATAATGCATTCTTTACCTACCGATGCATTTGTGTGATATAGTGTTATATATGACTGTTATGGTCATACAGTTCACTCTTTCTCATCTGGGGGACACTGAACACATCCCACGTATTCTCTGGGGGACATTGAACACACCCCAAATAGCCTATTCTATCATCTGGGGGACACTGAACATATCCTACGTATTCTTTCATCTGGGGTACATTGAACACATCCCACGTGTTCTCTGGGGGACATTGAACACATCCCACGTGTTCTCTGGGGGACATTGAACACATCCCACGTGTTCTCTGGGGGACATTGAACACATCCCACGTGTTCTCTGGGGGACATTGAACACATCCCACGTGTTCTCTGGGGGACATTGAACACATCCCACGTATTCTCTCATCTGGGGGACATTGAACACATCCCACGTATTCTCTCATCTGGGGACATTGAACACATCATACGTATTTACTCATCTGGGAGATATTAGACACCTCCCACGTATTGTCTCACGTGGGGGATATTGAACACATCCCACGTAGCCTATTCTATCATCTGGGGGACACTGAACACATCCCATATATTCTCTGGGGGACACTAGACACATCCCACGTATTCTCTGGGAGACATTAGACAAATCTCACGTATTCTCTGGGGGAAATTGGACACATCCCTCGTATTCTCTGGGGGAAATTGGACACATCCCTCGTATTCTCTGGGGGAAACTGGACACATCCCTCGTATTCTCTGGGGGAAATTGGACACATCCTACATATTCTCTGGGGGAAATTGGACACATCCCTCGTATTCTCTGGGGGAAATTGGACACATCCCACGTATTCTTTGGGGAACATTGGACACATCCCTCGTATTCTCTGGGAGACATTGGACACATCCCACTTATTCTCTGAGGCACATTGGACACATCCCACTTATTCTCTGGGGGAAATTGGACACATCCCTCGTATTCTCTCCTTACCCACATTACCATGACGTGGGCAGGAAATTTTGGATTAAGAGTTTGGTAAAACGTCTCTTTGCACTGGCGTGGGAATTAGTGGACCTTATTAGTTACACATCTATAGGGCAACTCTCTCTCTCTCTCTCTCTCTCTCTCTCTCTCTCTCTCCTTTTAAATTAGCAGCAGGGTCATGACCAACGATTTCTTTTCAGTCCGGATTGCACTGGGAGATGCTGCCATTAAAGGGCAGTCTATTTCCTATGGCAGTCAGCAGATGTCTGGAACAGATGCCTGAGAAGGTGTGTGTTGCAGGCATCTGGGGTGGACATGTGGGGCGAATGTCTGGGGCAGGTGTCGGGGACAGGTGGGAGAAGGTAGTGGGTGTGTTCGTTTTGGGAAAATATTAATAACGTGGAAATTCCCTCGCATATGCTGTTGACTTGTGCTTATTTAACACCTCTGACCTCTGTGGGCAATTGTTTGGCCTCAGTCATGCAGACACTGAGGATGCTCGGCAGGTATTAGGTCTTACAGGCAGGATGTAGAATCTGCAGTAAACTTGTCTTCGTAACTTCAGTGGAAAATATCATCTTTTTCCCAATCCATTTTACATTCCTCCTGTTCTGTCGTCAGTGCAGGGTCCTGATTACACATAAGGAGGAAATAATGGACGTTTGTAGCGTTCTAAGATTAAAGTTGCACACCTTTCTTCTTTACGTATCAGCTTTTAAGAGTATCCCTTTTCACCATTTCCCCTGACAAATAAATTTCTACAGTGCACGCTCCTGATTTTTTTTTTTTTTTTTCTCATCCTCACAAAGATGAAGTCACAGCGTTGTGGCCCTAATATCATGGAAATATTAGTCCATTATGAGTCGGAACAAAAAACAAGTTGCAAGCATTCATAACTATCCTTTCGTGAAGAGGAATTATCTATATTTTCCCACCGCAGTGAATAAACCAGCCAGCCACTTGCCCCAGACGCAGATTATTGCAGCAGAACTTATTGACGAACGTGTGGGTGGTGGTACAACATATTACTGCGGGCAATACACTCCTTATCGCAGCTTAAAGAGGAGCTGGAAAAAATACGAGAACTGTCGATGAGGTGTTGAAGAGTGTTTGTTTTGATGATTACTGATGCTAAGGTGTGGCTGCTGACTGGCATCTCGTGTGACACAGTGAGTAGGTATTTACGATGACAGTGTGATGGTGAACAAGTGGTGTGGTAGTAGTTTGGTAGTGTATGTGGTAGTAGTGTGATAAAGTATGAGATGTGGTGGTAATGCAATTGAAACTATACTGTAAGGTGTGGTGTTAGTGTGACTGAGTTGGGGGGTGATGCTAGATTGGTAGATAGAATAGGTGATGTGGTGGTAGTATGACAGAGTAGTTGATGGTGTGGTGATATGTATGGCGATACAATGGACGTATTAATAGAAAATCTCTTTCAGAATATTAGTATACGGATCAGTCAGGGAAACAATGGAGGAACTTAATAAGAGAACATTATTTTTGTTGGTGCAAAATATGAATGTAATAATGACAGAAGAAAAACGGCTGTGCATATGGTATATTTAATAAGGTGATTGAGAAATAGTCGTGCTGATTACATTCCATATATCTGTTTTCTCATAACGCATGATGGCAGTAGGGCGACTTCATCAAAGCACCAAAAATGAGATTTATCTAAATGCATTGTGTCCAGGACCATCCTCTCAACGTGATGTGAAAAGCCAAGCGAAATCGGCCCTTATTCCCCTCCAATCAGCGTTTAAAATCAGGTGTTTTTTACTGCAGAAAAACCGTACCGACTCCGGATTGTGTCATAGGGCGAGCTGACTAACCAACAGCACGGCGGCATTCATCCTCCTGTGTTTACAGGGGTTGGGTCGATTAATCATGAGGCCCGTAGCACTCGTGTTGGGCAGTCAGTCCGCGTGCACAGATTAGGGAAGAGATAGCACTTGAAACCTCCCCTGTTTCTGCTACTTTTATGTGGATTAACGCAGTGATGTCGTCTAGTGATACAGAAAGTGAGGGTGAATGTCGGAAGGTCACAAGAAACGAAGGCAACAACAGCACCGTTTTGAGTGGAAACAAGTGGCTGCTAGGCGTAAACGAGACAGTGATGGGCCTGTGTTGGTGTGAACGTTAATGACATTTTTAATCCCTTCTGGGCAGTAAAGGACTATTTTACCCAGACTGGCGCCCAACTCTGCATTAGTTTAAGGTACGTGTCAAATTGAAAACACTGTCCTGTTATTCATTATTATTACAAATGTATAATGGCATACCTATTATAGTGTTTCTGATCATACAGTGATTTTGGTCAGGTAAATATATATTTTTTTTTTGTAGATTTGCCCAAAATCAGAAATATGATTTACAACCATTTTTGTGGTATCAGTATGTTCATTATGTATGTCTTGAATTTTCATTGTTTATTCATCATCATCATCTGGACCTTTCCCACCCTAGGGCAGGGTAAGGAATAGCAATGTCCAGACAGCTCAAATTTGCCCAATCCAATGGGCTATACTTCCATTCACTCATCATTCAAGCCCCCGGAATCCTGTCTCTACCTGATACGCCAAAAACATTCCCCGCACTCTGTAGCTTCACATAAACATTTCCGATAGAGGCAGTCCAGACGCTGTCACGTTAAAAAGGGGTGCCAAATCCGTGATCGTGCACTTCTCGCAATATTCATCAAGCCAGCTCGATCTCTTATCACTTCCCTGGCCTCACCGACTGCCAAACCTCTCTTCCTCACACGACCACCCATCACATCCCTCCACCTTCTCCTTGGCCTACCTCGCCTCCTCTCTCCTTCAGATTCGCTCAGATATACCTTTTTCACCACTCTATTGTTATCCATTCTCTCCACATGACCATACGATCTCAGTACACTCTCTACTATTCTGGTGTCCACAGACTTCTTCACTCCACATCTTTCACGAATAACATTATTTCGTATCCTCTTCACTCTCTGTATTCCACATACATTCCTCAGCAGTCCCATCTCCACTGCTCTCACTCTTGACTTTTCTTTTTCATGTCACACCATAGTCTCACATCCGCATGTTAAAGTTGCCACTAACATTCCTTCATGTAAGCCTCGTGCAACTGCAACATTCAAGCTTCTGTTTCTTATCAAGGTCTTCATTGCACCAGCTACTTTCCTTCCTTGTGTCACCCAACTTTCCATTTCTTTTGCACATTTTTCTCTCTTTTCTATCACTGTACCCAGGTATTTGAACTCTCTCACCAATTCTAGTCTCTCTCCATTCACTGTAACATCGCACTGGGAGTCACCTTCTATCAGTAACCAATACTTTACTCCTTTCTACATTTACTCTCAAGGCACGACGCTCACAGACATCAGCAAAACTCTGCACTAGTCTACCAAGATCTTGTCCGTAATTGCAAGTAGAACTGCATCATCAGCATACAACAAATTTGAGATATTCCATCTATCACCATGCATTACCAACGTCATCCCCCTGTCTGTTATTCGTGTTTATTTGCATTGTTATTAATTTTGCAAAAAAAAAAAAAAGTTTTGGGTCTCATGCAGTGTATTTTTGTTCGGTTTTTGAATATACCATATTAAAAATTTTCCAGAATTCATGGAATTGACGTGACTTTTTTTTTTTTTTTTTTTTTGTATCAGTGTGTTGCTTACTTTAGTATCTTTCATTTGCATTAAATTACATAGCGATACTGCAATATTTTTTGTCCACTGAAAATTTTGGGGGGTTGCTAGGCGATGTATTTGGAAAAAAATGCGTGAACATACCATTATTTTTATTTAGGATTATTCTCCTTGATCATACAGATCTACTGATACCACGTATGCACATATTTCGCACATACAGGATGTTACAGACGCAATGACTTTAAGGTCAGATTATCTCAAAGTCGCCTTCTAAATTATAATCTATGACCTTTACCTCGATTTTGCTGCCCCATAGTACTTGTAGTTTAATTTGGCGTTACTGCTGTTACAGTTGATATTATTTTCGCTATCGATTAGCCTATCCTCGTAAACAAACTTTTTATTTCCGAAACATAACAGTTGTGGTTCATGGTTATATTATTTTTATATAAGTGGATAATAATAGCAGTGTTGATGTTTTTTTTATTTTAGTTATGTTTGCGGATTTTCTCAGTTGTGTTATGCTGTCTTATCATCAGCGACTTGCCAGCCATTCACGGCAGCATAACAGAGGTGGGAAGGTGGCACTCACAGCAGCACTCATTACTTCACTTCACCTTTCCACTATCAAGCCTAATTTTATGGCTGTAGACGAAATGAGAAGTGAGAAAATGGTAAAAAAAAAGGTGTGTGTGTGTGTGTGTGTGTGTGTGTGTGTGTGTGTGTGACTAATCTTTTCCTTATACTTCATCATACTTCAAATCCATCAGTGATAATACTTCCCTCTTAACTATTTACCTCCATTCATTTTACACCTCATACACGGTAATATTCTCGTCTCTTGGCCATCGTCATTCCTTCCCTCCAGTTTTCGTGCCTTTAATTCCTTCTCTCTCTCTCTCTCTCTCTCTCTCTCTCTCTCTCTTTCTATCATTTCTTCTGTACTGATTTTCCTTAGTTCTTTTTCATCCCTTCATCTCTTTGCTTGTTTCAGTAGCTACCTCATGTTCTTTTAAAATGTGTTTAGCAGTCCCTTCCTGCTCAGTACTATTATTTTTTTAGATTTTTCCCATACATACTCAAATTTTTTTCTATCTTCCCCCTCCTCTTTAATTCTCTCTCTCTCTCTCTCTCTCTCTCTCTCTCTCTCTCTCTCTCTCTCTCTCTCTCTCTCTCTCTCTCTCTCTCTCTCTCTCTCTCTCTCTCTCTCTCTCTCTCTCTCTCTCTCTCATTTATACCTTTTCTCTGTTCCCCCCTCTTCTCCCCTTCCTTCTGTCCCACTTTTTCATTATCTGTCTCCCTTGCTTCTCATCTCTCATTTTCACCACCTTTCACTTCTCGGACTCATTCACCTTCACCAGAAAAACAACACCAATCTCTGAGGATGGATGGTCGGATCTGGGGAAAGGCAAGGCAGGGTTTATTTACAGGAGGATGGAAGGCAAA
Source organism: Coenobita brevimanus (assembly GCF_032717465.1). Classification (NCBI taxonomy): domain Eukaryota; kingdom Metazoa; phylum Arthropoda; class Malacostraca; order Decapoda; family Coenobitidae; genus Coenobita; species Coenobita brevimanus. Next base: position 12,865,906 of record NC_136959.1, read on the forward strand.
GGACCAGGAGGAAGAAGGAATAGATGAGGGAAAAGAAGATAATGGTAATGAGAAGGAAAGCTGAAGAGAGGAATGGAAAATACATGACAGTGAGTAAGAACTAACTCGAGGAAGAGAAGATACACTGGGAAGGAGAGAGAGAGAGAGAGAGAGAGAGAGAGAGAGAGAGTGAGAGAGAGAGAGAGAGAGAGAAGGGAAAAAAACAAAACAAAGCAGTATATCGGTCTAACTGCAAAAACATCTCGAGGAAAAGAAGATACGGGGGAGGAGAGAGAGACTCGAGAGAGACAAGGAAAAAAAAAAAAGCAGTATATCAGTCAAATGCGAATTGGAGCAGGAGGAAGAGAGAAAATAGACAAAATTGATTTCATGTAGGAAAATATACAGATGGAAAGGAGGAAAGAAAAACAGTACCAAAGGTGTAGATGAAAGAGAAAGGCGGGAAAACTAAGTAAAGAATAAAAAATCGGGAGGGAGGAGGAAGGAAGGAGGGAGGCAAGCAAGGAAGCAAGCAAGCAAGCTACTAGGCTACACGAAAGAAAACAGTGAGTGAGTGAGGTGACGGAATCTAAACAATATTACAGTTTGAGGAAATGGGTTGTGAAAAAAATGCACGTACTGAGAATTACGTAAAGATGGAGAGGACACTGGTGGACGAAGACGATAGAAGGAAGGGAAGGTAAATTATGGAGAGGGCATTGATGGACGAAGACAATGGAAGGAAGGGAAGATAAATTAATGGAGTATAAGGCAAGGGTCGATTAGGAAGCCAGAGATGAAGTATAGAGAAAACAGAGAAAATATACCCGAGGAAATGCAAAATTGTCAGGGCTGTCGTTCTCATCTCTCCCTCTCTCTCTCTCTCTCTCTCTCTCTCTCTCACACACACACACACACACACACACACACACACACACACACACATTAGCTATTCTCGCCGTCCAGACCAATTCTTGGGAACCCATGGGAACAAATCTTTCTCACTCGGCATTTTCTCGCGTTTCCCCTTTCGTGTGGTGTCTGTGGCTTCTTCTGTGTTGACATTTTATGTCTTTCCGCATTTCCTTTCTATTTTTTTGCTCTTCTGGCCCTACATCCTAATCTCACTTTTCAGTTTTTTTGTTATTCCTCTTTCTTTTCTGTTCCTTTCTTCCTCTTCTTTTTCCTTCTTTTTCTTGTTCTTCTTGTTCTTTGTCTTCTTCTTCTTCTTCTTCTTCTTCTTCTTCTACTTCTTCTGCGTCCCATTTATCCTCTTCCTCATCATCCTCTTCCTCTTCATCCCCTTCCTCATCATCCTAAACCTCTTCATCCTCTTCGTTTTCATTTTCTTCGCCTTCATCCTCTTTTTCATTTCCCTCTTCCTCTTATCCTCTTCATCTCTTCATCTCCTTCTTCCTCTTCATCCTCTTCGTTTCTTTCTTGCTCTTCATCCTCTTCGTTTCTTTCTTGCTCTTCATCCTCTTCGTTTCTTTCTTGCTCTTCATCCTCTTCGTTTCTTTCTTGCTCTTCATCCTCTTCCTCTTCTCAGTTTGCCTCTTCTTTCTCTTTCTCATCGCATACCTCCTATTCCTCCTCTTTTTCTCTTCCTCTTCCTCCTCCTATTCCTTTCCTTCGTCATCCACTTCTTCTTCTTCTTCTTCTTCTCTCTCTCTCTCTCTCTCTCTCTCTCTCTCTCTCTCTCTCTCTCTCTCACACACACACACACACACACTTCACAATCCTCACACCTCACCGAAGAATTACATTTTCCATTCTGGCCCACTTACATTCATTACCCACAATTTTGAATAATCACAATTTAACATTATATTCAGCCTTTTTTTAACCCACGCTGTATCGGTTAATATAATTTTTCGTGTGAATAGTATGCGTAACAGTGAACCTTCAGATTTTCCCCCCCATCTCAGCAAGACGTCTTCCACGACCCTCCTTAGATATTCACTCATCCTCCAACCTCCTGCCTAACTTACTCTCTTCTTTTCCTGTCAGTCACCCCTTCTTCATGAACTCTCGTAGTCAAGTTCACTTACTCATTGCCTTGAACAAATATTCTCTTTATGTATATACAGCTTATTTATTCCTTATTAAAGTTAAAGCATATTCAGACAAATGGATTGGCTAGATACTCCATTTTTCTTTACCTCTTTAAATTACCCCTTCAGCGTGCCTGTTTACTTGCTCTAATTAACTCCAGTGAACAGCTGTTAATATTCTGTAATGCTGTTGCACCTGACACGTCCTCAGTAATTACCAGTAGTTCATAAAAGCACAGTTTCGGCGTCATGGGAGGTCAGATTTACTATTAAATATCTTAAATGTGAAAATAGATCACCGTAGTTAACATTTTTGTATGCATTACCCAGCGTCATTCGCATAAAGTTAGTTGTTGTTTTTCCTACATAACTCGGGTCTATCTGGGCAAGCACAGATGTCGACCGCGTGTAAACAGCTGCTTCTGTGAGACTGTATTACGTGAACAGTGAAGTACTTACACTGTGTAGGTGTAGGGATATGCCGTGAGAAAATTAGACTCCCAGGTGAACGTACCACCAAGTGTACGCTTCTCGTCAGCGCCACATAAAATTAGTAAAATACATTACTTAGTAAGTAGTTTAATATCTAGAAAGAAGGTGCAAACGTGGAGGATGACAGTTGGGTGCGGAAAGTAAGAAGTGTGAACGTCGGCGATAGGGTTGGAAGAGGCAGACTGAGAAATATCAGGACAAAGGGATAGGGGGCTGAATAGGGAGGCTGCCGGAGGTCGAACACCGTGGAAAACCACCATTAGGTGACCAAGACCGACGCATGCAAGCACGTCAGAGCCTTTACAAATGATACAGCGATACGATATACCGTGTGTTATTAGCCGAAGTAAGATGCGGAGACGGGAGTGAAGCCGATGAGAAGGAAGAATTATTTCAAAATTGATGTCTGATCCATTCGTTGCAGTTTACTGATTGTATCTGTGTTCTTTGTAAAATGGTTCATAGTTTTATTAATGTATGTGGCGAAGTCTGAACGAAAAAAAAAAAAAAAAGTTAATATTATAATGATGACTGCTGATAGGAAATTTGTCTAACGAAAGTGGGAGTGAAGGTGAATGAAAACGTCAGGCATTGAACAAATTAACATAAGCAAGACGCCTTCTAATTCACTGGTTCATCACGGTGGTCCTTGATGGAAAAGGGAGGTAAACATGTAAGGAAGTGCAGGGTAGATAGTCTAGTCTCAGAAAATAAAATCGTTGAAAGAATGAAGGCCTTGGTACGGAATAGATGACTCAGTAGACAGGCAGCTAAAGGTCTGAATGATGGCATAGTATTATCAACATTAGCGTTTGGATGCGAAATTTATCATTACACGAGAAACAAATGTCAAAGGATATGATTTGAAAATTTGACCTTAAAAAATATGGGGGATGCGTAGGTTAGACAGCGTAACTATTATAGAGATTCGTGAAAAAATCTGGGCCCGAATTCTTATTGGTTATGCAGGCTTCCTGACACCTTTTCCACAGCGATTTATTTTGTATTTTGGTTTCTATGATTCTGTACCTTACTTATGCAGAATATGGCGATAATAGAATGATTTAAGGAACATGACAGACGGTAATAACGTGCATTAAGCAAAATAAGTCGCTTAGGAAGAGGAGTTAGGGAGCTTCCTTAACCAAGAAGATTATGTGACATGGTGTTGCTATGATTCTAGCGACTTTCCTGCACACGCATTACTTGCAGTACATAGGGAGCTTCACACAGTCGAGATGCATTTTAGGGATCCTGAGGGGCAGGTAACCTGTTGTAATGAGGAAAATGCTCTCATGGACGCTCCCAGTAATGCACCTCACCTATTGTTCATGCACAGGTAAATGTGTGGAAAGATTTTGGAGTGTACGTAGGTTAACAGGTGCATTTTGGTATGATATTCCTTAGGGGTGGTTGTGTTGTTGACTCACAATGTCTATATATCACCAAAGGAATGTTTAAAGTAAGCCAATGCGCGAGATACATGGAATATGATATCCCCTGTCCCGGCCTAAGTATATGGCCATCGAAGTCAAAGCTGGCTAATAATGCTCCCGAATGAAAGCTACTTATTCCCTTCATTCAGCGAGTAATGCAGGATAGGAGTATTTCATTAAAAAAAAAAAAAAAAAAATCCCGAGGTGTTTTTTTTGTATGTAAAGACGGGGGAGTGTGAGGGTACATGCACAAGGATATATTCCCAACATGAAACAGCGCCTCAGGACATGGCGTGGGAATTTATGAGAGATAATGCACCAGGGACGGGCTGTAATTCTCGCATGCTGAGCAGCTTAGTGTCTGAAGCCGAGTGCTGGCGAGGGCAGATCGGGTGATGGGGGTGAGGGAGGAGGGGAAGAAAATGCTGGGGGCGGTGTGTGTGTGTGTGTGTGTGTGTGTGTGTGTGTGTGTGTGTGTGTGTGTGTGTGTGTGTGTGTGTGTCTGTGTGTGTGTGTGCATCAATGAACTGGTGACAGTGAGATCAATTCCCGTGTTCTTATCCTAACATCCTCTCGTCAGCAATTTATTTTGTTTATTCAACTTTAATGTCCTATTCTGTGTCATATAAATCCTACTGACAATGCCATACTCTGCATAAATCATGGGCATAAGGATATTAACCAGCCATATCTAATAATAAATAGCTCAGGAAGAGGTGCTAGGGAACCTGCTTGCCCCGACGAGAACCGGAATATGAAGTCAAGTGTTTGGAGTGTTGTTGATGATGATGATGATGATAATGATGATGATGATGATGATGATGATAATGATGATGATGATGATGATGTGTGTGTGTGTGTGTGTGTGTGTGTGTGTGTGTGTGTGTGTGTGTGTGTGTGTGTGTGTGTGTGTGTGTGTGTGTGGTAAAAATAGCAAACGCAATATCCTCTGATCTTAACCATGGTTTGTAAGGCATTTGAGGATTAGCCACAGGATCTCAACAATTACTTGAGAAAACATTAGGCAAAGGTCAAGGCCACATGAAAAGGTCAACTGGTTTTTAACTGTTCTTCACCAGACTTAGTAGAAGGGTTGAGGCTAAGACTTGGGTCCTTATTTTAGTCAGTTAAGGAAGCTTCATAACACCTATTCCTAAGTGATTTATTTTGCGTATTTCACCTTACTCTCCTACAGTATGCTGTCTTATATAAATCCTACAAACATCGACATACTCTGCATAAGTAACGTAGAAAAGGATATTAACCGGCCATATCCAAAAATAAATCGCTGAGGAAAAGGTACTAGCGAGCTTCCTTACGCGATGAAAATACAGGCCTAGGACACAAGGTCAAGGTCACAGCAAAAAAACAAAATTCAGGGTCACAGGGCAAGGTCAACTTAACATCATTAATATTTTTTAATCAAAATTGGTGGATTGGTTAAGGGTCAGGCAAGAATGAAATATTTCGTACTGAGAGTAATTGGTTGGAGAATAAGGTCACGGGACAAAGTCAGATATTGGGACTGATTGCTGGAGGTAAGTATTGCTCTCTCTCTCTCTTTCTCTCTCTCTACCACTTTGGAGAGAGAGAGAGGGGGGGGGGAGAAATTATATTAATTTCTTTTCTTTAGCTAGTCTCTCTCCTTAGTACACTTAAGGCAACGGAACATTGTTTTCCAATGCACATTGTACATACACTTTTTGCCTTTAGGTGGTGTGGAGATGAGGTACCCTCTGTCAGTGAAAATTATATCTTGGGAGTGCATTGAAACGAGATTGGGAATGAGAGAAAGAAGTAGACGATGTATGGTGAAAAATGAGAGGAGTTTGTCTGGGAGGGTAGCATGTTTTGGTGAAATGAAGTGTTTTATTTGGTGATTAAGGAGCTTATAAGTAGTTTTTCTCGCCCACCCTACATGGATTCTTGAATTTGGAGTCGTGAGGTGGTATATGAAGCGCTGTGGCACCCTTCCTTTGTGATATATCGCGGATTTTACACCCCAGTATTTCTGTGTATTATATTGATGCAGACTATGGTATACCGTATAATGCTGAGGTTTTACATGCAAAATAAAACTCCCAAGAAAGAGGTATTGCGAAAATCTTCAGAACCGTTTAGAATGTGAGGACAGATGCTTTGCTTTTGATAAATACGTAGATAGATACATGTGTTGTCACTTCTCAGATAACTGTTCAGTAATAACGAAGGAAACGCCTATGAAGCCTCTCTCTCTCTTTCTCTTTCTCTCTCTTTCTTCAAACCTGGTTAAGTACTTACTGACCACTGGCTTACCACACCATAATAATACAAGCAGGATATCCATTGCTACATCATCCACAGTTTTACCGACGAATTCATCCCTTAACGTGGCATTACATCAGTAGTAATACGTAAGTCTCCCTGCTTAATAACACATACATTTTCTTGGTTTATCCCTATCATATTATTAACTTACTAGACTACCATCTTCAATTATTTTAGTGTTTTAAAGGGTGTATTGTATGTTTGTGGGATTTTCCTTTCTTTCGTTTTTGCATGTAATGTTTCATTCTGGTCATTATCATTAGCACATTACTTTTTATATCACCTTGCCTGACCGATAGTGTTCATCCTACAATGAAAAGCCCTACATGCTACGGCTTACAAAAAAGGGAGCATATTCTCCATTCCCTCACACTCCTTGCCTCACCTACTAACTCAGTATCTCCCCTCCTCTCGCTCCATTAGAGTTAACTGTTCCCCTGAGTCCCACTTTCCCAGCACATAAAAGCTCACCCCCACTACTGTGCCGCGGGATGCCTATGATGACTCGGTTTGGTATCCTGTGTGGGGCACTTCTCACCAGCTCAGTGTCTTCTTCCCTCACTTTGTTGTTATTCTTGCAATCCCAGGCTCCGTGCACGTAGAACCCAGCAGACTGCTATCCACTTCAACCCGTCGCTTCTAGAGGTCTTTTTAATTGAGCTTATCTTGAAGGACTGTGTATGTTGTAATAGTGTGGTAAAATGAGGAGAGTATATGTGTTGTGGTGCGAATAATGCAGTGTAGTGTGGACATAATGGGTTCCTTTTTAAGTTGTATTTTGTGATGGAATTCTAGCAGGGAAGGGTAATGGGCAAATCGCAGACTGGTCTGGTGAACTCGAGTCTCTCTGGGTATAGGTAGTTTCTGATGGGTCCATGTCACGATGTGGTTAGGATGCTACTTGACTGAGGGTATTGGATGGCTGTGATGTTTGTCTGTGTATGTATGTTATTGTGAAGTATAGTGGTCGGTGGAAGAAGAAGGATGTTGCCTGTGTAGTGTGTGTGTGTGTGTGTGTGTGTGTGTGCTTTATATCATTGTAGAAGTGAAGGATGGTGCAACATAAGTTACAAAGGTGAGATGGTCTTGTTAAAACGATAAACTGTGTGCTTCTCATATTCGTATGTTTCATGATTGAGGCTATTGTGGTGTCTTGATGTTTGTGATCTATTATATTGTAGCGAACGTAGCGCATCCACTTTTTATTCTTGTGATTTTTTTTTTTTTTTTTTTTTTTTTTTTTTTTTTTTGCCTTATTTATACATGTCTTTTTTAAGGTTAGTGCCCATCTTTGCCTAGCGTAATTCACAGTTGTGTTAATGAATTCTTACACAGACGGTTCTCCGCAAGTATTTTTGTTGTCGAAAGATAACTGTTTGCCGCACTTTAGATTGTGAAAATAAACTAATTTCAAAGTGCCAGGGAGGGTTGTGAAATGAAACAACAGGATTCTTGGGTCTAATGTGGTATCGGATGGGATTTTTCAGAACCATCATGCACAGGTGGTTGGAGGTCTCGCGTTGATGTAATGCCATGAAGGATGTAGACCGGTAGACTTAACCTTAAAGTTTACACGGCAGTGGCCAGGTCTCGCGCCACTAGGCTTTGGACAGGTATTTTATCAGATGAATGAATGGTCTAGTTGTTTTTTTATTTATTTTTTTTTATGCGAGGAAGAAGGAACCAAAGGCCATGAGCCCGCAGTAACAGTTCCCTCCAAGAGAAAAACAAAATACAATAGAGAGCCAAATTCAAGATCCGATCATTTTGAGATGCCTGGACACACTGCGTTTGAAAGACTGCAGAGCATACGAGTAGGCAGCAGGAAATACAGACAGAGGGAGACAGTTCCAGAGCTGACCTGTTGCATAAATGAAAGACTGGGAGTAACGGTTAACTCTTGCATTAGAGAGTTGGACATAAAAGGGATGAGAGTTTGCTGCCAGATGGGTGCTACGCGCCCGTCGTAGAGGTGGAGGAAGCAAACAGATCAGAGGAGCAGTGACCATTAAAGTAGCGATAGAAAAGAGATAAAGATGCAACAGTGCGGCGAAGAGACAGAGGTTGAAGGGAGTCAGTAAGAGGAGGAGAGTTAATGAGATGAAAAGCCTTTGACTCCACCCTATTGAGAAGAGCTGTATGTGGGGAGCCTCCCCACATGTGAGAGTTGTACAGGGGCGGATAAAACCCCTGTATAGAGTCAACAATTGTGCAGGGGTAAAGAAAGAGCGGAGTCGGCTTAGCACACCCAATCTCTTGGAAGCAGATTTTACAAGAGATGTAATATGATCTTTCCAAGATAAGTCCCGAGTAAATGAAACCCCAAGCATGTTCAAGGATGATGCAGGATTAAGCTGAATATTATTAAACATTAGTGGGTATACCTGTAGAAGATTTTGTCGGGTTGATAGGTGTAAGAACTGAGTCTTAGATGCATTAAAAACAACCATATTATTTTTACCCCAGTCAGAGATACGAGCCAAGTCAGACATTAGGTGTCCCATAGCCTCATCCCTTGTTTGTTGACGTAACTGTTGAGATGGGCGTTGCGGGAACCGAATGGAAAGGTGAAGGATGGAGTCATCAGTGTATGAGTGGATAGGGTTAGATGTACAGCTTAGAAGATCATTGATGAATAAAAGGAAGAGAGTTGGTGATAGGACAGAGCCCTGAGGAACACCACTGTTGATAGATCTAGGAGAAGAACGATGGCCGTCTACAACAGCGGCTATAGAACAACCAGTAAGAAAGCTAGCGATGAAGACACAGATAGAAGGATAGAAACTGTAGGAGGGCAGTTTGGAAATTAAAGATTTATGCCAGACTCGATCGAAAGCCTTTGAGATGTCAAGTGCAATGGCAAAGCTTTCGCCAAAGTCCCAAAAGGAGGATGACCAGGAGTCTGAAAGGTAGGTGAGAAGATCGCCAGTGAAGCGTCCCTGACAGAACCTGTACTGATGATCGGAAAGAAGGTTGTGATAGGAAAGATGCCTTAAAATTTTTCTATTGAGAATTGACTCGAAAACTTTTGAAATACAGGACGTTAAAGCAATTGGACGATAGTTAGTGGGTTGGGAGTGGTCACCCTTCTTTGGGACTGGCTGAATGAGAGCAAACTTCCAGCAAGAAGGAAAGGTACAAGTTGACAGACAAAGGCGAAAGAGTTTGCCTAGGCAGGATGTAAGCACAGAAGCACAGTTCTTGAGAACAACAGGAGGGACCCCATCAGCCCCATATGCCTTGTTAGTACTGAGGCCAGTGATGGCAGAAAATACATCAACTGAAGAAATTTTAATGTCAGCCATGAGGAAGTCAGAGGGGGGAAGTGATGGAGGAACAGCACCGGAATCGTCTAAGGTGGAATTGGAGGAGAAAGTCTGTGTGAAGAGATCTGCTTTATCAGTAGAAGAAATAGCTACAGAACCAACAGAGTAGAAAAGAGGAGGGAAGGATGATGAGGTAAAGTTGTTAGAAAGATTTTTGGCAAGGTGCCAGAAGGAGCGGGAAGAATTCGAGTTGGAGAGTTGAGAGCATTTAATATGGATGAAATTATTTTTAGTAAAGCGAAGAACAGACTTAGCACGATTCCGGGCAGAATCGTGAAGATGATGTGATTCAGGGGTGGGTTGGCTCCGGTACCTTTTGTAGGCCCTCTCCTTGTTGCGGACAGCATTAGAACAAGCGTGATTAAACCAAGGCTTTCTTGCATTAGTCAAAGGATATGAGAAAGGAATGTATGCTTCCATGCCCGAGAGAATAACCTCTGTAATGCGCAAGGCACACTCAGATGGCTCCCGGCCATGGAAGCAATAATCATTCCAGGGAAAATCAAAGAAGTACTGCCTGAGGGCCTCCCAGTCCGCGGCTCCAAAATGCCACAGACGACGTTTCCCTGGAGGGTCCACAGGCCGTACTGGAGTGATAGGACAGGTTAAGGTAATAAGGTTGTGATCGGAGGAGCCCAACGGAGATAAAAGATTAACAGAGTAAGCAGAAGGATTAGTAGTGAGGAAGAGGTCAAGTATGTTGGAGCTCTCTCCAAGGCGGTCAGGGATACGGGTAGGGTGCTGTACAAGCTACTCTAGGACATTAAGGATAGAAAAGATGTAGGCTTGTTCACCAGGTGGATCCGTGAAAGGAGAGGAGAGCCAAAGATGGTGGTGAACATTGGAATCTCCTAGAATGGAGATTTCAGAGAAAGGAGAAATGGATAGAATGTGTTCCATCGTAGAAGTAAGATAGTCGAAGAATTTTTGATAGTCAGTAGAATTAGGGGATAAGTAAACAGCACAGATATATTTAGTCAGAGAATGACAGGAAAGCCGAAGCCAGAGTGTAGAGAATTCAGAAGAATCGAGTTCAGGAACACGAGAGCAAGATAAGTCGTTGCGTATATATACACAACAGCCACCTTTGGCTTTGAAATGAGTATAGAGAAAGTAGGAGGATACAGAAAAGGGTTTGCTGTCAGTTGCCTCAGACAGCTGAGTCTCAGTTAGAAAGAGAAGGTGAGGTTTACAGGAGGAGAGGTGGTGCTCAACAGAGCGAAAGTTAGAGGAAAGGCTGCGAATGTTGCAGAAATGAAGAAGAAGAGAGTCAGACAGTGGTTCCAGGCACCTCGAGTCATCACCGGGAGAGGGGCGGATGGGGGCATTTATGGTCCCCCCCAGCTGGGGACTCCGAGGCTTGGTGAAGAGCCGCTATTTTGGTTGAATTTTAAATAGGAAGTGTAGTGTGTACTGTGCATGTAGTTTGGTGTAGATAGTTAGAGAAATTTGTACTGGAGAGCATGCTGGCCTACTCTCTGTGTAACTGAGACACTGAAAAAGCTCAGCAAAGGGGGATGGTCAGGAACTAGTCCTGAGGGCTGATGAAACGGAAGCTCCAGCACTCCCTGTCATCAGCTTTCCATCCACCTCGGGAGTACTGCCCTGCTCGACTGGTGCTACAGTCTACTCCTCCAAAAGTGTTCCCTCGACCTCGCCAGGATTCGAACCTGGAATCTTCTGATCCGTAGTCAGACCCGTTATCCGTTGCGCCACGAGGCCGGTGTGTGTGTGTGTGTGTGTGTGTGTGTGTGTGTGTGTGTGTGTGTGTGTGTGTGTGTGTGTAGTCTACTCACGTATTAGAGCCTAAAATATGGATATTTTTATAGACGAACCTGCAGGAGAATTGGGTCACGTAAGTAGTATGAACAACATGCCTGAGAGGTGGTGACCGGGAACATGTATTATCAGTTAGGGAGGTGACTGCCAACGAGTGGCTTTTAGTTATTGCGATTTACCTACATATTCTACAGTTTTCCTGTTCATTGCTCTCCACAGTCAGCTTTCCCTACACACTGCTATCAAGCTCCCCCCCCCCTTTTTTTTTTTTCAGTCCAGGCAATCACTTTCATTCTCTTCACATCCCTTCCATCTATCAGTACCATACTTAATGTGCTGAGTAATACAAAGTTATGCTACTCCACACTGACTTCATTTCGCTCATGCTTAGTCGCCCCCTTCTCTTTCTCTCTCTGCGTATCTTCTCCTTCCTTACTCCACATCTCACTCTACCAATTACAACATTTCTTTTTCACACAAGATCCGAGTAATACAAAGTTATGCTGCTCCACACTGACTTCAATTCGCTTATGCTTAGTCGCCCCCTTCTCTTTCTTTCTCTGCGTATCTTCCCCTTCCTTACTGCACATCTCACTCTACCTCTTCTCCTCCCATCACTGCTCACCACATTCCCAAACTACGCTTTTCCTCCTAACACACCTCGTTATTCCTTTATTCCCCACACTACTGCCTCACCAATCTTCCCTGCTGTCAGTCTCAACGCTAACCCCTCTCACAAGGCCGTCCCTCACCACATTCCTCCACCAAACCTGTCACCAACATCAGGAGGCCATTTACCAGATCAGTATTACGCAGCTTCAGTGCTTTATGGGCCCACGACTAGCGGGCAATGTCCCTCTTTAAAGGTAGTGACGGTAGTGGTGTCACCATACATTCACCCACCGACCCACTTACTGTATCTAACTATTAATAGAGCATGTGTGTGAGCTGGGAGTAGGGCAGTGAAATGGGGGGAAGGGGGGGCAATGCGACCCCTTACGGGATTAAGGCGTGGCAACAGATATATAGATAGATGATGACAGGAGGCGGGGGAAGGGTAGGGCATGGATATGTGGGCCAAGGTTAAGGGGAGCACAACTCAGAAAAGGTTGTGAATAGCTGTCGTAGCGAGTCTTTGTGCTTTCTGTCCGTGGATCTGGACCATAGGCCATGTCCCAGAACCGTCCGCTATTACTATTTAGGAAGTAGTAGTGGTTAATACCGCGAAGGTGGACTTACGTAGAAGCCGGGAACAGTAAACCATCACTATGTTCACTGGAGCAAGCATGGAGTGGACTGAGCTCGCTTTCGTTAGATCAGCTTTATATTCCTCAGCCATGACTTCTTTGCCTCACTATCTCATGTTAAGCAGTAATAGTCGGGCGTGAAGAGGGAGCAGTGAGAATTGCATGAATTATTGGTGTGCGGTAGAAGCAGGACGGCTAAGTAAGGACATCAGTGCCTGGAGGTCTCTCTGTTGGTGCCACGCCTTGCAGGAAGCAGCACGTCAGACAATAGACATAGAGGCAGATGGTAAACTTAGCAACACTCACGCCACCATAGTGCAACTATCCTAGTTGTTCACTACTTTTCATTCATTATCCTTGTCATTTGTTACCTCGACCACAGGGTGAGGCTGTGTCAAAGCTTCGGACTGCTTTACCACATGCGGACAACTTGCCCCCCACAAAATGATGTAAGGACCGAATATTTTACTTTGCCCTGTGATTATGTCCATCGATCAGCTATTCTAAAAGCGAATAGCTAGTTCATTCTTGTCTGACCTTCAACCCGTCCATTAAGTTTGCTCCAAATCTGATCAGAACTGATTAGGTTGATCTTACCCTGTAACCTTGACCTTTGACATGCTATTCTCAAAGTCCAATCTCACATTCCTGGGTGATCCTCAACTTAATCAACAATTTGGTTCAGTCGAATAAAAACTTTTTTAAAACTTAGGGTTAAGTATTTCAACTTTCCGTGCGATCCTGTCTTTCTCGATGTATTATCAAATTCAGTGTCTGTCATCTCTGTTTTACCCAAAACCCGTCCACAGAGTTTGGCTAAAATAAGGGGAAATGCTGAAATTGACCTTGCCAAGGGACCATGACCTTGACCTTGCCTGTAACCTTGAGTTCTAAATAATTATCCTCAAAATCACATCCCAAATATCCAGCACTACAAAGATTCCGTCTACAAAAATAACTATAAATTTGGTGGAAAAAGTAAACTAATTTTATCATGCAGTTTTGACTTTTGACCAATTGTTCTCATTAACAAATAATCAACCCCTCTGTGTGGATATGTTTATGAAGTGTTATGATCCCCCAAAAGTAGAGCACCCCACTAGTTTTGATGACGTTATTGCATTAAAGTGGTTTCCTTTCACTGATATAAAGAACTACACAATGATCTGCTTAAATACATTACATAATATTCACGTTTCATTTCTATTGCTTGGAACAAATTAACAGTGAAGTATCCTATATTTATATTACTCTCACTCAGTGTTCCATCCTTTGAAAGGTGGTATTTTGGCGAATATACCGGTAATGTGCACACCCATGGTTGATCCTCAACACTTCCACCAAGTTTAGTCCAGAGTCTCCTAGCCAGATGTTTTACTTATTCCGTTCACACACTGACACACTCGGGTTTAACTTGGACCTAACCCTGTGACTTTGACCTTTGACCCACTACTCTAAAAATGTACGAGCAATTACTTTGCTCTTGCCTGACCCTCAGCCCTTGCACTAAGTTTGGTCTAGATCAGTTGATAACTGTTGAAGTTCTGCTTTCCATGTAACTTTCACATTTGACCTATTGTTAAAAAAATCTCAACACTTTGATTGATGCTAAGACTTCCCATCACGTCTGGTTAATCCATTTTTGTGTCTCTTTCCCTAAAGAGAGAACTGGACTACCGTACGCATTTTCAAAGGTTAATGATGGGGGAGCCCCAAGGTACGAACCTGTAAACTTTGTTACTATGAGCCAGTAGGAGGAGGGTGGTACCGGTACACTTAATATCTTCACATCGGAACCCTGTGCATTTTTGGGTTAAATATGATCAAATCTTTATTTGGTAAAAGTACACACACACACACACACACACACACACACACACACACACACACACACCAAGTGAAATTAAATGACGCTGTCCTTGGTATTGCAAAGATCTGGTGTAAGAACAAAGGTCCCATCTTTTTAGGACTCCCGTGGGCCTCGTCCATTTCCATAACCATCATATCTCCTTAACACTGAAGGACACAGATGCCAAGTGAACACTGTAAAATAGTTGGTGGAAAATACGCTGTGGGATAGAAGAACATGTGCATTCTTTCAATATCTTCATTACTAGTGGGTTGATTTGTTTGGAAATTGAATGTCTTGCCAGTTGTAGCTTGGTGTTTTGTGGTAAGATGCCAAGAATTTGCGAATAAATTTGGGAGAAAAGCAATAACATAATTCCCTATTTCGTTGCCCGTCATCTGTCTGTCCCATACCATACGCGGATGAGACAAGAGATGACTGTGGGATATTTTAATGACGTCCTATGAGCTGTTGAACTCGTATAGTTATTGTCTCAGAAGTAATGATAGGCCAACCAGTGCATTGAAGAGCCCATGTGTGATCTTAGTTAAAGAAAGTGGTGTGGGGAGCAGAGACCCAATACAGCCACTAAACTTTCTCCTGTTAGGTTACAATGGGAAATAAAGAACAGTCGGACTAAACTAATATAGAGATGATAAAGAATGTGTATAAATTTTCATATATTATAGTGCAATATTGTGTGACTCCCTTACGTTGTTTTATAATGGGCTTCTTGGCAGTACAAAAGGAGACCTGGGGGGGGTGTGGTGGTGGTCTTTGTTGTGCAGTAGAACAGAAACACACACACACACACACACACACACACACACACACACACACACACACACACGCTGGTGCAGTGGTAACGTTCTCGCTTGCCAACTGGTGGACGGGAGTACGCGCCTCGCTCAGGTTGCGAAAAGTTTCACTGACGAAGTGGGTGGTTACTGTCCTCCTTGAGCAAGGGGACGGGTGTGTGCATGTGTGAAGGCCACAGCCTTGCCCTTAGATCGGACTATATGAGCTCCCAGCTCCCTTCCGGGAGGGTAAAAGCTGACAATCACGACCATCAAGTGATCCTGACCGACCCGGTGAATTACACACACACACAGAAAGAGAGAGAGAGAGAGAGAGAGAGAGAGAGAGAGAAACCCTTACCTTATGCAGGGAAGAGCCAGTTCCCTGTGAGTGTGCCTTATGTTAACATATAGGGCCATCTGATGAGTCAAGTGGAGGGATGCTGTTCCTTCTGATTTCCTTCTTTTATCGAATTCAATCTAATTACTCTTTTTCTTCATCTCTTATTGCCTTTGTATGTGACAAGAAGAGGAGGAAATGAAACAGAAAAAGAAAAGAGAGGAGGAAAATATTTAGGAGTAGGGAAAGTGGAAGGATAGGCAGAGGAATAGAAGAGATATAAGTTGTGGTCTGCTGGGGTGAGGCTTTCCCATCTTCTGCGTTGCTTTAGTGGTGGCCGTGCAGCTTACCTCAAAAAATGAGTCGACTTCGGTGGCATGCGGCATACCTCACACGTGCAGGATATTTAACAGTGTACCTTGAAGTTTTTTGAGTAGCATCATCACGCAATTATTATGTGATTTAATGCCACCTATTATCTCCCATCCACGCCCCAGAAGTTGAGCCTAGAAACAAAAGATCATTAGCTACTTTTGGCAAATTTATGCACTTCCTGATTCACTTACCATGGTATTAGCACTCAAGGAAAGCTCGAACCTGTCTAGAAAAACGATTGTGATGCTAAAATCGAATACACTCCTACAGTGGCTAAGGGAAGAGAGAGAAAGATAAAATAAATTCTCGCAAGAGCACGCCACATTCAATTAATGACTTATTTTTTTTTTTTTATGCGAGGAAGAAGGAACCAAAGGCCATGAGCCTGCAGTAACAGTTCCCTCCAAGAGAAAAACAAAATACAATAGAGAGCCAAATTCAAGATCCGATCATTTTGAGATGCCTGGACACACTGCGTTTGAAAGACTGCAGAGCATAGGCAGCAGGAAACACAGACAGAGGGAGACAGTTCCAGAGTTGACCTGTTGCATAAATGAAAGACTGGGAGTAACGGTTAACTCTTGCATTAGAGAGTTGGACAGAAAAGGGATGAGAGTTTGCTGCCAGACGGGTGCTACGCGCCCGTCGTAGAGGTGGAGGAATGCAAGCAGACAGTTCAGAGGAGCAGTGACCATTAAAGTAGCGATAGAAAAGAGATAAAGATGCAACAGTGCGGCGAAGAGACAGAGGTTGAAGGGAGTCAGTAAGAGGAGAGTTAATGTGACAAAAAGCCTTTGACTCCACCCTATTGAGAAGAGCTGTATGTGGGGAGCCTCCCCACGCATGAGAGTTGTACTCCACACAGGGGCGGATAAAACCCCTGTATAGAGTCAACAATTGTGCAGGGGTAAAGAAAGAGCGGAGTCAGCTTAGCACACCCAACCTCTTGGAAGCAGATTTTACAAGATGTAATATGATCTTTCCAAGATAAGTCCCGAGTAAATGAAACCCCAAGCATGTTCAAGGATGATGCAGGATTAAGCTGAATATTATTAAACGTTAGTGGGTATACCTGTGGAAGATTTTGTCAGGTTGATTAGTGTAAGAACTGAGTCTTAGATACATTAAAAACAACCATATTATTTTTACTCCAGTCAGAGATACGAGCCAAGTCAGACATTAGGTGTCCCATAGCCTCATCCCTTGTTTGTTGAAGTAACTGTTGAGATGGGCGTTGCGGGAACCGAATGGAAAGGTGAAGGATGGAGTCATCAGCGTATGAGTGGATAGGGTTAGATGTACAGCTTAGATCATTGATGAATAAAAGGAAGAGAGTTGGTGATAGGACAGAGCCCTGAGGAACACCACTGTTGACAGATCTAGGAGAAGAACGATGGCCGTCTACAACAGCGGCTATAGAACGACCAGAAAGGAAGCTAGTGATGAAGGCACAGATAGAAGGATAGAAACCGTAGGAGGGCAGTTTGGAAATTAAAGATTTATGCCAGACTCGATCGAAAGCCTTTGAGATGTCAAGTGCAATGGCAAAGCTTTCGCCAAAGTCCCGAAAGGAGGATGACCAGGAGTCTGAAAGGTAAGCGAGAAGATCGCCAGTGGAGCGTCCCTGACGGAACCCGTACTGACGATCGGAAAGAAGGTTGTGATAGGAAGTATGCCTTAAAATTTTTCTATTGAGAATTGACTCGAAAACTTTTGAAATACAGGACGTTAAAGCAATTGGACGATAGTTGGAGGGTTGGGAGTGGTCACCCTTCTTTGGGACTGGCTGAATGAGAGCAAACTTCCAACAAGAAGGAAAGGTACAAGTTGACAGACAAAGGCGAAAGAGTTTGCCTAGGCAGGGTGTAAGCACAGAAGCACAGTTCTTGAGAACAACAGGAGGGACCCCATCAGGCCCATATGCCTTGTTAGTACTGAGGCCAGTGATGGCAGAAAATACATCAGTTGAAGAAATTTTAATGTCAGCCATGAGGAAGTCAGAGGGGGGAAGTGATGGAGGAACAGCACCGGAATCGTCTAAGGTGGAATTGGAGGAGAACGTCTGTGCAAAGAGATCTGCTTTATAAGTAGAAGAAATAGCTACAGAACCATCAGAGTAGAAAAGAGGAGGGAAGGATGATGAGGTAAAGTTGTTAGATAGATTTTTGGCAAGGTGCCAGAAGGAGCGGGAAGAATTCGAGTTGGAGAGTTGAGAGCATTTAGTACGGGTGAAATTATTTTTACTAGAGCGAAAAACAGACTTGGCACGATTCCGAGCAGAAACGTAAAGATGATGTGATTCAGGGGTGGGTTGGCTCCGGTACCTTTTGTAGGCCCTCTCCTTGTTGCGAACAGCATTAGAACAAGCGTGATTAAACCAAGGCTTTCTTGCGTTAGTCAAAGGATATGAGAAAGGAATGTATGCTTCCATGCCTGAGAGAATAACCTCTGTAATGCGCAAGGCACACTCAGATGGCTTACGGCCATTGAAGCAATAATCATTCCAGGGAAAAACAAGGAAGTACTGCCTGAGGGCCTCCCGGTCTGCGGCTCCAAAATGCCACAGACGACGTTTCCCTGGAGGGTCCACAGGCCATACTGGAGTGATAGGACAGGTTAAGGTAATAAGGTTGTGATCGGAGGAGCCCAAAGGAGAGAAAAGATTAACAGAGTAAGCAGAAGGATTAGTTGTGAGGAAGAGGTCAAGTATGTTGGAGCTCTCTCCAAGGCGGTCAGGGATACGGATAGGGTGCTGTACAAGCTGCTCTAGGTCATTAACCCGTGGCATCCCGTCGACGTACTTCCACGTCCTCACGTTATGTCACTGCCAATCCTGTTGACGTACTTCAACGTCCTGCAATTGCAAGGTTCATAATTTCCACAATTTTCAAAATTCGCGCGAGATTTTCGATTCGCCCACGTACCCAAGCCTCCCCTACCTGCCGCCAGGCGGGCAGCATCCCAGACCCCGCATGACCTGCGCTCACCCTTGTCTCGGTCACTCACCTGTTAGCAGTGACCCAGGTCAGACATGGCGCGTAAAGGTCTCTCAGACGACGAAATACAATCCGCCCTGGATGCCTTCACTGGAGATAGTGATTCTCAACTTGATGATGAAGTTGTGGATCGAGATTATGTGCAGCCTGAGGAGGAAATAACAAGCAGTGATGAGGAGGTCCCTTCGCCCCGGAAAAAGCGGTATGTCATGTATCGTAAGGCAAGGGAAGGCCAGCCTGCACCCAAAACACCTGCATGGACCTCTCTCCATCCCCTAGAGAGAGATTCTGATGAGGACGAGGATGAGGACGATGACGATGACGGTGGCTTAGGACGTGATGTTGCCTCATGGTTGGGGAAGGAAAATATCTCACCCCGAGGATCAGAAGGTGGTGTGAGAAGGCAAATAAAGTATGACCTAGTGTTTTGTCTGGGGAAGGCGAAAGTGGTGTGGTAGGAGTGCGGGGTGAAAGTGGTGTGAGGGAGGCAGCACGAGCACGTGGTGCACGTAGGCCTAGGGGAGAGGAGGTGGAGCCACTCCCCAGCACGTCTTTCGCCATACAATATTCCCAAACTTCCTCCACACAGCCCCAGGATGTGGGGAAAGGAAGGAAAGGGAAGGGAAAGGGTAAAGGAAAAGGGAGAGGGAAGAGAAGTGCGAGTGATGAAAGGCGCCGCTCTCCACCTCCCCCACCACCACCAATGTTGCGTTGTGCCTTCAGCCATGTTTCAGAGAGTACCATAACTTCCTACACTACTGAAACTGTGTGGGATGGCGATATGACGCTCAGTATAATGGTAAGGCCAGTCAGTATGTGCTAAGTCTTATATAAACTTGAAACGGGTGTAATGTTTGCAGGAAAGTAATGTATAAGTTGAGAAATAGTGTAAGTTGAACGAAGTGATATGAAAACTACACCCACTGTATAAATCTGCGAAAATATGACGCTCAGTATAACACTCTGGTCAGTAAATATGTGATAGCAAGAATATAAAGTGGAAACGGGTTTAATGTTAGCAAGAATAAAACGTATAAGTTGAAAAATAGTGTAAGTTGTAATAATTGATGTCACGAGTACACCCACTGTGTAAATCTGTGAAAATATTATGCTCAGTAGAACATTCTGGTCAGTAAGTATGTGATAGGAATTATATAAAGTGGAATTTGTTGTAATGTTAGTAGTAAGGTAATCTATAAGTTGAATACTAGTGTAAGATGAAACAAATGATATCGCGATAACACTCACTGTGTAAGTACGCGCTAATATGACGCTCAGTTGAATCGTAAGGTCTGAAATTATGTGATATCAATTATATCAAGTGTAAACATGTGCAATGTTAGTGGAGAATTATTATATAAGTACAAAAATAGGTTGTAAGTTGAAATAGTAGTCAGAGCGACTTCACCATGTGTGTTATTATGCGCTATTATTACGCTAAATATTTACGTAAGGCCTGAAATTATCTCAAAACAGTTCTATAAAGTTGAAAAGTTATAATGTTATTAGGAAAGTATTATGTAAGTAGAAAAAACACAATACGAGTTGAAACAACAGTCACAGCGAGTTCACTCACTACGTAAATAAGCGCTAACATTACGCTAAATGTTATCGAAAGGCCTGTGAATACGTAAAAAAAGTTCAATAAAATGTAAAATGGTATAATGTTATTGTAGAAGTATTATGTAAGTAAAAAAAATTATATGTATCATGATTTTCGAATGTTAGCGATTCATCGTGACCAGTCTGCCCGATTTTGCTTGTTTTGCACGATGGTACAATGCTTATTTCAGCTCTATTTTTGTATAAAATCCCCAATTTACTCTTTTATCACATGTTTTTATGTTTGTAATAAATACATATCTACTTACTTTCATTGGTTTCCCGGACTTATAATACCATAGAAAACGTTAGAGGCTCAGACCACCTACAGAGAACACGGTGTCAGGTGTGACCAAGGCATACCTGTTTAGGGCAATTATGGACCCCAAGGAACAATTTCTTTGTGACTGACCATTGTTTCTGACCAAAAGCGAAAGTTTTAGCAAAAAAAATTTGGGTCCAAAAATGGTCGGGATTGGGGGGTAACATTGGTGAGAAAGTGGTCGGGACGGGGCGGGTTAAGGATAGAAAAGATGTAGGCTTGTTCACCATGTGGATCAGTGAAAGGAGAGGAGAGCCAAAGGTGGTGGTGAACATTGAAATCTCCTAGAATGGAGATTTCAGAGAAAGGAGAAATGCATAGAATGTGCTCCATCATAGAAGTAAGATAGTTGAAGAATTTTGGATAGTCAGTAGAATTAGGGGATAAGTAAACAGCACAGATATATTTAGTCAGAGAATGACAGGAAAGCCGAAGCCAGAGTGTAGAGAATTCAGAAGAATCGAGTTCAGGAACACGAGAGCAAGGTAAGTCGTTGCGTATATATACACAACAGCCACCTTTGGCTTTGAAATGAGTATAGAGAAAGTAGGAGGATACAGAAAAGGGTTTGCTGTCAGTTGCCTCAGACAGCTGAGTCTCAGTTAGAAAGAGAAGGTGAGGTTTAGAGAAGGAGAGGTGGTGCTCAACCGAGCGAAAGTTAGAGGAAAGGCCGCGAATGTTGCAGAAATGAAGGAGAGAGTCAGACAGTGGTTCCAGGCACCTCGAGTCGTCACCGGGAGAGGGGCGGATGGTGGGGGCATTTATGGTCCCCCCCAGCTGGGAACTCCGAGGCTTGGTGATGAGACGCCATAATTTTTGACTTCTGGAAAAGGAAGTGTAGTGTGTACTGTGCATGTAGTTTGGTGTAGATAGTTAGAGAAATTTGTACTGGAGAGCATGCTGGCCTACTCTCTGTGTAACTGAGACACTGAAAAAGTTCAGCAAAGGGGGATGGTCAGGAACTAGTCCTGAGGGCTGATGAAACGGGAGCTCCAGCTCCAGAGTAACTGGTAAAGCACTCTAACTTTGACAGGAGTGAGGCCTGCTCATGAAGGTGCTGGTTTCCAGCAAACTTAGAAATTTCCGACGTTAGACAGTTGATCAAAAAAAAAAAAAAAAAAAGGGAAAGTGTCAAACATTTTCTAGGATAATGGTCCTCTTTTGGAGTAATTTTGCAACTTCCACTAAATTAACCATATTGGCTCAACACAGAGCATTCATTGCAACCTCCCTGTTGCAATACATGGCTTAAGCCTTTTTTACTGTCATTCCCCACACAAATAACACCATGTTACACAGTTTAAAAAAATGAAAATTTAACTCGTTCACAGTTCACTTTGCTGGGTAAGTCCATTGTCTCCATGCACGAAGCCAAGAATTAGTCTTTCAGATCCTTAGATCCTTAATCCATTAGAACTTGGTCGGCTGGATCGAGGGTTTATTATATATATAATATATATACTGGGAGGGTATTAAGCGTACCGCCCTCCGCCTATCAGCCCATAGTCGTGAAGCACATAGGTCCCTACTCAGGGTTCCCTACTTTATTAACTTTTGAAGATTCCCAGTTCCATCCTATATTGAGGACACTGGCCTCCAGTGGGTTAAAGAAACTGATAGATTTGCCAGTCATTAACCCATTGGATCCCAGAGTTCCTGGGCAAGGCATTGTACTGGGAGAGTACTAAGCGTACCGCCTTCCGCCCATCGGCTCATAGTCGCAAAGCTCATAGGTCCCTACCAGGGGGTTCCCTACTTTATTAACTTTTGGAAATTCCCAGTTCCATCCTATATTGAGGAAACTGGACTCCAGTGGGATATTATTTTATAATCCTGCACTCAGAGAATACTTTAATATTTATCCTATATCATTTCTCAACCAGCATGACAACCCACTCCATGTACACTACATCCACTTGCATAACCACCTCTCTCTCTCTCTCTCTCTCTCTCTCTTTCTCTCTCTCTCTCTCTCCATGTTTTAATCTGTTTATATACAAATACTTTTCAACTTCATCTCTTATCTCATTACTTCCCTTCTTATGCTCTTTCTCCTGTCCATTTCTGTATTAGTCATATTTAGTTACTGTACCATTCTTTACCCTATTTATTTACCCTATTTATTTATTTATTGCCGCATTAATGTGCCGTATTAACCCCTCAAACTTGGGGGTGTAGCATGCTGAGCCCTTTCTTGTATGCGTTCTTTTTTCTCAAAAGTAGCCAGTTTCCAGCCAGTCATAGTGCCGGAACTACAGCACCAAGAACTTTCAGAGGTCATAATACTCATCAGTCCTTTTTCTCATCATTTCAAGTGTCCCCGGGTTTCTAGATGGAGGTGTTGTGGAGGCGAGAGATGGTGATTAGTGGTAACTTTTGGGATCCCGCTAGGCTGTCCTTATGCGCGAGGAAATCTGCTTAAGGCACGCAGAAAGCCAAGCGCCTGCCTCGCCGAAGACGGGATTCCCTGCCCACACTCGCTCATACTCCTTTTTGCCCCATTGACACTACTATCCACCGGTGCCTGCCACTGCCACAAGAATGAAGCATCATGTACTGTACGTGTGGCAACTCAGTTTATTCTCCTATTATTTTAGCTTTTCCAGATTGACATTGTTCTCTGTGCTATGTGGGATGAGAGAGAAAAGAAATTCCAAAGTTTATTTTAACATTACTTGCTGTGACAGATCACGTTAACTTTCCTAGGAGTACATTTTCTGTGTTTTGTAAGATCACTTTAGTTATGGTATCCCTGAGGTCTTCTTTTCATACATCCATAGTTTTCTTAATTTCTGAAGCACTTACTTAACTAATTTCTTACTTCAGAATATCTCGATAGTGTAGTTTATCTTAGATGGTTCATTATTACCCCTTTGCACTAATCTCAGTGACAAATTTTATCGTTGTATAAACTATTAAGGCGTGTTTTGATCGTACTGAAGTTCGGTTCGTGGTTACCGCTCGCCACCAATCTCCATAGCGTAGTCGTAGGTACTTGTAGGGAGATAGGGAGGTCGGTTGTAGAATGTCGGAGCACTGCCAGAATAAAGTCGTGAGATGTAGTGTGGCTCGAACTTGTCGCTGCTTATTGCACGGTGTGTCGTCGGCTCTCTTTCTCATCTTCCCCCTTTTTGTATCATAAGTGAGGTGAGTTACAGAGCAACTCTGGGGTTACAGAGTTTATTGTACAGTTATATCGAATTGTGATTTACAGCGTAACTTAGAGTGATGGTAAGCCTCCTAGGTGACCCTGTCTCCTGCCTCCGCCCCGATTGTGTTCTTGGGCCCTCTCTAACCCCTTCAGATCTGAAGGGAGTCTCTCCAACATTATAATTATATAGCTTGGAGAGGATGTGTGGTGTGATGTAGTGTCTGGTAGATTTCCATTCACGTGAACTAACCGACTAGGGCTGGTTACTCCACGTGATTGAATACGTCATGAAATTCTTGGTCGTCTGGACTAAGAGATTGTTTGAGATACATCATATGTTAAGGATTCTTGATGGTCTGGGACAACAAGAATGTGGATAGACATTATGTGGATTGACATTCCTAGCGAGATACTGTGTATGTCTCCAGCAGACACTACCGTACATCCTGTACATTGTGTTATGAGATATATACTAGTGCATATATATAATGTCTACATATTGCTTGGTCACGTCCTGCTGGCGAACCTACGACAGAGCAGTACTTGATTCTAGTCTATTAATACATAGTATTCCTTATAATATTGTAGAGATATAATATTTGTGATAATATTGTACAGGCATAAAGAAACATAACATATTGTAGTAATACATTGTATGTATTATGGAGTAAATACATAGTAGTAAAATTGAAAACAGAATAACATATTGTAGTAATACAGTGGCACAAAATATGTGTATGTACAAGAGACATACTCATTAATGGCAGTACCATGCCGAGATTACAGTTGGAGGCTTGTCACAGATTCTGCATATTAAGTACTGGTCATAGTAACACTTAATTGTACTTGTCTTGCGAGGTCACTTACACTGTCGCCTGAATTCTTCTCCTTATACCTGTACTTTTCCATATATTCTAAATTCAAAGGTAGAAAAGACACTTACTCGGAAAAGTCTTTATTGCGCTACAGGAACTGCAGACAAATATTTCAGGTATATTAGCTATCACAACAGAAGCAGTTTCCACATCTATTGCACTGTATTACTATAACACATTTGCTCTTGTATTGCAAGGCCATTGTACCCATCACATGACCTCGTTTTCTTATACCCATAACTTCCTTTATATCCTAAATTCTTACGTAGAAAAGTCACTCTGTATTTACTTTGTTTACACCTTCCCACACACCAGTGCCTAGTACCTTACCTCGATGTGGTAATTAAAGATGCATTCAGTACACAGTGTCACCTTCCACTCACAACACTGGTAGGGCGTTTTCCTCCATACTAATACCGTCGCTGATCATTCATGCAGGCGCTTTCACGGCCTGTGCAGTTTTTTCCCTATTGGTGTGTACAGTACCCGAGGTCAACCATGCGGTGATGCGAGAGGTGCGGTAGTTTACATGGGAACCCTACCTGACACCACGGCAGCACTGTGTCTCCTTGCTGCACCTGGCTTCACACATCCATACTGTGCAAGCAGCTCACGCACTACTTCCTTCTCTCACTCGCTTAGGGAAAGACCTGTGCTTCACTGATTCACAGCCATTGTCCTATCATATACCGTAACTGTAGGTGGGGAAACACATCATCCACTCACTAGATGTTGTGCCTCTCTCTCTCTCTCTCTCTCTCTAGATAACATTACACTGAGTGACAAACCAATTGGCATTGCTCATCCCAGGATATCATATATTACGCTGGGTGGTAACCATATAAGCAAATGACGCCAAGTGATTTAGTGAGCGAAGGCGCTACAACCAGCAGGGGCCTGTATGGGTCCATCTAAGGGGTGGTTGGAGTTGATTCCTCACATGATGCCACTCAGGGGTTTGAGGCTGGTCACCGATGCCTTAAACGTCGGGAGAGAGTAATCCAGCCTCGGTTCTCCACGCTTTTGTTTATATGCGGCAAGGTGGGATTAATGATGATGATTAATCCTATCATTTCCCACGGTAATATTCTATTATGAAAGACTGTAAATGTCAAGTTTTCCGTTGATTACGCTAACTTTTCCAAATCGTCAAAATAAAATGATGCACATCTAGTATACCCTTTTGCAACATGTACATCAAATTCGTTATTTTACGAGTAACACAAAGCGTAAACCGTGGTGTGGTGGGAACGCTGCAATCACGGGTATTGTTACGAGTGCACTAATTCACATCCGAACAAAGTTTTACAGGTTATTCAGGCATAATGGTGGGTGGATGGCTGAAATTACGCTCTGTGAACACGGATTTTGCTACAGCACTATTACTGTTTACTTTAGTCGTCCTTGTTGTGTAGTAAACAATAGTGAGCCATTACATTTGTTGGGGTGATGTGGAATTCTGATGATTCACCCTCATGTGTAGTAGGACTGTTTAATTATAAGCAATTTAATCGTAAGTATGGGATCAGATTATTAGCAGAGTTCGTTTCACACACACACACACACACACACACACACACACTATCTATCTATCTAACTCTGTCTATCTATCTATCTATCAATCTACGGTATCTATCTATATATCGCCTGGTGTTTGTCACAATATAATGCTTAAGTGGACCGGAATGAGAGCAGGGTTACTGAACTTAACTGCAATATTAGAAGCCAGCCCCCCCCCCCCAATCCACACCCTGCCTCGCTAACCTGAGCCTGCCTCACCTCCCCCAGTCTGTTTCACCACTCCCCGCCTGCCTCACCACCCCTACCCTACTTTGCCACCTCCCAGGCTGACTCCCATTGTACCCACCCTGCCCCTTCTTTCCCAGCCTGCCTTCCCTGTACCCACCCATCCCCTTCATTCCCAGCCTGCCTTCCCTGTACCCACCCAGCCCCTTCACTCCCATCCTGCCTCCCCTGTACCCACCCTGCCCCTTCACTCCCATCCTGCCTCCCCTGTACTCACCCAGCCCCTTCACTCCCAGCCTGCCTCCTCTGTACCCACCCTACTCCTTCACTCCCAGCCTGCCTCCTCTGTACCCACCCTACTCCTTCACTCCCAGCCTGCCTCCTCTGTACCCACCCTGCTCCTTCACTCCCAGCCTGCCTCCTATGTACCCACCACTGAGCTCTATAGTATGAAGAGGCTTTTTCATGGGTAGCACCGAATACTTTATGTAGCCGCCGCCAGGGCGGCGCTGGTGTAGCGGCAGCCATGTTACACCATCCTGATGCCTGTGATTTTGCACCGAGTTGCTTTGTGGGTTTTTGAAAGCAGCTGATGATTCCGGAAAGTATAGTGCCTTGGTCCACTGTACAGCTTACGGATACAAAAATGGGCACAGGAATTCATCAGAGAGAGATTGCGTTACATTTCACAGGTAAGAAATATACCTTGTTGTCAATTCTATAACCTTACTGCCCCCTGGAGTGGGGCGGGAAGATTCTTCCCCAATATCCCTGCATGAATAAGGCCACTAAAACGAGCCCATTTATCTCCAGTCTTTCTCTCCGTGTCCTCTTCTCTTCTGTTCACACTCTCTTGGAGATAATTCCATGTTTCTTCCGGCCTTTTTCAGCCTGGACATTCAGTTTCGTGACATGGATAGTGCCATAAATGGTAAGTTCTGCATTGTAGCAACCTATGGCATAGTTTTATACTCACTGGCTAAATGAACCCTATATAATTCGTTGACCTAGGCAGAAAAATAATAATAATCCATACAAGTTTTTGTATTATAAGAGACGACTATATATTAATAACCACAGCTTAGTGGAAATACAGTGTTTGAATTTGAGTGCTGGTGTTTCAATATGGCGGCCAGAATCACACGCCCGCGGCGGAGATTGCCTCTCCATACAATAGAGCTCAGTGGTACCCACCGTGCCCCTTCACTCCCAGTCTGCCTCCTCACGTATCAGCAAGCCTCCTTACCTCCCAGCTTGTCTTCCTACCTCCCAGCTTGTCTCCCTACCTCCCAGCATGCCTTCCCACCATCAGCGTATCTCCCCACCCCAAGCTTGCCTCCTCGTCTCCATGCCTGCCTCTCCAGCTCCCTCCCTGCCTTGCCACTCTAAGCGTGCCTCCCCATCCGCTGCCAGCATCCCCACCTGTACTCTCATACTTTACCACGTCCCAGACTGCCTGCCCACCCCCCAGCCTACCTTCCCACCTGCAAACCTGCCTTCTCACACCCAGCCTGCCTCCCCAACCCCTTGTTTGCTTCCTCATCCCCTCACCCCCTTCCCTGCCTTCCCTCCCCTAGCCTGTCTCTCTAACTCCTTGTCAGCTTCCTCACCCTCTTCCCTGCTTTCTCACCCCCTTCCCTGCCTTCCCACCCCTTACTCTGCCTCCCCACAACTAGCCTGCCTCTCCATTTATTAGCGTGTTCCTACCTACCAGTCTGCCTACCTATTGCAAAATGTACTTCCTTCATCCTCACCAGTTTTCCTTCCTCTCGGTCAGGCTCGGTACCTCTCAGACTTTCCTCCTTGCACTCATTCTCTGTACCTCCTAATCTTCCATACCAACATTTCCCTGGCAGGCCATGTACCGTCCAGACCGCCTGCCTGCCTCTTCCCACACAGCTGTTTATCTCCCAAATGCCTTGCTGTTCCCGCCCAGTAATAATGCCAACACTAATGTTATTATGAAGCGGCCCGTTTACATGGCAAGGTTATGGTGGTACGGCATACCTAGGAAACTGAGAATGCAGAGAGGTAGGTGGGGATTAATCCCTTTAGTACTTTGATGTAGTGTCTTTTTTTTTTTTTTTTTTTTTTTTACCAAGGACGAAGAAACCAAAGGTTAGAACGTCGTTCCCTCCAGGAAAAAATAAGGCAACCTAACAGAGAGCCAAATTCAAGATCCATTCATTTCGAGATGCCTGGACACTGCAATTAATAAGCCCAGAATCCTCCATCACAACCGCTTAGTTTTTGTAGCACATTTGTGTGTGTGTGTGTGTGTGTGTGTGTGTGTGTGTGTGTGTGTGTGTGTGTGTGTGTCACTTTCAGCAACAGTTAGTCTTTATCCCTATTAGGTAGACTCTCTCTCTCTCTCTCTCTCTCTCTCTTTCTCTCTCACATACACACACACACACACACACACACACACACACACATGCAAAAGATAGGGCGATGTAACTGAGAATAATTCCAGCCTAGGCAGTAAGCATCACTTAAATGCAAACCTGTTTTAGGTTGGTATGAGTCCAAGAATTTAGTGTGTGTGTGTGTGTGTGTGTGTGTGTGTGTGTGTGTGTGTGTGTGTGTCCGCGTGCGTTAGTCATTTTCAGTTAGAAAGACAGACAGACCGCTTGGTAAAATGAAAGAAATACACACACACACACACACACACACACACACACACACACACACACACACACACACACGCGGAAACAACTTCCTTTCAATGGAGAGTCGGGGAGGATAAACAAGGTGACAGAATGAAATGGATGAAACTAGATTCTGACTTCAAACTGAGGCAGACTCATCCTGAGAGAGAGAGAGAGAGAGAGAGACGTTTCGTAATTATATGCATTTGCTTGCCTTTACATAATATTTTGTCCTATAAGCACAAGACCTTATTTTAAAGTAATTTCCTGAATCCTGATGCAGGACTTTGGGCATCAAGAAATGGTCATGAAGGCCAAAATATTGATTTTTTTTTTTGTCTGGTGGCCATCTGTACCATCTGTCATATTTTTTTTCTTATGGTTTTCTATCTATCTATCTATCTATAGCCCGACGCCCTAATCCCGCAAAGGGTGGCCGCAGACAAAAACGCCTCCACGTCGCTCTGTCACCCACCATTTGGCTACTCGCCCCCCAGCTCACTCCCCCCTCCCTCATATACCTCTCAATTCCATCCCTCCACCTAATCCTCAGTCTTCCCCTCCCTCTCCCTCCCTTCACCTCACCTACATACTCCCTCTTAGTCAGTCTTTCATTCTCCATTCTCTCCACATGTCCAAACCACCTCAGTGTATTTCTCCTAATCTTCTCAACCACATCCACATCCACCCCACAACGTTCTTTCACTTCTTCATTCGCCAACCTGTCCCTCCATGTCACTCCACATGCTCCTCTCAAGTAGTTCATTTCCACTGCCCTCACTCTTGACTTGTTCCCCTCTTGCAAGGTCCATGCCTCGCTTCCATACGTCAGGGTAGGGATCACAATACTATCATGCAGTGACTTCTTAACTTCCATACTCACCTCCCTATTTTTCATCACTGCTCTCAGTGAACCTACAACTGTACCCTTTCATGCACTTCATCCCCCAAAGTTCCATCCTTACTCATCACACTACTCAAGTACTTGAATGCACTCACAGTCTCCATATCCTCGCCATCCAACCTCACTGTACATTCTGTGACTTCATTCCTCTCAAACACCATAACTTTACTCTTGTTTACATTAACTTTCAGATTCCTCTTCTTACACACTGTCCCAAATTCACTCACCAAACCTTGCAACTCCCATTCATCTTCACTCAACAATACTGTATCATCAGCAAACAACAACACCGGAATCTTCCAAATCTCACCCTCATTCATTAGAGCCAGCCCCACATCCACTGCCCTACCTTGCACCTCCTTCACAACCCCATCCATGTATATATTAAACAGCCATGGAGACATCACAGAACCCTGTTTCAGTCCCACATTGAGATCAAAGAACTCACTTAGCTCACCATCCACTCGCACCGTAGCCCTAGCGCCTTCGTACATACTCTTCACAGCACTCAACAATTTCCCTTCCACTCCATATATTCTCAGTACTTTCCACGTACCATGTCTATCTATTCTGTCATAAGCTTTCTCCAAGTCCATGAAGGCAGCATACACTTTCTTTCCCTTCTCTAGATACTTCTCCACTAAACATCTTCCAACAAATATCTGATCTACACACCCTTTTCCTTTCCTAAATCCCCCTTGTTCTTCTCCAACTAGCTCCTCTGTTATATGCCTAACCCTGTCAATGAGTTATCTACCATATATTTTTCCAGTCACACTAAGAAGGCAAATACACCTATGGTTACCACATACTTCTCTCTCCCCTTTTCCTTTGTATAAAGGAACAATTATACCTGATTTCCAGTCCTCCAGAACCCTTCCCTCTTCCCAAGCATATCCACTCCACTACAATCTCACCCCCATACCTCAGCATTTCACCACACACTCCATCAATTCCTGGGGCCTTTCCCATCTTGATCGTCTTCATTGCTTCCACTATTTCCGCCCTACTGATCTCTTCCTCCCTCCTCTCATCTCTCCTTCTCCCAGCCATTCCCTGACCACTTATACTCGCACTGCTCTCACTCTCTACATTCAACAAATCCTCAAAGTGCTCCTTCCATCTCCTCAATTTCTCTCTCTTTTCCACATTATGGTTTTGCTTGACATACTTTACTGTAGCTGTAGGGCGGCCCCATAGTAACATACACTTAGCCTGCCTGTTTTCGATGGGTCTGCACCATCAAACAGACCAGGGCTAGGTAACAGCAGCAACATATTTCCATAATAATACAACTCGTATGGGACGCACACTGCTAGGAATTCTACCGGTCTGTTCGCGAAATGTAGCAACAAGCAGAACAAAGAGTCACTAAGCCACACCGCGTACCCCAGCTGGTGCATTATAATAGACAAGGGTTGTACTACACAACACTAGATATTCCAGCTGGTGCATTGTAAAGGGGAAGCCTATTACTGCACTACAGGACGGGGGCGGTGTGTTACAATCTATTATAGTTGTTCCCAACCTTTAACTCAGTGTTTTCTTTTTCAGTGTAATTCACCACTGAGACTTCATAAAAAAATTCATGCGCCCACAGGTAAATTCCTTTATTGTTCTTGGTCATAACAAGAGTATAATTGTTGTTTTATAAGTTTATTAAAGCATTTGATCGTCCTAAAAATACAGAGGGGAAATTAGAAATGACAAAACAAATATAATACAATATTATATATATATATATATATATATATATATATATATATATATATATATATATATATATATATATATATATATATATATATATATATATATATATATATATATATATATATATATATATATATATATATATATATATATATGCATAAACTAGATTGTTAAGACTTAGGTTTTTAGAAACAGTGTTTTGTTAGTGTGTATGTTTCTCACAGGACAAAAACGACAAACAGAATACTTTTACACTAACATGTATGTAATTGATCATCAGTGACTTGGAAGTTCCTGTGCTCCTGTGACAGGCTTCTCAAAATGAGGTTCAGTTTCCTTCTAAAAGCAGCCCGCATTACCGATTCAATATACTGAGGCTTCTAGCTCCACTGTCAGTACTAAACAGCAGGAACTTACTAACCACTTTTGTCTTTTTTTTTATATATATTTTTTTTAAGGACGGGGAAAAAAAAACTGACTAAATTAAGTTTTCACCCTTCACGTTTATTGACCCTTCATTCATCTCTCTAGTTTCAGTTACCACTAAATTCATTTCATTTACCAGTTTAATAAGCTTAGTTCAAGGAAACCCTGTGCCCGCGGAACCTGATTATGGAACTCACAAGCGTTGGGTAGAACATCTGAATGGGTCTGGATTCTCTGTCACACTGAAAATAACGAAAATATATGACTGTAAGGTTAAAACATTACATGGCTGTGGTTTTATATATATATATATATATATATATATATATATATATATATATATATATATATATATATATATATATATATATATATATATATATGTGTGTGTGTGATGGGGGGAGGGGAGGCATAGGAGAAAGATTATATATTTTGGCAATGCAAACGTGAAATTGAGAGAATCATTTTTTTACATGAGGCAGTCACTGACCAGTCAATAGAGTTGGGCCACGTGCACTAATGTATTATTATCCAAGTGAACGCTGTCTGATACAAATCTCTCTCTCTCTCTCTGGGGGGCGCGGTAGCACAGTGGTAGCGCGCTGAGCTTGTGATCGGGAGGTCGCAATTTCGAGCCTCGCCCGGGCTACCGTTGCCGGGAGGGGTAGCGTCCTCCTGTAACCCCAGCGGGGCTATATGGCCTTAGTTGCCTAGCTCGGAGAATTCATTTCTCCATTTCTCTCTCTCTCTCTCTCTCTCTCTCTCTTTCTCTCTGATCATGCTTCACTGCTAGTATTGTAAATTATATCCGTCTTGAAATGTGTTAAGTTTGTAAAAATTATGTTTAAGACGGAGTTATTGATAAACGAAACTAGAAAAATCATTTCAGTTACCAAGGATTATTAGTGTTTCTTGTCTTAGCCTGCAGGTTATTTATATTAGCCTAAGAAAAGGAAAGAAAGGGAGCTAATGTGTGTACAGTAGATCGGCTGTGTCGGGTGCACTGACCACAAATCGACATAATACTCAAGTTACATGAGTATAAAGAATTGTTACAAAGTTTAGATGATTTTTTGGTTAAATTCGAGCTCTTTGACAATAACTACGGTTCATTTTTCCCCTCAACACCGACTTAATATTATTTATCTATTTTTCAGATCGTCTTTTAAATACCTTACTTTCGAACTGAACATTTTCAGAGCTAACACTCTCACCACCGCTATTAAAAAATTTACATGTCATATTTTAATCCATAACCTTGTGCCACACTTAATTTCCTTCCTTTCATGTCTTCATCCATCACGATCCTCGGCATCGTTATGGGGTTCTCAGTATCTCCTTTTTTTTTTCTTTTTTTTTTTAACAGCCTTTTCCCTCTACTTATGTATCTTCTGTCACATCTTCGTTCATTGTTTTCTATTGTGTGCTTTGCCTCATACTTCTTCCCATCCTTCCTTCCTCACGTTTATCGTATTCTCCACTTAGTTTTCCCACTCTTCTCTTTCATCTCCTCCCTCGGTACTCTGTTTCTTTCCTCCCGGCCATCTGTGATTCAGTATATTTTCCTGTGCGAGATCGTCTTACTGGTTTTCTTTGTTCCTTTTCCATCTACTTTTCCTTTTCGAGAGAGAGTATACTACCCTCACACGAACAGACGAAGCTACACACAATGAATTTTCGTACTCTAATACTTCTCACCAACCGCATTGTTGGCGCCGCCTACCATCCACTCTCTTAATGTAATGCAACCTTTAAGAGGCTGTAATAAGTAACAAGCCAAATGGCTTCCTGTAATTCTAGACACCATTTGCTACGTTAGGTGAAATTGAGGGGGGCATGTGGGGTTACGTGGAGAGACATGAGCAGATGAGGAAGTGAAGATGCATATGATGATGATGTGGATGATGTTGGGATGTCGATCATGTGGAAAGAATAAGAGAAAGACTAGGGAAATGCGTGTGAGTCAGGTGGAGGGGAGGAAGGGAAGGGGAAGACCGAGATGTAGGGGTGAGGTGGAGAGCAGCGTGAGTGGGAGTGGTGTGAGATGGAGAAAGAGCAGCTTGATGGTGGGGCAAAGAATGATTTGGAGGCGATTGGTTTGTTGCCACCCCTCCAGGATTTATAAACAGACAGACAGAGGTAGATAGACAGTTAGATTGACTGATTGAGTGATAGATAGGTGAACTGATAGATAGATTGGTTTATTGATTGGTTGATTAATTGATAGAGAGGTCAGTTGACTGATAGATAGATACAAAGAAATATAGATAAATAAATAAGTGTACTAAGTTGTGAGCTAACCATATAAGCAAAATTACACCTTTTGGTCTAGTGGGATAAAGCTCTTCAACTGGATGGTGACCGTGAGTATTTCCATCCAAGGGGTGACATGGTAATACTGTACACATAATGGCACAAAGTGAGGCAGGATAAGAGTGAGGTGGTGAGAAGTGAGCTGCACCAAGTACCAAAAAGAGTATCTGCTTTAGGCATAACCAGACCTACGTTACCATGGGTATCCTGTGGCTTAGTGTTGGGAGTAAGTGTTTATATTGGGAGTGCGGAACAGGCGAGTAGTTGACTGGAACGAGAGGAGGAGAGATATTAAGTTGGTAGGTGAGGGAGGGAGTGTGAAAGTGAGGACTACTTGTATATACCTTGTGTGTAAATTGGATGCTGCATATAAAGCTTATCACACCAGGATGATAATATCTGTCACGTAATCTGAGATAAGAACAGGAAACCATATGCCAATGAACCAGTCGGTCTAAGGTCCGAATATTTGACTGCCTTGTAACATTAAACTTTTACCGACTTCTCTCAATATCGAATTACTTCATTCTTTCCTGATCCTTAACCCGTCCACCAAGTTTGTTCTAAATAGAATCAGCGCTGTTACGACTCTGACATTTGACTTTTTCCCTGTGATCTTGGCCTTTGATTGTTATCAAAGTCGATTCCCTTAGTTTTTGGTGAAAGTGATTAAGAATTCCTAGGTTTACCTTTCCATGTGACCTTGAACTTTGACCTCTTGTTCTCACGAATAATTAATAAACCTCTTGGCTAATCCTCAGTAATTCCTGGGATCTTGAATCACATCAGGTGAAAATTGTCTAAGTCATTTTGTTCATACACTGACGACCTTGACCTTTGACTGACTGCTCTTATAATTGATTCACTTTATTCTTGCCTTACCCTCAACTCTTCCACCAAGTTTTGTCTCAGTCGGATAAGAGCGGTTAAATCTGACGGAGATGGATCAAACTTTGACCCAACCCTGTAATTTAAAACGCTGACAGAGTTAAAAAAAAAAATAGTTAATTCCTTCTATAACCCTCAGTCATTTAACTAGGTTTAGTCAGAACTGGATCACACACACACACACACACACACACACACACACACACACACACACACCTAATACCTTCTCTGTCTTCGCTAGCGCGGACATAAAATAAAGCCAGGAGACCATTATCCTCACTCATCGGAGGTCATTTTACTCT
>NC_136959.1:12906772-13135137 GCF_032717465.1 Coenobita brevimanus
GATTACTTCCCTTTATTTAGAATAATGTAATTTACTATTACTATGTGAATGACACTGGTTATAAAAACAAATGTGTAGCTCTGGTGATTTACTTTCACGGCTAAATCATTTTACACAGAATCTGACCTCGCTTGGTGCCGATGCTGGTGGATAACTGAATGTCAAATAGAATTCAGAGGGAAAATTAGTTTTTATGAACAACAGGTAATTACTAGGGAGTGTCAGGTGCAGCAGCCATTCAGAGTGCTAGTACTTGCAGCTGAGTTCAGTGGAATTAATTACTGCAGGTGAAAGGCACGTTGAAGGAAAGGCTGAAAGAGGGAATGAAAATTTGATTATCACCCAATATACTTGTTAGGCTAAAAACTGCACTGCGCAGTTGACCCTCGTGCGGTGTGGTGCTGTGAGGAGCAGTCCATTCCTTAGAGGCTAAGATACGAGTAAATGTGTGTGTGTGTGTGTGTGTGTGTGTGTGTGTGTGTGTGTGTGTGAGGATGAGTGTTTTGGTGAATGCGTGGTACTTTCTTGGCACTTTCTTGGCTACCCCCCATTAGAGGGGAAACAGCTTAGGTATAGAGATAGATAGACGGATAGATAGATAGATAGATAGATAGGTAGATAGATAGACAAAAAAAAAAAGAACTGCATCCTGGTAAATGAGACGAGTACGTGTGCAGGACTACAAGACTCTGTAGGGGAGAGGTGACTGGGAGAAAAGGAAGACTACAAGATGAAGGGATAAAGGGGGTGAGCATTTGAGACAGGTCGTGGAAGACGTCGTTGCTGAGTAAAGGTGAATTTATTGAAGGTTCATTGTAAACCGTAATCGTCGCGGGATAATGTCGATGAACAGTGATGGATTAAATTAACTGAGGAGTATGAATGACTTATAGGATAAAATACATTGCCAAAATGGAGACATCAAAAAAATTCATTGTTGAATGAAACTGAGGCAAAATGGAAAATATAATTCCTCGGTGAGGTGTGAAGCTTGGAGGGTATGCGTTGTAATATGACAGATAGATAGATAGATAGATATAGAGAGAGAGGCGGGGGGGGGGGGGAATTGGTAATAGGCACAGCAGTGTTTGGTGAAAAGGGAAAAGTTGTTGTCTTGCTAATATCATTGTAATATTGATCATGAAACCAGGATGAACACTAATAACACCTTTGAACAACACGAGAACAAGAAACGGATATAACAAGAACATTATTTTTGCTAGTGAAGTTACTGACATGATTTAAAAAAATATATATATATATATGACATTCACTCCCTAAACGCATGCCAAATTTGTCAGGGAAGTGAAACTATAAGCTGTGATGTATGAATCTACACTCCGCACCAAAGGATGAAGAGGTGTTGTATCCCTTCCATTTCTTTCATCTTTCTTCCAAGCGCCTTTTCAGTATGACGCTATTCCTGAATTTCATCACCACTCGCTTCAAATTTGGCACAGTTGTTCTTTGCGAGAATAGTCCTAGATACGTTCTTTATATTATTTTTAAGGCCTTTTCAGGTCATATGGACTCAAGGGTTAGACCATGACTGTAATGAAGCAGCATTTGAGGTCCTTTGTTTTTGTATGGTCATTACTCATCATCGCAGATTGCGCCCCAGGAAGTGATGACAGGGTTTCAGAATGCTTCGGTCACTCTGTACTGTATATGCATTATCGCTGATTGAAAACTTGAATATTCTGCCATCACTTCCTGTGGCGACTGTACTATTGCTATGTGGAGACCATCTTGCATTCCCTTGGAAATGTTGGCAGGCTTAGTGCTATGTCCTTTTATTTTTTCCGCTCACGTATTATTCTAGTTGTAATTTTTAGTTGGTCTTGCCGATGTTACACTGCTGTTATTCTAATAGTAGTAGTAGTAGTAGTAGTAGTAGTAGTAGTAGTAGTAGTAGTAGTAGTAGTAGCAGTAGCAGCAGCAGCAGCAGCAACGGTATCATAATCTTCATAATAATTATTTCCTCTCCCGGAAGGAGTCCGACGAGGTATTGTTTGGTCGAGTGTGTTTATTTCTTTGTTTGTTAGCAACATTACCAAAAAACGGCAGAATGAAATTAAATGAAACGTTCACGATATGTGGGCACTGGTCCCCAAAGAAAGTGGTTAAATGTTGGAGGTAATCGAATGACCTAGAAAGGTCAAAATCAAGGTCACGTTTTCCAGAGGGCTATACATTGAAAACGGTCGAAGATAGATATTTACTATTAAGAATATACAGGAACTCGTAATATGGGCTTTCATTTGGTACCAAAACCTTTGACCTTGAATGACATTGAAAGGTCGAACGCAAGGTCACGGATATTCAGGGGGCTATAACTCGAAACTGGTTGAAGATGGAGAGATATTTATTATTATCAGCATATAGGAAATCCCATATGGATTTTTAATTGGTACCGTGACCTTTGACTAAGTGACCTTGAAGGTTAAACTTAAGGTCATGGATATTCTGGGGGCTATAACTCGAAACGCGTTGATGACAGAGGTATTTACTTTTACCAAGATGTAGAAGGTCTAATATGGGCTTTCATTTGGCAGCATGACCTTTGATCTTGAGTGACCTTGAAAGGTCAAACGCAAGATCACGGATTTTCAGCAAGTAACTTGAAAACATTTGCGCCATTACCTTAGACTTTAAGTTTGCACTGCCACTAAATGGCAGAAACAAGCCAGTATATAACAGCAATAAAATAACTGGTGTCGGGCGAGGTTGGTTGTGCCTGGCACTACTTGCTATTTATATTATTATTAATTATGTTGGGGGGGGGAGGTTAGAGAAATGGTTGCTTGACGACGAAAGACAGAATAACAAGGCGATTCGTTAGTGACCACCCCGTCCGGGATTAGTGTGTCTGGCTATAGGCAGATAAACAAATTAGAACCACGGTAACTGCCTTGGTGATAATGACACGTGAAAGAGCAGCTAGTTGAGGCGTTTGATCCAGCACACTGCTGTCTCTATCTGTGTGTGTGTGTGTGTGTGTGTGTGTTTGTGTGTAATCAAATTTCATTGCTCGCACTGAGAATTTGTGATTTAAAGTATGCTCTTCTTAAAGTGTTTCACGTTTTTATTTTTTCTAAATTTAAACTTTAGAATTAACAATAAGCAAACCTACGAATATCTTTTTTAATAAAAAGGAATTAAAAGTGTTTCTTGTGAAAATTAATGAGTTTTAGCTTTTAGTAAATAATATTATACAAAACTAGGAAAGAGGCAGAAAGGGAGCCAGTGGTTGAACAGTTGACATGTTGTGTACACTAACTAGAAATTACATAATACTCAAGGTACATGAATATTGAGAAGTGGTCCAAGGTGGGGATGATGTTTCACTATGTAAATCTGAACGCTTTGATAATAAATCCATTTTTTTTTTTTCGTACTCCCTCTTAGCACTATTGAATTTAGCATGATTTTTTTTAGTTACTTTTCAATGCCTTAATCTCTTATCTCTGTTTTTACATTCGAGGTGCATATCTTTTTTTATAGCTGCCTCTACCTCTTTCAATTAAAGTAATAAAAAATATGCATTTCGCATTATTTTAATCCATAGGCCCATACCACACTTCATTTCGATTCCTTTACCAGGATGTATGTTATGTATTCACTCTCCTATTCTTACACCCTCTTATCGAGCAGTCCCGTTTCTTTTCTGCACATTAATCATTCTACTGTGTATCTCCTTGATACCTCTTCCCTCTGCACGTGGAACAGATTATGCATTTAATTTGACGACATACATGTGAGGAGGAGCACTCTCAATTAATGTCCTTTAGTGTCGAGGCAACGTTTTTATTTCTATGTCCATGCAACAAACAGGCCTCCATGCAAACTTTATTTTTTTACGTTCAAGAATTAGCTAAATAAAGGGTGACTCATATATAACGCTTCTCTTCCACTTAACCTGGTGATTTCCTGTGCATTGCTGGGACGCCTCAGTCAGCCTTATCAGTGTCTACCCCACATCACTTATTTATTTCTACTTCCACTGCCATGTCCCTGCCCACATCAGCAGACTAAGCCAACCCTGCAACACGTAACATACCGCCAGCTACGTTACTTGTGGAGCGCTACTTACGGATAACCTTGTATATGTTTATTATTATTTTTTTTTCAGCTTATCAGCCCACACATAATTTAATGGAATGAAATTTGTGGGTTAGTGAGTAATTCCAGATGCCGATTTCATTAGCTGGGAAAATGATATATTTCACGGTGGGTAAACAAGGCCACAAAAAAGTAACATATCAACATACACTCATGATTACATAATCCAGTACTGTTGCAGATGAAAACTGCCATGCAAATTAAGGAGTAACTATTAACGACATCTGCAAGTAATAACACAACCTTGCTTATTTTTTCTTTGATTTCATCTTCCTTCTTTGCTTTTTAGCCAGCCTTTAGTTCCTTAATGGACTCCTGCCTTATTCATCCGGTATTTATTCTACCTTTCCTCGCTTCACAGTCTTCATCCGTCACTACCCTCATGATCCTTACGTGGTTCTCAGTAGGTCCACTTCCTCAGCAGCCCATTTCCACCACTGGTTATGTATTTTCTGCCACTTCGTCTTTCACTATTATCTCTTGTGTACTTTGCCTCATCGTTTCTTCCTCCCATATTACTTACTCCTCACTTTGTTTTCCCACTTCTCTCTTTCATCTCCACCTTCGATATTCTTTTTCCTACCCCCTTCCATCTGTATGCAAAATCGTCTTTGTTTCCACTTCTCCTTTTCCTTCTTCTCCTTTCTGGCTGATATCCTGTTACAGTATATCCCTTGACTTTTTTCCCTCCTTTTCCATATCTTCTCAACTTCTACCTTGTTTTTTCCTTTCCCTTCTACTTTCTGTCTTACTCTCCAACTCTGTTTGCTCTTACTTTTCTTCTCCCTCATCCATTTTTCCTTCTTCATTCTCCTCTGCCTTCCCTCTCCCTGTCCACAAACCCTACCTTGCTCTCCTCAGGTCTATCCATCCATCCTGAGAGATTAGTGCTGTGTGGAGCGGGTGCATTAGGTGGGGAGGTGAAAGGAGGTGAAGAGGAGGGATGAGCATGGAGGAAGAAAGAAACGGAAGTAGTACGATAAACAAATGGGTAGGAGATGAAGGACAGAGGACGAAAGAACATTAAAGAGCACTGGAAAAATGGGGAAAGAGGAAGGTGAAAGAAAGTGGGGGAAGACCAGGAAAAAGCGAAATCAGAAAATCAATAATGGGTAAGAGAGAATCACAAAACGACGAAAAAAAGGAATGTAATATCAAAGCAAGAAAACAGTGGATGGTATGAAAAAAAATGTAGGAAAATCAAATACAAGAGAAAGGAAAAGAAACATTGAAAGACTGCAAAGTGGAGAGAAGCAATGATGGTGGTTAAGAGAAAAGTATATACTATCGTGTAGGAGCAGGAGGTTGAATGATAATGATAAGTAAAATGAGGAATGTAATATCTCTGATGGATGAGAAATATCGAAAAATGTGTGGAAAAGAACACACACACACACACACACACACACACACACACACACACACACACACACACCATTCTTTTCAATCCTTTTCCGATTCTTATTATCGTCAGAACCACAAAATTGCGCTTGGTGGCGGAGAGGGGAAGCGGAACTAATTAATGAGTGTAAGCGTGACTGCCACCTCCCCGACGCTGTTATGCTGCTGGTGATGAGTTGGCGAGGCGCTGATGAAAGTTCCGCTGAAAGAAATGAGGGAATTCGCAAACATGACACACAAAAAGGAACATCAGTATTATCGTTTTTACTCCAGCTATGATAAAAATGATGAGTTATTTCTCTCACAAGCAGATTTTCCTTAGGACAGTATAATTACTTCATAAAGATAATAACGATAATTTTCCTGTGCACTTAACTACCTGTCAATGACCAGAAAAATCGAGAGAAAGGTCACTGACAAAAAAAAAAAAAAAAAAAAAAAAAAATTGAGGTACATAATTGACAGTACAAGTAAATCACAGTCTAAATCAATCTGTGTAGTTTCTCAATCACCTTATTAAATGTGCCATACATAAAATCATAATGTTTTTGCTTTATCTTTATTTCTCTCTCCCCTTTCAGTATTGTAATGTAGTTATCTCGTTTCTTGCTCCATCCCTCCTTTGTTCCCCTGACTAATGCGTATCTTATCACTTTGCAACAGCCTTCCTGTTAATAATACACCGCCACACCAACTACTCTCTCTACCACACTGTCACCACACCACCTACTCTTCCTACTGCACTGCTATCACACCACTTACTCTCCCTACCACACTACCACAGCGCTCTGTACCACACTTCCTTCACACCACGAACTTTCTACCACACTACCACCACACCACATACCCTCTACACCACATTACCACCACACCAGCTATTCTCTCTCATACTAGCAATGTAAATAGCAGCGTTCAGAACTCCTCAGCATTCCCGTCACCAGCCACACCTGAATACACAGGCATCACTTGTAATCCACTAACCATTTTCTCTTCAGTAGGTACTTTCTTAAACCATCCACATAATATTTCACAGTTCCCTGGAAGATGTATTAGGGACCATAGTGTAGTTACCGGTAAAAAAATATATACCAATAAATCGCCGCGTCAGTCCGGTAACCATTGCTACTTTTTTTTTTTCCACCAAACAATGCACATGTTATTTATATAAGGAAAATTAAAGAGAAATTGCAATATGGCTTAACACATGTGACCCTCAGTCCTTGGTCACTCCACCCTTGCGGTACACAAGGGAGCGAGAGATTGTATGGAACACTACCCAAACATATAAGTCCTTGTGCTCGCTAATCTTTGCATATAAAATTCTCTACCT
Organism: Coenobita brevimanus; assembly: GCF_032717465.1. Taxonomy (NCBI): domain Eukaryota; kingdom Metazoa; phylum Arthropoda; class Malacostraca; order Decapoda; family Coenobitidae; genus Coenobita; species Coenobita brevimanus. The sequence goes on from NC_136959.1 coordinate 12,913,626, forward strand.
CAGCTGTGCCATATTTCTCAAAAAATTCGAAGTGACCATGGTAATCAAGATAATTTTCAAAGAATTCTTACTTTGTTATTGAATTGGTTCGATAGTTGCTGTAAAAATCAGTGTTAAGTAAAAAATAGTATAAACATTTTTCAACCATTCTTCTACTTATTCTTGCCCTAATTTTATTACTGTAGCCTCTCTTTACCTTTCGGAAATTAACTTCCATAGACAAGCATTCACGAGTGTAGTGATGTAAGGGAAAATTATGTAGCACAAATAACTGCAGATCTACAGGTATTAAAACGTTCTTATATCGCGCGAGATCTTATGAGGTCCGTGGTAAGATGGTATGTGATACAGCCGTGCCAGCTGTACGATAACTGTTAGGCGCGGGGGGGAAGGGGGCGTGGCTTACAGATATATCCAGACTGAATAGCCAAGAAGTGTATGATACATGCAGTCCGGACCTGAAACACTTGTCAATATACGATTTTTTTTTTTTTTTCATTCACACTATGCTGAAATTACCCACTGGCACCTTACTGAGAACCTCTCTAACAACTTTACTTCATCATTTCCTCATATTTCCGCCCCAATGGCTCTGTAGCTTTTTTTCCTACCGAAAAGGCAGAACTCTTTGCTCAGGCTTTCTCCTCCAATTCCACGTTAGGTAATTGCGGCGTTTTTCCTCCATCACTTCCTCCCTCTGACTTCCTCATGGCTAACATAAATTTTTTTTCAGTTGATGTACTTTTCGCCCATGTCAGGTTAGCACACACACACACACACACACACACACACAGATGTTTTTTCATTCAGTACATGTGTGTGGCGGGAGTCCTCAGGGAAACTCTTAACGCTGGCTGCCCGTCTAGAGGTGGCCAGAGAGAGAGAGAGAGAGAGAGAGCAAAAATCCCCCTTTTTAAAACATGCCCCGGCTGTAATTTAATTCTTCTGATTAAGCGTAGAATTTTCAGGCTGGATTCAATTAGCAGTGGTAGGTTTTTTATGCCTTTTGGGAGAGCTACAATGATTTAGCTTTTTCCTGAGATTTCATTTTGGAAATAAAATTATAGCATCTCATCGTCTGTAGTGTTTTTTTTTTTTTTTAGAGTGTTGCTGTTAGTTGGGCAATTAGTGTTTTTTGAGGAGTTGTGTTTATGTCGCTTTTTCTTGGTTATTTTTATTATTACTGCAAACTACTGTTTGAGAGAATTGGAAGATTGTCTTTTTTTTGTTTTTTTCTTTCTGGATTCTTCAATTAATTCTTCTGTCCCAGTTATTATGTGTCACTTGGAAGAGATTTATAAATTGATGTTTTGCCTCATATTTTGTAAACTAAAGTGGGTGTAATTTATTTCTGAACTTGCAGTCTCACATCAGTTTTGGGGCCTGGAACCCAGTGAAGATGTATGCTGTGAGACTAACATAAACTTTTTTCTGATCTCAACTCATTCTTAGATACTGGAAGTAATTAGCATCACAATTCAGCACACTTCAAACGTTTGATGTCGAGTCTCATGTGAAGCGATACAAAGAAGACTATCTGAAGGTCTGCCATTGGTTGCTATTGCACATTGCACTAGTCAGCTGTGTCTTCTTGCTCTTAATGCCAGTCCTTTACAACATAAATATTTCTGTCATCACGGAAGCTCCACTGGCACCAGAAGTACATGTGTTTTGCATACCCCAGCTGCAGTTCTAAGAGGAAAGAAAACACCTATTGGTAGATGGAAAGCGGACGACTGGGAGAGCTGGAGCTCTCGTTTCATTAGCCTTCGGGACTAGCTTCTGACCATCCCTGATTAAGTGAGGAGAATCTCAAGGAGTCATTTGATTATAATATTAAAAAAAAAAAAAAAAAAAAACAATTGGGAACAAGATTGTGCCATTGTTTCATGCAAACAGGATTTTATGAAACTCTTTTAATGAGAGAGCAGACATACTTATTCCAGTTTCTTTTACGGTAAATATTCACTAGAGAAGTGGCAGGAGACATCCATGAGTCAGACATTGTTCATGATAATGTGACTTTTGAGAAAGTTTGGTATACCAAAGCAGAGGTATGTGAAAAAGCCGTTAAGTTCCCCAGTACTGATGAGTTTCTTCCAAGGGTCATGGAGGAAATAAATGGTTCGGGGTCCTCTCACCAGGGTACTGTTTAATCTCTGGCCACTGAATAAGTTCCATCAAACTGGAAGGAAGCAAATGTGACCCCATTTATTAAGAAAGGGAGCTCACCTTTGTCCAGCAAATTACCGTCCAATTACCTTTCCATCTGTGTTAGGGAGGGCATTGGAAGGTACAACTGTAGATAGAACTGTAGATCATTCGGACGTCCAGGAAGCATTTGATAAAGTACCTCACAGAAGGTTGATGGCAAACACTCATGCGCTGGGAATTTCGGGAGAACTAAGAAGTAGCTGCATGAATTGAAAACTGGCTTTATGACCGGCGCAAGAGAGTGGTAGCTAATCGGGCAACGTTTTACTAGATATCAGCAACAAATGGAGTTTCCCAGGGTTAAGTTCTGGAACCAAGATTATTTATCATTTACGCTAATAATTTAGATGTATGCATCGTCAGCTGGAATGAAAAATTTGCAGCCGACACAAAGCTAGGAGGTAATGCCCTATCATGAGGGAGGATAGAAGAGCTACATAAGGACTTAGTAAAATAGGGAAGTGGTCTGAACAGTGACTAATGCCGTTCTAGCAGGACAAGTGCAAGGTGATCCACATCAGTCACGCAAATCCAAGAACCAATTATTCCTTGTTAGGATGTAAGATCGGCAGCATTGACTTGGACACAGACCTAGGTGTGCTAATCAGAAGTGACCTTAAGTTCTCCAAACTTTGCAGTGAAGTAAAGGAAAAAGGACAGAGGATTCTAGGTTATATAAAGAGGCAGCTTATGTACAGAAACAAGGAAATTGTACACTTGCTGTACAACACATTTGTATGGTCGCATCTGGAATAAGCATAGCAGTTCTCGACACCGACCCTGAAGAATGGTATTGCAAGCCTTGAGGGAATCCAGGCTCAGGCTACTAAACTGGTCCCATCCATTAGGTGCACTTGCTCCAAAAAGTATGGGTGCACTCTTCGTGCTAGGCAATCTTACACCACAGACGATGGCTCTTGCAAAATGTCCAATGATTCCACGCCACGTTGGTAAATTTGCTTTTCTGACTTTGCATTATACCGCACTCTTGTGACTTTTCTTAGCCAGTACTGTTGTCATATAAATATTCAAATGACAATTGATTAATATTCTTCGAACATCGCGAGCTTTAGTGTTCATTAAGGATATCATCGTCTCCCTCCTGCGCGATACTTTTTGGAGGTAGTGTACATGACCTGTTAAGGCGTTGGGACGGACAGTAAGTGAGGTTTTCAAAATCCTTTGTAGAAAAAAAAAAATAATAACAGTTCGTTGACTACCAGTACATCTTTAGTTCAAGCACCAGCTTGATGAAAAACCATGGTTGAAAGCTTGGCCTGAAGCATTGCCACCATGATACATTAGACAATTTCAAAACACATGATATCTGTATTATATCTTCGGAATCGGCTACCAGCACAAGTTGTGGACACTCCCTTACTAAAGCAGTTCAAGGCTAGGTGAGACAAGGTGTTGTTCGACCCTACTTTTTTTTTTTTTTAAACTTTAAATCCTTTATATCTTCCTTTACTTTTGGAGATAGGTTTACAGGCTGTGAAGAAGTGGAATAAAGTAGCTCAGGGACTTGTTCGTTATGCATTCATCTCAGGTTTTGAATCACTCTTACAACGTTATGCTTTCACTGTGAGGTATTAAGGCGCAAGTAAATACTATACTTCATCATACAAAAAATAAACTTTACTCCTTGTTGGTTTTCCCAGCCTACCTACCTTCCAGTCTACACATCTTGTTGCTTTTCCCAGCCTACCTACCTTCCAGTCTACACTCCTTGTTGCTTTTCCCTGCCTGCCTACCTTCCAGTCTACACATCTTGTTGCTTTTCCCAGCCCACCTACCTTCCAGTCTACACACCTTGTTGCTTTTCCCTGCCTACCTACCTTCCAGTCTACACACCTTGTTGCTTTTCCCTGCCTACCTACCTTCCAGTCTACACTCCTTGTTGCTATTCCCTTCCTACCTACTTTCCAGTCTACACTCCTTGTTCCTTTTCCGTGCCCACCTACCTTCCAGTCTACTTACATTCCTACCTACTCACATTCCAACCTACATAATTATCTCCATGCCAACTTCCTGCCTATCTACCTCCCTTCCATCCTACCTACTTCCCGTCCACATCGCCTGCCTACTTACATACCTTCCAGCCTACTTACCTGCCTACCTTCCTACTTTCCTCCCTGCCCACCTCCCTAATTACTTTCCTCCTTGGTTACCTACTTCCATACCTATGTCCCTGGCAACGTACCTACCTGCCTCTTTACTTATCTGCCTACCTTCCCATCACACTTCCTACCTACTTACCTACCTACTTCTCTACCTACCATCCTAACTACCTATCTTCTTACTACTTACTTCGTACCTCATTCCTTGCCTACTACCCTGCCTACCTACATGCTTACCTACTTACCTACCTACCCAACTCTGTGCTACTTACCTACTTGCTACCTACCTTCGTATCCACCCATTCATTTCTCACCAGTACTATGAGATGCCACCGATATTGATTTGAAATTCATTGAAGACGGGCATATGATATTTACTGCATTACCTTATGTTCACGCCATTCAGCTCTCACCAGGTACTGTGGGATGCCATCGATACTGTTTAAAATTACAGTGAAGAAAACAAGAATGTGACAGCCTCCTGGTGTTTCAATAGCGGAGACAGGATTACTTTAGAACATGAAGTCCATACTGTATCAACGTTGCAAGAGACAATAATGGGCGCTCTCAGCTGCTATACATCATATTGCCAAGTTGCTGACTCATTGCAACTTATGTGTTTTATTTCATGTTTCAGTAATCTTGACAGTTGTTACCTAATCATTTACCGACAAATATTTTTACATAATCCGATTTCCATTTCCCACTTGATGGTCAGCAGTACTGACACTGTATACAGCATTGATCCAGACAGCGTGTTATCACTGTGACCACACCCAAAGACAGTCACGAAAGGACAGTTTTTCGACTCCTAAAATTTCGTAGCGTTTTCGAAGACCGTTGTGACTTTCACTTCACGAATGAATAAACTTTAACACAGTCCTACGAACAGAATCTACTCTCTTCACCTCCCGAGTGCTGTGATCAGTACCAGAGTGTATAAGGTAAAGTTTTTGCTGTGTATATCCTCTCCCAGCCCGCGCCCTCCTCACCTTTGCACTCACGCACTCTCACGTTACCAGTGTATATCATCAACAGTCTGGCGAAGTGTGCCATCAGTGGTCTATCATTTTGTGTAATAATGACCTACATATATCCTTGATCTTTCCCAGTCATAAGCTGGGACTATGACCACGGTAAGGAAACCTTGTCATCAAGATGTTGGGAACAATGTACGACCAATCAGAGATAATGCAATAGTAGTTTTGGTGTGTGTATTTTGACCGGCAGAGGAGTGGTTGTGAGTGGACTTTGGCCAGCTGTATCATCCATTAGAACTTCTAATCTGAACTCTCTCTTCATTTCAAAATCACATTTTAGGCGATTGATACAAAAATATTGCTAAAAATATTTCTTTTCCCTAAATGTTTCTTGTGGCCTTTTTTTTTTTTTTTTTTACGAAAGGGAGAAGGAAACAAAGGCCAGAAGCCAGCTAAATTATTCCTTCCAAGAAAAGAAACATAAAAAAAACAGAGCCAAATTCATGATCCATTTATTTCGAGATGCCTGGGCACACTGTGTTTAAAAGACTGGAGATCAAAGGCAGCAGAAAATACAGACAGAGTAAGACAGTTCCAGAGCTGTCTGTTGTGTGCATGAAGGTCTGAGAGTAACGGTTCACTTTTGCATCAGACAGTTGGACAGAAGCGGGATGAGAGTTTGGTGCCAGACGGGTGCTATGCTATTGCAGCACTGGTAGAGGGATACAAGCACACAGTTCAGAGGAGCAGTGACCATTGAAGTAGCAACAGAAGAGAGATAAAGATGCAACAGTGCAGCAGAGACACAGATTGAAGGGAGCCAGGAAGATGAGGAGAGTTAATTAGACGAAAAACCTTTTACTCTACCTTGTTAAGAGGAGCTGTGTACAGGGGCAAATAAAACCCCGCATAAAGGCAACAACTGTGTGGGGGTAAAGATGGCATGGAGTTGGCTTAGCACACCTAATCTCTTGGAAGCAGATTTTATTGGAGAGTTAATGTGGACTTTCCAAGATAAACCCCTAGAGAATTAAATCCCAAGTACGTTCAGTGGTGATGCAGGATTGAGTTGGATATTGCTGACAATTAGAAGATACTCCTACAGAAGATTTTGATGGGTCGAAAGCCGTATAAACTTGTTTTTTGGTGCATTAAAAGCAACAAGATTACTTTTACCTCAGTCAGAGATATGAACCAAATGAGACATTAGGATTGCCATAGCCTCATCCTTTGTTTGTTGAAGTAACTCCTAAGATGAATACTGCGAGAAGCGAATGGAAAGGTGAAGGATGGAATCAACAGTGTACGAGTGGATAGAACATCAGGGTAATTACATCCACTCTCCCCAAAAGTGATGAGGAGTATTGTTTTACCCGACATTGTGTATGTTATTCTGTCTGTTAGTGTCTTAAGTAAATAACTCAAACAGTTTTTTCTTATTCAAACCAAACTTGGTGGAAGGGTTGAGGGTTTTCCAAGGAGTTTAAGACAGTACTGTAATCCAAAAAACACGGTCACACATCAAGATCGACTTATATAGTTTTGATTGGATTTTGACTAAACTTGGAGTGAGGGTTTAAGGTATTTCAAGAACGAAGTGATTCCATTTTGAAAGCAGTCAGTCATAGGGCACTGTCATAGGTCAGTGTCAAACGTTCGATCTTTATATATATAACAGGTTTTATTCGATGTGAACCAAAGTTGTTGGAAGTGTTAAGGGTCAGACAAGAATTATCAGATTCGATTTCAGAACAGTATTTCAAAGGTCAAACTCACATGGTAAAGTCAACTCGAACAGTTTTCATCAGATTTGGATCAAACTTGGTGGGAGAGCTGAGGATCAGACAGTGAGAAAATAATTCAATTTTTAGAACAAACTGTCCAACGTCAGCGTCACAGGGAAAAGTCGAATGTTCGATCCTTTGAGCAATTGTTGGGTGTGGGTGTTACACTGAGTAGCATTTCTTACCTTCCATGTCAGAAAATAAATTGCATAGTAATTATGAAGTGATGGGTTACCTTTGTACTTATCGGTACGTGTCAATCGTTCTTTGCCTTTGTACTTTCAACTGTGGCCCTTTCACAATGCACTAAACTCCCACGTCCTCGTTGCTGCCCTTGCCAGCTGTTCTGTGTACACATTATGCGTTTTTCCTCTGAATCAGTCTACAGTCACATAATCTTGTCATCAAAATCATGGCTCCTGGGAATGATGGCATCCCAGTTGAAATACTGAAGTGTGTGAAAGAAAAAAAAAATGCGATCAAATCCCCACCTGCACAGACTCCTGATCAAAACCGTAGGAGGGAAGTAACTGTGCTACAGAACATGCACGATGCAACATCATAAACTCTGTACACAGGTAAATTTGATCAGCGTGTGTTATAAACACATGGAAATATAAGTCTCAAGAGTTTCTGGGAAAGTGTTTACATGAGTGTTGATGGAGAGGATCCATAAATTTGAAGAGTAGGTTGATCCTGTATGGCAATGTGAATCTCGTTGCAATAGATCAAAATTGGACATGCTTTGCCTTTGAAGACGAGCTCAAAAGAAATGGACATTGCGCTCACAGACCAGACAAAAGCTTCAGACACAGTCAACTGGACATACTTCTACAAATTTCTTTTAAACATAGCATGCTTACAAAGGACCCTACTTACTCGTTCCGGCTAGGAAATATCAAACTCAGTGGATCAGCATTCAAATCATTTGGTAATTCAGGTAGAGTGAAACAAGTACACATGATGTCAGCAATCCAAGAGTGTCCACGAGCTATGATATGAGTGGCACCATGTGAGCATTTTACCCCAACCAGCCCTCGAAAGCAAAATCTTACGTACCCCAGCTGGCTTAGGGCATTAATACACTAGACCGCAAGGCATACAGTTGACTATATGGATATCACACAATGTAGTAAGCCTATCTGTTTATATATCTACCTATCTACGACCGGACATGTCTGTCCTGGAAAGGGTAACCACAAACGAATCACATCCAAATCATTCTGTTCTCTGCCATCAGACTACCGTCTCTGCAGCACACATCCCTCTCACTCACAAAGCTCTCCATCCCAGCCTTCATTCTCTTCCTCAGTCTTCCCTTTCCCTCCCTCACACCACCTCACTCACATGCACTCCCCTTAGTCAAACTCTCACCTTACATTCTCTCCACATTTTTTCAGAAAAAGTGTGGTACCGTTCCCTGCCATCCAAACTACCTTGCTACAGCCTATCATCTGTTCCACTGATTTCATCATATCTCAGCAACAGAAAGATAAAATTTGATGAAGCATATTCCAATTTCCACTCGATTAATGCCGGCGTGCCACAAAAATCAGTCCTGGCTCCGACCCTATTCCTAATTATTATTAACGATCTCTTTTCTGTCATCCATAATCCCATTCACTCATAGGCAATCGACCCAACACTTCACAGTTCCTTTACACTTAAACACCCATTCACAGATATTCTAACAGTACAGCAATCTCCATAAATCAAGATTATCTAAGATAACTGAATGGGGACAAAATAACATTGTCTCATTCAGTGCTAGGAAAACCATATTATATACACTTTGCTAATTGACAGATATTGCCTAATCCCTATATTACCTTCAATGCAACCAATACTCCTATTTTTAACAGTACTGAAATTCTCGGTGTTTCCCTTAACAATACCCTCAGTTGAACCTCTCATATAAGATCACTTGCTAAAACTGCTTCAAAGAAACTTGGTTTATTGTGTAAAATCCTTAACTTCTTCACAGACGAGCAGTTGGCCGTAATCTGCAAGAATCATGTGCGCTCTCAACTGGAATATTGCTCACCCTTGTGGAATGGATGTGGAGAGGTTGCATTAAAACAACTGGACAAAATTCAAAACAAAGCCGCAAGAATTCTTAATAATCCAGGTATTAAAAATGAACTACTTCCCCTACAAGTAAGAGTATAATTGCCTCCCTTGCATAATTTTACTGATACTTTTATGGCAAATGCTCAGACGAAGTTGCATCCATTGTGTCATGGTTCCGTGCCTTCCCCCGCGCTACACGGGCATCTGATAGCGTTCATGACTGGACTGTCACACTGCCATATTGCAGAACTTCTGCCTATCAGAATTCATTCTTTCCCAGAACTGCTTCTCTTTTGAACTCACTTCCTCAGATTAGTTTTCCCCCAAACTTCAGCCAACAGCAGTTCGAGTCAAACTTTTACAGATTTTTTAATGAATGGAGGACACCTATAATCTGGTGTATGGATTTTTTAAAATTTGTTTTCCCCTCCTCTTTACGTCTTTGGTAAAAAAGAAATAGTTAAAACATCTGAAGGTAATTCTTCAAATTCTTTCCATTGCATCCATATCAACAACAAACGCTCCTCCACTTCCTCATTTGTCAACTGTCCCTCCATTTAACTGCACATGGACCTCTAAAAAAAATAATAAAAAACAACGTAGTTGGCGCTGGAATTACAGGTAACGGTTAGTGTAGTCGATCATTACAGTCATCTGAAAGTTACAATACATCAAGTGAGTGGATGGTAGACATCGCCAACAGTTTGCATGACGATTTTTATTAATATAATGTGTAAGAACTCAAATGGTGTTGCTTCGTCTGTTCAAAAGTGGCTAAGTACTGAATCTCTAAAACGAGTTTGAAGAGAACCTCATCACTTCATATGAGAGAGAGAGAGAGAGAGAGAGAGAGAGAGAGAGTATTTATTTGCATCAGTCAGCGTTTACCTGTGGAATAAAAATACACCAGAGCTCTCAGCCAAATTCTATTGGCTGGTCAGTGATTTGCTTTCTCTCTCTCTCTCTCTCTCTCTCTCTCTCTCTCTCTCTCTCTGGATGAGTTTGACCCAGTTTGCAGTTAGAATCTAGTTTCATTCATTTCACTCTGTCAACCTGTTTACCTTCCCCAACACGACACTGAAAGCAAGTGTGTTTCCTTTTGCGTGAGTTTGCCTTTGCTGCTCGTGTGTGTGTGTGTGTGTGTGTGTGTGTGTGTGTGTGTGTGTGTGTGTGTGTTGCTCTATTTCATTCTCTCGAAATGTTTGTCTGCCTCCTAAACTTTGATGTAACGTACACACACACACACACACACACACACACACACACACAAACACAACATTCCCCTGCTCGTGTCAGACTGAAACAGAATTGCACAGGAGAGTGATGATCAAGCTGGTAATACCCTCAGCTCTCTCGCTCTGTCCTTTCTTTGTGTGTGTGTTTGTGTGTGTGTGTGTGTGTGTGTGTGTGTGTGTGTGTGTGTGTCAAATAGGGAGAAAGACAGGCTATTGCTAAAAGTGATGCAGAACCCCCTCCCCAACGTGCACACTAATCTCCACCCAAATGCATTACAAAAATTAGATCTTTGTGCTGGAAGTGTCTGTGCTTATCAAGTAAAGTAGACCTTTTTTGAGGGGGAGGGAAGGGGGCAAAGAAGGTAGCTAAGGTTAAAGCCAATGGGCGAAAGAGGGAAATACAATCAAGACGCGGTAAAGCCTTTCATGATGCCTGTTAAATGGCTAGTAAAAGAACCAGAACGATTGCTTGTAGATTGAATAACAGGATATTGTCGGCAGGATTCCAGCTGTAGGTATGACACCTAAGAAAACGGTGAGCTGCGATGTATAACTATTTCAGTAAGCAATAGGTCAGAGGGGGCAAGACTGGTACAGGCCATTCGGTTACAGTGGAAAAATACAATATACTTGTTGCGCCACTGTTGACTTATGGTGTAATAGTGTGTGCAAAGCCACATATAGACTGTAAGTACCAGTATATTTTTCTTACTACCACTGGACTGTTGGAGTTCGAAAAGTCTTTCCAAATATGTATAGAATCGTCTGGTGGTAATTAGAATAAAATATAAACTACGTCTTTGGACTAAAGGGCCTAATTCCGTTTATAGACAGTTTTTTTTTTTTTTTTTTTTTTTTTATATAGCAAGCATTGAAAATAGTTAACATGATGAGCTACAGAAAGAAATGTTTCAGTCATTTAACTGTGTTGTTAAGAACTAATAACACTCCTCATACGAGTATATTCAGAATAGACTACACATTGAACAGGCACTAAACAGCCTTTATTTTACAAAGAATTTCGATGTAATTTTGATATTTTTTGTTGTGTTAGTGGTATATGACTGATTTCTAATGCAAGTACACGAATTTACACACAGAAAATACATCCAGCAACCACACACAAGAGACCCTAGATTCAATATACTCCCTAGCGTAGTGGAGAGAGAGAGAGAGAGAGAGAGAGAGAGAGATTGAATGTCCCCAACTGCTATCTTTTGTTTTGCCGTGGAGGTTATGTCAGGGCCCTGTTCTGCCCTGTCCTGCCCTGCCATACCATGCCCTGCCCTTCCCTGCTGCGCCACACTATGACCTGTCCTGCCCTGCCATGACATCTCCTACTTGCTTTTCCCTGCCACACCCTGCCCTGTCGATCTCTCACCCTGTCCACTCTACCCTGCCCTGCCCCAACCTTTTCTACTCTGCTTTGATCTGCCTTACCATACACTGTCATACAGTCCCATCTTGTCCCATCCTACCTTACCCCGCCCTTTGCTGCCCCACCTTGCCCATCCCCACCCTTCTCTGTCCTACTCCAGCCTATCTTGCCCCGCCCTACGCTGCCTCACTCTGCCCTGCCCCACACTGTCCTGCCCCACCCTTTTCTGTTCCCCTCCACCCTACTCTTCCTCGCCCTGCCCGATCCTGCCGTACTCCATCCTGCCCTGCCCCACGCACCTCCACCTTGCAATGCCGTTCCCTCTTCTGTCCTACCTCGTCCCACTCTGCTCCACCCTACCCTGTCCCATTCTGCCCTTCCCTCCCTTGCCTCAACCTGCTCTACCGTCACTTACCTTGCCTTACAATGTCATACCCTGCCTTGCCCTTTCCTGCCCTGCCCTGCCCTGCCCTGACCCACACAGGAGTAAGTGAAAAGCGTCAAATAACCCCTTCGATCTTTGGGTACACGTCCTGTTTTTCTGTAGATCATTTACCGGTATGCATTTGGGAAGACTGGGGGTGGTGAGGCAGGCGAGGCAGGTTGGGGGTGCTGAGGCAGGATGGGGTGGTGAGGCAGGTGGGGGTAGTGAGGAACGCTGGGGGTGGTGAGGCAGGTGGGGGTGGTGAGGCAGGTGGGGGTAGTGAGGAACGCTGGGGGTGGTGAGGCAGGCTGGGGGTGGTGAGGCAGGCTGGGGGTGGTGAGACAGGATGGGGTGGTGAGGCAGGTGGGGGTGGTGAGGCAGGATGGGGTAATGAGGCAGGATGGGGTGGTGAGGCAGGCTGGGGGTGGTGAGGCAGGCTAGGGTGGTGAGGCAGGCTGGGGTGGTGAGGCAGGCTGGGGGTGGTGAGGCAGGTTGGACTTGGTGAGGCAGGCTGGGGTGGTGAGGCAGGCTGGGGGTGGAGAGGCAGGTTGGACTTGGTGAGGCAGGATGGGGGTGGTGAGACAGGATGGTGTGGTGATGCAGGCTGGGGTGGTGAGGCAGGATTGGTGGTGAGGCAGGTAGGGGGTGGTGAGGCAGCCTGGGGTGGTGGGGCAGGATGGGGGTAGTGAGGCAGGATAGGGGTGGTGAGGCAGGATGGGGGTGGTAAGGAAAAATGGGGTGGTGAGACAGGCTGGGGGTGGTGAGGCAGACTGGGGGTGGTGAGGCAGACTGGGGGTGGTGAGGCAGGCTGAGGTTGGTGAAGCAGGCTGGGGTTGGGGAGGCAGGATGGGGTAGTGAGGCAGGCTGGGGTTGGTGAGACAGGTGAGGCGGATGGGGGTGGTGAAGCAGGCTGGGGGTGGAAAGGCAGGTTGGGGGTGGCGATGCAGGCTGTGGGTGGTAAGGCAGGCTGGGAGTGGAGAGGTAGGCTTGGGAGGTGGTAGGCAGACTTCGGTTTATTAACCTTTACTCTCATCCTAGCCGGCTGGCCGACATAAGAATTTTAATGTAACATATGAGACGATAATTGATAGACAGAAATGAAGTCATAGAGTTTAATAGGATACTTACACTTAATCTGCGTGTAGGTAAACAGTCTTACTACACATGGGAATATATAGTAAGAATTCTACAGCATCCCTCACAAAAGTAATGACTTACCATTTTTTACAGCATACAAAAAAAGGACCACTAAAGTGATCAGTACTGCCGCTGTAGCAAAGTCCATGTTCACGGATCGGAATTCAGATGTCTGCCCACCAGAACTAAGCGTTATGCCCGAACAGTTTGTAAACTTTTTGAAATATGAATTACTGTGCCTGTAGAAATGCCCGTAACTGCACTTCCCCCGTCATACCAGGGTGTAGCTTTGTGCTGCTCGTGAACTAGAGGATGCGTTGGACTGGTTACACCAGCGTACACTGGAAGTGTATCATTTATTTAGAGTATTAGGGAAAGCTGCAGTATTCAGCTGAAAACATTATATTTTTTATAATAAGCAGCTGAGGATTATCGCACGGTATGGCAGTAAAATGACTGCAAATCATCAAAGCACGCCCAGGGACTGACACCCTAACTACCAAACTCATCAGCGAGATGACAAGCCATCCTAACACTGTTTCATAGGCAAATCCGGGATGAACAGATCTGAAACAGGATCTTTGGTTATCTGAGAAACATGAATCTGAAGAGGAAGAAGTCGTCTTTGGGGAAACGAGATAATATTAAAATGTGACCATAATTTCGGTACCAAGTTTAGGTCTGGGAGATGCAAAGGCCAGTTGTGACAGATGCCAACGTTAGGTCTGAAGGATGTGGCTTTCATTTAAATTAAGTTGGCTGGGTCTTGTTTACGTGGTTTCTCCGTTCTCTTTTAATTTTAACAGGAAGACCATGCCCGGTTTAATAGGATGCCAGTGTGCCCGAAGGAGAACAAGAAAAATTTTCAATGACGCTAAGGTCTGGTTCAATAGATGGCATTTTCTGATTAAAGTCGTTATATTAAATGGAGAGGAAATATAATTCTTTTAAAAATGAAGGCTGTTCAGGGAAAATCAAGGTTGAGAACTGCAGAAATATCATATTAATACACTGAAAATAAATATGGTGATTGTAAGAAGCAAAGTGAAGAACGGTGCCGTAACTAAATGGGAGAAAATAGTGAGATGGATGGGAGAAATAGCAGAGGAAGACAACACATGTAATGAGAGGATGACGTTGAAAAGTATTTATACACATCTAGATAAATTGATAGATATATAAATACATAGAGATAAGTAGATACAGACTGATAGATAGACAGATATATATGAATAGATAAATAAAATAAACAATAATGAGCTTAAAGAGTGTAACACCAGTTGGTCTTAGAACTGAACATTTGTTTTTGCTCATTTACCTTAACTTTCAACCAATTGCTCTAAAACTCGAGTAACTTCACTCTTGCCTCACCCTTATCCCTCTCACCAAGTTTGGTCTAAATCTGATCAAGGTTGTTTAACTAGTAAGGGCCGTGTGATTCTGACATTAGACGTTTCCCTGTGACGCTGGTATTTGGCTGCTTATTCTCCAGATCAGATACTTTTAGCCTTGCCATACCTTGAGCCTTTTCTTTAATATTTGGTTTAAATCGGATAAAAACTGCATACCTTGACGTCTGATCTGTTCTAAAAACACTATGGGTCAACCTCTGGGCTGATCCTCAAAACATCTACTAAGTTTGTTCCTGATCAGATCAAAACTGTTGTAGACATTTTGCTCACTCACAGAAACATAGGTGTAATTTTGACCATACCTTGTGACCTTGACCTTTGATTGTTCTTAAAATCGACTCCATTCTTTTCCTTGTCTTGAGTTTTCCACCAAATTTAGTCTGAATTGGGTAAAAACTATTACAAATGACCTTGCTACATCAGATTAAACTTAGCTCTGTAACTTTAACCTTTGACCTATTTATTTTCAAAAACAACAGCTGGGTATCCCTTGGGTATCTCTCAGCGTATATTTCAAGTTTGGTTAAATTGGATAAATAATGCATGTTATTTTGTTCACACACACACACACACACACACACACACACACATACCGAAATAACAGGAGTTGGAGGTGCAATGATGTCAGTAGAGCAGGGGATATTGTGGAACGGCAGGTGAGGGAACTGAAGGAAGGGGATGGGTGTGGGGGCTGGGGATTTACAACCACTACGGTTGAGAAATAAGACGGTATCACTGAGGGAAGAGCCGGCTGGGGACCCAAACAGTCGCCTCGATCCTACTGAGACTCGTGAAGTGTGACTGAAGGCTTAAAGACGATTGTGGAGGAGAGGCGAAGAGATACAGGGCCAGCGGAAAAGCGGGATGGGACGAGGAGGATCTCACTGCACACACACACACACACACACACACACACACACACACACACACACACACTATAGAAGGAACCATTTAGTGCAAGACGTACGCGACGCCAGAAGTGCATTATTTACCAGGTGGACGGGGAAAATCATCCTTCTAGCATCACCATTACTTTTCTTACAGACAGTTACTGTGATGACGTACTGAAATTTTTGTGAACTAAGAAGATTTTAAGGCTTTGCTCTTTTTTTCAGATTATGTTTTGTGGTGTTGCTTCGTTGCTGTTACCCAGGAACTCGGTTGGCCCATTGAAGGAGAGAATGTACATATGCTGCATAACTATGGGTAATCTGTTAATAATGTAGTTCCTAACACGCCGCCTATTTTCCCTCTTGTTTCTGGACTTAGCCAACATTATGTGTGCACCGTGGGAAGGTGATGATGATGATGATAATGATAATGATACTGCATTGTATATGCGCTGGTATAAGCATAAAATCCATCTGCCTGTCTGTCTATAGCCAGACGGTATAATCCCATAAGGGATGGCCGTTTCTCTGTGAGTTAGTTTTCGTTTCAGGAAATCCTAGATGCTGACGAGTTTATTTGCCATTTCGATGAAATGATTAATTGGTAATGTAATGGTGCACAGCTCACACTTACCGTATACTTATCTCCTTGACTGAGATCTGTCAGATTTTACAGCTGAACACACTGCAAGTAATAGTCACCTTTCATTTCTTTTATCTCTCCATTAAAATTTTCACCTATATCGTGCCTGTGATTTCATACGTAAATACTTTTTTTTAAATTTTTCCTTATGTACCAGCTATCACTTCACAGCAATTACATTTTAAATCAATTTGTTTTCTTATCTACTGTGGCACCAAATATCTACTTCTATGCATATCTCTTTTGCCTTTCGTATTACTCTTCAGTCGTTCTCTTTAAAATTATTATGCATTAATTTTAACTTACCTCTTCATACATCCAATTGCGTGTACTATTTCACACTCTAATTTCACAGCCACGCAGAATGAAAAAAAAAAAAAATGCTGTTTTATTGAAGATATTTGAATCCGGTCATTTGAAGGCTGCTTTTTTTTTCTTTTTTTTTCCGAGAAAAACAGATTTTTTTTTTTTACAGAACGTCACTTTATTTCACAACATCCAATGATAAAGTTGTTAAAGTTAGAAGAACGCTCTGATGTACTACGGTGTGAACTTTCTTTTTTATTGTTGTGAGTACCTAGAGTTGCCACAATCACATTTCAAGCACCATCAGCAATCAGCCATCATGTGCATGTCCCATCGGCCTTGATATTGTTTTTCCATCGTTTTTATGCCCGGACGGAATCCTCTTCCTCGTTCATCGCTTGTGGCTCCAAGATTTTCAGGGAAGTAGTCTACGAATATATGACTATGCAGAAAGTGTAGTTTCACACTCATACTGCACCCAGATTTCTGAAAACTAGACACCAAGTCCTCAGCAAGGTGCTTATAGTTAGTCGTGGTTGACGAAGCCCAATACAGCTGCTACAGACGCCTTCCAGGCATTCCTTTTCGTCCGTTTTCATTGCGTTTGGGAGCTGTTGGTCTTTGATCAGCAGTCATATTAGTGAACCATCAAAAGTACCAGCTTTCAGTTTCTCACATGCCATGGCAGGGAATTTGGAACATAGGTATTGAAAACAGCTTCCATCTTCATGTAAAATTTTTACACCTTGTTTCATTAGACCAAGCCTGGTGTGCTTTGGTGGAAGCATTATTTTTCTTGGATCAACCAAAGATTCATTAACAATGTACTTCTCACCAATTTTAAATTGATCCCTCTCTGGCAAATCTTTTTTCATCCAGTGTTGATTCCTCGCACGACTGTCCTATAAAAATAAAAAAATACATGGGAATTTGGTGTAGCCATCTTGCTGTCCCAGGAGCATCGACAATACCTTGAGATCCCCGCAGAGCGACCCAGTTACGTTCGATGTATTTGATTTTATCCAATATCTTCCTCATTTTCTTGTAGGATTCCTTCAAATGAACTGAATATCCAGTTAGGACTGAAGCCAACTCGTTTCCGTTGTGCAGTAGGACACATTTTATATTTCTCTCCGAGCTATCAGTGAAAAGCCTCCGTTGATCAGGATGGTAATGGGTACATCCCATTTTTTTTCATAAGACCACTGGTGTCCTCACAAAATACGAATGCTTCATCCATCTTGAAAATATTTAAGTAGGTCATTTTCTCTGCTTTTGAATAGAGTTAATGTTGTTCCTGGAGCTAGCAAGTTTTTCTCATTCAACCTTGAACCCAGCAGTTCAGCAGACTCTTTTGGCAAGTCAAGATTTCGCACCAAATCATTCAACTCAGCCTGACTGAACAGTCTCGGAGCCTTGTAATCAAATAGTGAATCATGGTCATCACTGTTCTCCTCATCAGTCACTTCAGCTAGGTCAGCTTCATCTTCAGAACAAATGAAGGCAGCGAGGACTGGAATAGGCACTTCTTCAGAGTGAGGGATAGAGAGAGTATTTAATGAGATTCTTTGTCTTGGTACTGAATCCAGAAACGCTAACAAGGCAGAAGTAGCAATCGTTGAAATGGTTTTGTGGTTCCCTCCAAACCATAGGCATCCCAAAGCTCAGGTTCTTCCTCTTTCCTTTGGTCCATTGTCTAAGGTTCTCCACACAAGATCTACATGCAGAATGAGGTGCCCAAGTTTTATCCTGATCACCCCATTTCATCCCAAAATATGCGTGATATGCCTTTTGAACAAGGTTTGATATCTTTGTCAGCTGTTTTGGCGTAGCAAAACAACCACCTATATAACAAAATAAGTCAGGGTCAACTTTGCATTTTCTCCGTTTATCTGCCTTGGGTAACCTGGTAAGAAATCAAAAAATGAAATCAATTCTCAATATTCAGCGTAAGTAGGTGAGAAATGGATATATTAATTAATTTAAAAGTACAAGGTTGCGAATCATAAATACAATACAGTAAGTGGATATTCGATTCGAATAACAAAACCGCATTTGTCCATTACATTATTTTAACGTATTATGCACTTTGTGACTAAACGTGACGCGATGTGTAAAAATGAAACTTATTTTCGAAATCAGCGTCCTCTACCCCAAATCAATCCTATTTGGTTAGTCAGCAAAATTGATGTTGAGCTGTGTTATCCATCTTACGTTCTTGTGTGTACTTATCGCTTACCTTCCATTTTTTTTTTTAAATGTAAATTTTAACAATTTATCGTCAGTATTAACCACGGACTTGTAATCATACACGAAAAGCAAGCAGTACTCCCGCGCTGGCATGTCGTGGCGGATGATGTTTTGCGTGCGTGTGTGTGTGTGTGTGTGTGTGTGTGTGTGTGTGTGTGTGTGTGTGAACAAAGTAACTGATACATTTTCGTCCGATTTTATCCACACAAAAGTCTGTTGAGATATCTGGGTTATGCAAGAGTAAAGGAATTTCAGTAAGTAATAATAAGTCAATATGTCCAATGTCAGGGCCACATGACAACTAAAAAACATTTGATCTGATATGGACCAAAGTTGCTGGAAGTGTTAATGATTAGGCAAGAATGAGGCAACTGATTATTTTTTAGAACAATCTAAGGTCAAAGTCACAAGGCAAAGTAAAATATATAGTCCTTAGGCAGATTGAGCACTAGTTCTTGTTGCTCTTGTACTCCCAGCTTCGTTGTACAGAGGCGTACTGTACTTGTATTTGTGAGTGGTGTGGTATATGACAGGGGAGGTTAACATCACACAGTGCAGTAGCTCAGTGTATAACTCTGGCCTGATGGAAAATTCTGTGGCTGTGAATGAAGGCAGTTTCATTCCTAAAAACTTCTCAAGGATGCTATAGTGACACTGATTCGGATTTCCCGCCTCTCAGTGAAGAGAGAGAGAGAGAGAGAGAGAGAGAGAGAGAAAAAAAAAACTTCCTGAACTTATAAAAGGCGGAGCTGAGTCAACATAGGCAGGATTATAGATGGATAATTGGACGTGAGTAAAGGTGACATGGTGAATAGTCCCACGACACACACACACACACACACACACACACACACACACACACACACACACACTGACAATTATTTAAAGCAATCAGAGTTCACCTGTGGAATAAAAATACACCAGCGCTCTCCGACACACGGCCCGATTCCATTGGCTGTTCGGTGATTTGCCGCTTGTAATAACTTACTCTTCCAATTTAGGTTTACATTGCAACAATACATAAATCACATTCTCTCTCTCTCTCTCTCTCTCTCTCTCTCTCTCTCTCTCTCTCTCTCTCTCTAAACACACACATATATATATATATATATATATATATATATATACATACATAGCTAGCTAGCTATTTGTCTATCTATATCTCACAGACTGTAAAGTCAAATACTTTCATTATTTTCAATGTGACAAGGAGTCAAAAACATATCAAGTATTTCTAACAGATGTATGCGAGCTCCAAAATATAATTCAGCGGGTGCCATGGTGTCTGCAAGCTACAGACTGGGCACAATTGGTGTAAATTGTAGCGCAACTCACGCCCTGTAGTTCAGTAATAGCCTTCCTCTTTACATTGCACCTGCTGGGATATCCGGTGTTGTCCAGTGACACTTTGCTTGTTGTTACTGCATTTCTTGAACAGAGTAAAAGAATTCCCGACAGAGTGCTTCATACACGAGTTACATTGTTATGGTGATTTGTAAAGTAGTTGTGTGAGTGAACCACATTCGCTTGTACATTCTAGTGACTTGTATGTTGTGCAGAACGTTTTCAAGCTGACCATACTAAAACCGAGTACAGTAATGTTCCAAGTTCCATCATCAAAGTCACAAGAACAAAGTGCCAGCTGGTGCAGTTGGTCACCAAAAGTAAAGCCTCTAACATTTATACCTCCATGACCATTATTGATGCCGTACGCTATATATCAGTATCCATTATGTTTACTTTGGAAATGGGAGAATGTGTACAGAGCAAGGTGTTCAGTAAAGGCAGGCAGATTATGTGACTACAAAAGCATCTCTCTCTCTCTCTCTCTCTCTCTCTCTCTCTCTCTCTCTCTCATACAGCGACACATTTGCACAACATACACTAGATCACTGTGCAGGGAGTTCGTGCTTCTAAGATACCATAAGCTATAATTATACTTTTTCGAACAGATTGGAAGTTTCTGTCATTAGGCAACAGATTAATGTGGACAATTTTCTCACCACGATTAAGCTGTGAAACTAAAAAGCCAGTAAAGCCATTCGGGGTACAGGTAACAACAGAAGAGTAAAAGTTAGAGCAAGACAGCTCTTAGACCGACAAGGCCAAGCAAAGTATATAGTCCTTAGGGAAATTGGTCGACGGGGGTGTTGCACTTTGAGCACTAGTTCTTGTTGCTATTGTCCTTCCAAGCTTCGTTGTACAGAGGTGTACTGTACTTGTATTTGTGTGTGGTGTGGTCCATGACAAGGGAGGTTAACATCACACAGTGCAGTGGCTCAGTGTATAACTCTGGCCTGATGGAAAATTCTGTGGTTGTGAATGGAGGCAGTATCATTCCTAAAAACTTCTCTGGGATGCCGTGGTGACTTGCTGATTTGGATTTCCCAGCTCTCAGTTAAAGAGAGAGAGAGAGAGAGAGAGAGAGAGAGTGACGTGTATTGAAGAGCATGCGAAACGCACGCTCTTCCACTGTACCTCAGAGACTCCTACATATACATATAATATATATATATATATATATATATATATATATATATATATATATATATATATATACAGAGAGAGAGAGAGAGAGAGATGATATCTATCTATCTATCTATCTATCTATCTATCTATCTATCTATCTATATATATATATATATATATATATATATATATATATATATATATACAGACAGAGACACACACACAAAGATGTTTATGTAGCTGCTTACCCATTTATCTATCTAGCTAGCCAGCTATCTGTCTGTCTATCTATATCAGACAAACTGTAAAGTCAAATACTTTCATTATTTTTAATGTGACAAGGAGTCAAAAAACATGTCAAATATTTCTGACAGATGTATGCGAGCTCCAAAATATAATTCAGCGGGTGCCATGGTGTCTGGAAGCTACAGGCCGGGGACAAATGGTGTAAGGTGTAGCGCAACACTCGTCCTGTAGTGCAGTAATAGCCTTCCTCTTTACATTGCACCTGCTGGGGTATCCGGTCTTGCCTAGTGACGCTTTGCTCTGCTTGTTGTTGCTGCATTTCTCGAACCGAGTGATAGAATTCCCGGCAATGTGCTTTATACACGAGTTGCATTAATATGGTAATTCGTAAAGTAGTTGTGTGAGTGAACCTCATTCGCTTATATTTTTTTAATAACTTGTATATTGTGCAGAACGCCTTACAGCGAACCATACTTATCTCGAGTGCAGTAATGTTCCAATTTCCTCCAGCAAAGTCACAAGAACAGAGTGCCAGCTGGTGCAGATGACACCAAAAGCAAAGCCCTTAACTTTTATAGCTCCATGGCCATTATTGATGCCGTACGCTGTATATCAGTATCTATTATGTTTACTTTGGAAATGGGAGAGTGTGTACAGAAAAAAGTTACTAAGTAAAGGCAAGCAGATTATGTAACTACAAAAGCATTTTCTCTCTCTCTCTCTCTCTCTCTCTCTCTCTCTCTCTCTCTCTCACACACACACACACACACACACTACATTTTCAGGCTCGAATCAACCTAATACAGATTTGCATTGAAAGTGGTGATCTGCTTGGAATAATTCGCATTTCTCGCTTTGTGTGTGTGTGTGTGTGTGTGTGTGTGTGTGTGTTTTAGAGTCCGTCCTGTAACTGGTAGACAGATATGCTGCTTCGGAAAATGATGCACCAACACCCACCCACCCACCCACACACACACACACACACACACACAGCGACACAAATGCACAACATACACTAGATCACTGTGCAGGGAGGTCGTGCTTCTCAGATATCATAAACTATAATTGTATTTTTTGGAACAGATTGGAACTTTCTATCATTAGACAACAGATTAATGGGAACATTTTTCTCACCACGATTAAGCTGTGAAACTTAAGAGCCAGGTAAAGCCATTCGGTGTACAGGTAACAACAGAAGAGTAAAAGAGAACGACAGCTCTTAGACTGACAGGAAGAGGTAGTAGTGATTCCAGACGAAGGCATGATATCTGCCAAAATGGTGGGCTACAATAGAGTGCAATTTCACTAACCAATAGGCTATACTGGAGTAGACTCGGAGAGACTAGTGGATTGCACTGGACTAATACAGACTGCAAATTGTGTTGTCGTGTGCTGGTTTCAGTGACGGCGTGTTCAGATAATGCATTAACACCGATAATAGGCATTTTTTTTTTCCGGTAATATACTAAATGCTAAGGATGATGACAGGCCGAACGAATTATTTCATAGGTCGTTTATTTATGCACGTGAGAAGTGATCTACTCCCAATACATGTTTCTGTATACTACTGAGTAAAAAAATGTATTAATAAAAACCCATTATAAGCAACGCAAGTACACCCACTGATACTTCAGAGATAAATTCGATGAGCATATGAAAGAAGCGTCGATTGCGGACATTCCCCAGTGAGGTGTAGGAAGTTAAAATCGAGCCGCGTCACTTTCGTTCTGCGGTGAAAGTAGTCACGACATGCAACTGCAGTGATGAGAGAGAGAGAGAGAGAGAGAAAGAGAGAGAGAGAGAGAGAGAGAGAGAGAGAGAGAGAGAGAGAGAGAGAGAGATGTTTGTATGCGCGTGAGCGGTGGGCTGTCATGATCAATGTTGAGATGATAAACTAAGGCAGACAACTGTACTATGTGTGTAGTAGTAAAAATAATACCTTGTCAAGTGAAACAATAGGAGGGGTATTGTCACCACAATGGATAGATGGTCGGGTTTACAAATGTCAGGCAATAGATAAGATATGCAAGGTAATATGACAAGGTTATTCATCGCCCCCCAGTGGAAAAAAAATTGACTGCGACCATGAACTATGCGTATTTCAGATTTCATGCAAAGATGTGCTATGTACAGTAGATACCCGGATCAGAATATTTTCCCCTCAACACACTCCTCTATTTTCTGTTACTCTCGACCCCTATCAGGAGACCTTCAGCCCCCCGGACTTTGGTAGTTGCGTTTAGTGCTACCTTAAGGAGCCAAGAAGTGAGGTAAACGAAAACTGTTAGTGCGGTTGAAAATATAAATTGCGTGATGCTTGTCCTGCAGCTGCTACTAGGACAAGATTGGCGTGGAAAGTGAGACGATGGGTAATGTACGAATAATAGTTTTAAGACTAATTTGCGTCTAGAACTGTGACTGTAAGTAAAAAAAAAAACACTACAGCCACTACTAAGAACAGCTTGCGTCAAAAACTGTGACTAAAGACCCAATATACAGATTCACTCACGATGAGAGTGTTTCGCCCCCCAGCGTGCATAGCAAGCTAGGGCGAAGCAAATAAAACAAGGATGGGTAGGCAGGGAGTATGATTTTCAGCAATAATTGATTCAGAAAGTTGAATTCTGTCCTAGGAATATACTAGGGCACCGGAAATTATCAGTGTTCACAGTATGAGTATTTGTTAACTTCGGCTCAGTGTAAAAATTTATTCTTCAAATTTTAAGAGGATACAGTCTCTCTCTCTCTCTCTCTCTCTCTCTCTCTCTCTCTCTCTCAGTTCATTTGTGATTACACTATGGGAGCTCTCAAAAAAAAAAAAAAAAGTAACTAAAACCGGGGAGGCGGTGACTCAATCGGTAGAGAGGTGGCCTGCAGTCCTAACGGACCCGGGTTCAAATCCCGCTGGGGCAGGGAACAGTTTAAGGATTTGAATTTCATAAATATCAGACTTTACTGATCTACCAGAAGACCCGCCGACATGTCGTAAAAATACCCCCGCTAATACCAATACACCAGTCCTGTATGAGACAGCCCTAGCATGTATTCAATATGGACGGTGGGTGTTAGCGCCGAAGTGGTGACATGTAGAGGTGTATGGTACGTAGGAGGACTACTGGACCTTGAAAGCAGGCTGTGAAGCCTATGCCCAGAGTCGGTCACATAAAAAAAAGAAAACTTAGTCACGTCTTATCCTAACCTGGCATATCATTTAGCAAAAACACTAGGGATCTATATCACTTGCAAATTATATCATACCATTTCCAATGTTTTTTTTTTTCTTGATAAAATCATTATATTGGCTGTATTGTTATGGTAAAAACCAAAATGAGATTCCAGTTGACAGACTCGTATTAATCCTTTTTCTGCATTCGTTCTCATAATGTTTTCAAAAGTACTAGTATTATATATTCTATCTATCTATCTATAGCCAGTCGCCTCAGTCCAGTAAGGAGTTACCACAAACACCTCGCCTCCATGTCGCCCTGACCCCTGCCATTTCGCTGCCCTCCCTTCAGGTCACTCCCCCCTCTCACATATACCTCTCCACTCCATCCTTCCATCTCAACCTCGGCCTCCCCCTCCCTCTTGCCCTCACTCACATACAGTACAACGGTCCGTAATCTCTACAGTTAAGGAGGCTCTGTAGCACCTCTTCATTATCGATTTATTTTTGATTACATCTAGTTAGCATAGATTTATATGCTATTTAGCTGAAAGTGCTAGTGTATCTATCTATCTGTTGCCAGACGCTACAATTCCTTAAGGAGTGGCCATTTGACTCTGAGTTATTTGTTTTACGAGGAGGGGCACTAACCCTCCACCAACCCACTTGTTGACACGTAGGGAGCACATATGGTTTGGTTTTAAGGTTACCATCCAGCGTTGTAAATAGTTTCTTGGCTTACAGGAAACTATTATGATTATTTATATGGCACAAAAGGGAGAATAGCGAGTAATAAGCAAAATAATTAGCTTAGGAAGAGGCATTAGGGAGCTTCTTCAATCAACGAGAAGACTGGTCAGCGTTTCTCTCAAGACCCTATAATGTAACAGATGCTTCACGTTACTTAACCTTAATCTCTCTCTCTCTCTCTCTCTCTCTCTCTCTCTCTCTCTCTCTCTCTCTCTCTCTCTCTCTCTCTCTCTCTCTCTCTCTCTCTCTCCATCCCGGAAGCAGCATTTTTACTTTTATATAATCCGTCTTAGAAATGACTTCCTTGGGTTGTACGTGTTGGGTTGTATGTGTTGGGTTGTACTTACGTTTTGGGCTATACGTGTTGGATTGTACGTGTTGGGTTGTGCGTGTTGGATTGTACGTGTTGGGTTATGCGTGTTGGGTTGTACGTGTTGGGTCGTGCGTGTTGGGTTGTATATGTAGGGCTGTACGTGTTGGGTTGTACGTGCTAGGTTGTACGTGGTGGGTTATATGTGTTGGGATGTAGTACGTGTCTCATTAAGCCGATAACTGATGCTGTGTTGGCAGGATCACGGCCCTGCAATAAGTCCTTTTCCATGAACCCTGAAGACAAAATATAGAGAGTGTGTAGGTAGGTGTCTGTGGATAAATTTCAGAGACGTATTCTAACAGGTAGACTGATGTTGACAGAAGGATGCTTAGACATGACATGGCTGCGTCACCCATTATTCTTGCCTCATTTATAACGCTGTAGGTCAGCATAGTCTCAATGTCTGTCTATCTATTTATCTATTGCCAGACGCCTTAATCCCGTAAGGGGTGGCCACAAACAAATCGCCTCCAAGTCGCCCTGTCCCCCGCCATTTTACTGCCCTGCTTCCTCTCCCATATACCTCTCCACTCCAGTTGCTCAGTGTCTGCAAACTAAAAAAAAAAAAAAATGAGATGAAAAACATTATTCTGAATGATCGTTTACAAGAGAAAAGGTTCAGTTCAAATCTGCTACACCTACAAAGTCTTACTTAGTGGGAAAATTTTTTTCTACATCCTTTATTTTGATGAATTACATTGCCTGCAGAGAGTGTCAGGTGTATGCAGTTCTGTGACTCGACAGCCACCAGAGAGGTCTGAATTATTACCAGTGTGGTGTATAATATTGGCGTCATGATCATCCACAAGCCAGGCGCTTCACATTTCCAGCAACACGCAAGAGATAATGTCATGGAGCTAATTTCTCAACACTAACATCACCACCTGTTCCTCTCGCCTGTCATGGAGAAGATAAGCTAGCGATGACTTGGCCATCCAGCAAGTTAATCATCCAGTGACAGCGTGTTAATTGCATCATCTGTCAGAGCAATCCTGGCAGACAAGAAAATTCTGATAGTGACGTATTAATTTAGCATCCAGGAAAGCAGTCGCTCCAGCATGTGAGTAATGCGAGGCAATCCCGATAGGCAGTAAAGGAAGGGAACGACGAGGAGGTTAATGTAACAGTGATGTCCCCTGTTTATACCCGGGTGACTCCATACTGAGGAGTCTACCAAAACAGCAAATAAGGTACTGGACTTATATTCTCCACATTGAAACAGCACGTCCCAATAGAGCAAGGGTTGGAGACCCATTTCCGGTATTACCCAAAAATTTACTTGAGTAAAATGAAATTACTCACACCTGAAAAAAAAAAAAAAAAAAAAAATGTCTGTATACACATTTGTCAATTGTGCAGCGGCTGAGCAACAAATATCGTAATACATTATACATGGTTTTACGTCTTGTTAGTTAAAACTTAAATCATTTATGTGAAAAATCAGTAACATACCGCACGCATTACCTCTCGTACCGCACGCATTACCTTGGACATTTTTAGATTTACCCCATTTGTGGTAATTTACCCCTGTCCCCCGACTCCTGCAATAGAGATAACGATGATTTATGTCATTGCAGTATTCACTAATGATGCCGGAATAAAACAAGGACGTGACTGTGTTAAATCTGAAAGATAAGATCAGGAAATACATTTGTTTTTCCATGAAATCAGATGCCATGACTCTTATAAAAACAAAGAACAGTGAAACAACCGTATGTTAAGATTAGAATTCCAACAGTAATTACAACGCCTTCGTGTCACCAATATTCTGCTTTTTAATGTGTCCTGTTTGCCGCGGACGAGTGATAAATAACTATAAAGGTGAGAATATGATTGACATTTCTCACCAACGAAGTATATTTACTCTTACGCGTGAATTAACAATACTATTCCTGTAGTTTACACTGCACCGAGTTACTTCAGTATTTACTTCAATGCAGTTAGGTTAAAAGATTATCATTTATCACCACCATATCTGTATTTATTAGTATCAGTGCCTACTATGATGTCCATTCATATATCAGACCATATTGCTGTTATGTGAAAATTTTCTTACTATGTATTTAAAAGCAAGACTGATAAAGATTAGGTTAGCTCGATAATGAAGCTAATGAGAGAATTGTGAGACGCAGACGAGTATGAGAAGTACCCACAGGAAAGTCAGCTGGGGTGCATGAAAAGATTGCGGTTGATTGTAGATAATACTTCGTGAAGGCAACTTTGTTTCTTTTATGGGAGGTTGAATATGACGATAGGTAAAAAAAGAAAAAAAAAAAAAAGATAAAAAGAGAAGGGTAACTCGCACATAGAACACGACACACAACACAACCTACGTGATGAAATATTTATGTGAACATGGACCCTCACACCCACATCGGGCCTGAACAATGACAAAAACACAACACCTGTTGAATGGAGGCTTTTCTGTCACGTAAAATGATGTCCGGGATGCAGGGTGGTTTACAGTCACTTAAATTATCTGGAATACAATAACCAACCCTCGAACCCTCCACATGGTGGGCTTTCCGAGGTCCACAAATAAATAATATGGGATGGGCTGCAAAAGTGTTTTACTATATGCAGAGGCGCTGATGAGGAGCCTACACTTGATGCCGCTGTGCAGTCTGGGTGAAGAGACACTGCTACGGTGTCTACCTGGAAGCTAAACCTCCTCA
The DNA here is from genome assembly GCF_032717465.1 of Coenobita brevimanus. Classification (NCBI taxonomy): domain Eukaryota; kingdom Metazoa; phylum Arthropoda; class Malacostraca; order Decapoda; family Coenobitidae; genus Coenobita; species Coenobita brevimanus. Next base: position 12,942,148 of record NC_136959.1, read on the forward strand.
TATTCCCCTGCACCTCGCCGTAGGGAAGAGTTCTGGTCCGACCTTGGAGAGGCGCTGTCTACCATGAGGGAGAGAGGAGGGGGATGGCTCCCTACACGGTGTATGTATTGTGCTGTACCTATAGGACAGCCCCACAGAAGCAGTTGTTTACCTGTGAAGGATGAGTCTGCTTGGCCATACAGACCGGTGTAAAGCAACAACAACAGCTACATGCAAAAACTCCTTCTTTATGTGCGTAGAAATGTATGCCATGAGAGCTAGAAATCAATATGCCAGAGGGAAGAAAGAACGAGTGAAGCTTCAGGTCGAGGGTGAAAGAGCGGCTAGGAGCAGGGAAGTCCGCCTGTGCCTGTGAGCGTTGTGATGACATTATAGCCAGAGAATATATTTTTGTTCTGCGGAAGAATTGTGCCTGATACACCCCGTCCAGGTTTACGAGTACAGTATTATAGCTTGGGTCATAATTGAATTGGTGAAGGATCGTGATGGCTGAAACTCACACCTGGCGAGTTTAGGACGTCATCATCTATCAGTCCAGCGGTGAAAAAATATAACTGGTGAGGAAGGCCCATGTTGTGAGAGGAGACGAATCATAACGGGTGAGTGGAGGTGATGTGACACACAAGGGTTCGCCAGCGGGACATTCTCTCACAAATTACAGGACTTGTACATCATCAGCATGCAGGTGGGAGGGTCTTTTGACTTTATTAGGCCAAGTATTATTCTAGATAGACATTGCATTATTCTTCTAGGTTACTTAAAATATTGCAAAAGATTTCTTAATTTTCTGTTTTCTTCCTCATCAAACAAAAATCTTCTATGTAGTATGTTAGGGAGATTAATTCAGAGACAGGCAAACAGTGATCAGTTGAATCCTCAATTTGCCGGTGTTACCTCCGAGAAAAAATCCGTAAATCTACTGAGGTAGGATGGCAAAGACTAATGACCAAAGGTTAGAGAAAAGGAAGATGAAAGTCATGCGGAGTCATGATAACAATGGTGATGATGGCTGTGATGGTGGGAGTTAGTGTATTATTCAGCTAGACTGTGGAGTAACACTAATGGGTAGAGAATATATTATACTGTATTGTACAATTCACAACAATTTTAACTGAAGTATTTAAATATACTGTAAATGAATGTTAACGTAAATGTAGACGTTCAAATAATTAACGCTGGATAAAGGAAATTCAAACAGAATTTGAGATGATTCATCAGAAAAGGGGAACATGTGCATCCCCAACTAACTATACTCTGATGTTTTTTGTTTCACGGCAGAATTTATACATTGGTAGTCAGAGACATCCATGACCCTCTACCGCTTCCTTCATAGCAACAGCCACTAAAATTAAGGAAGTTAGTGACACTTGTTACGGAACAGAGAAAGATAATGTACACTTTAAGTGAGAATACTAAAAATCACTACTGTCCCGTAAAGTTCCAGGTTCAAAACAAAAGAGTTAGGTAAAATTACAAGTTAAAGTTTAATGCACAAACTACCAACAAAACATTCAGGACTCATAAGGATAATGTAATGGCAAAAAACAGGTTAAATAAATGGTTAACTGCAATAGCCTCTATTAACACGAAATTAGCATGAGTAAATTTACCTAAGTCAGCCCTGATAAAATGAAAATACACTGGGCAATGCTCAGTTAATGCAAGATAAATTATTACAGCTACAAAATATTATCAAAAATGACTGACAAAAAGAACCTTTACATAAATCACAAAAAAAACTCACTAGGCCTAAGAATTAAAAATGCTACACAGCACAAGAAAAAATGCAACAACAGTTATACTCAAATTACACAGCTGCTAGATGGTTGGAGACTTCCTGAGCACTCACAACAATAACTGTACAGGGGAGGACAGAGATGTGAACAAAATGAGGAGCAGATCTAAGTGGCAATGATGCAGAGACTGAGCTCATTATATAGGGGCCAGCAGAGCTTGATACAACTTGTAAGAAGGACGCGCAAATGAAGCCATGGGGACAAAGAGTTGACAATCCCGCACTGAATAACAGAAAGGACGACTTACTCTACTATAACAGTAGAAGGGGGGGACTGAGGCAGAACACGCTCGTGATCAAACAGGCAGCACACTGTACGTTAAAATTACACAAGGATGATGAAATCATAGGCTATGAAACACCTCCCCACAAAGAAAAAGAAATTTACAAAGGAAATTTCTTATTACTCTAAAACAATCTGTATATGGCATTACAGAACATGCAAAAGTCTTTCCAAGTGTTACAAAACATGAGATCTCCCTAGCACGTTCAGTCATAGGTACTTGCCAGTATCCCTTTAACAAATCAAACTTACTTATGTACCTAGCCTTTCCGATCTTGTCTATGCAATCTTCTACACGAGGGAGAGGGTAAGTGTCTGTTTTGGTTATCTGATTAACACGTCTGTAGTCAATGCAAAGCCGCTGTGACCCACCTGGCTTAGCGACTAGAGTAACAGAACTCCACTCGCTCTGACAGGGCTCAATCATCTTGTGGTCCAACAGGTAGCCAAGCTCCTTCTGGATGAGAGGAACTTTCACTGGGTTCACACGGTAAGGAAGCTGTTTAATTGGCTTTGCGTCTCCAACATCGACATCATGCATCAACACAGTGGTTCTTCCTGGAGTGGCACGGAACACTTGCGGGTACTCCTGCAGTAATGCCGAAAACTCCTGCCTTTCCTTAGGAGGTAGGTGAGAAAGCTTAGTCTGGAGATCATTCATGATATCAGGATTCTTCCCCAAACTATCACTCAGGCTCATACTGCATGGGAGAGCTTCACTTGCAGACTCGGGTGAAACAGCTACAGTGCAGACTGGATTATTTTCGTCCCGCCTGTGATATAACTTTAGCATATTGATGTGACATAGTTGCTTGTTCTTTCTACGATCTGGTGTGGCGATGACATAGTTGACATCACTGAGTTTCTTCTCCACGAAATAAGGACCACTAAACTTGGCTTGAAGAGGTTGCCTATGCACCGGTAGCAGAATCAAAACCTGATCTCCTGCCTGAAAGTGGCGTAACCTGGACTTCTTATCATACCAAGTCTTCATCTTCTCCTGAGCAGCTCCTAAATTCTCTCTCGCCAGCTGTAAAGCAGTGGACAGCCGTTCTTTGAACTTCATCACATACTCCAGCAGGTTGACGTCATCTTCCTCCGACAGCCAGCATTCCTTGAGTAGCTTAAGGGGTCCTCTTACTTCATGGCCAAACAGTAGTTCAAAAGGTGAGAAGCCCAGTGATTCATTTGGAGATTCTCTTGCGGCAAAGACGATGAATGGAAGAACTTTATCCCAGTCTTTCTGATGTTCCAAACAGTATTTCTTGAGCATCGATTTGAGTGTTTGATGATATCTCTCCAACGCTCCTTGGGTCTGGGGATGGTAAGCTGAAGACGTGATCTGGGTGATGCCCAACTCTTTCAGAGACTGCTTGAAAACATTCGACATGAAATTACTTCCCCGGTCTGACTGTACCTCCTTTGGCAGATTTGTGAAGAACCCTAGCATTTCCTTAACCACGTTCTTTGCTGAGACATTTCTAAGTGGAATGGCTTCAGGATAACGAGTAGCCATATCAATCAGGGTCAACACATAAGAAAATCCTGAAGAAGTCTTAGGAAGAAGGCCCACAATATCCACCAACACACGGGTGAAAGGCGCCTCAAAAGGAGGAATGGGAAGTAGAGGTGCAACCTTTTCAGTCTGATTACACTTCCCCACAACTTGACAGGTGTGACAAGACTTACAATACCAGGAAACATCCCTGAAGATACCTGGCCAGTAGAAGTGTTTCAAAATGCGTGCCACAGTCTTCCTCACTCCAAGGTGTCCTGCCAAACTGGAATCATGAGCCACTCTAATGATATCCTGCCTACAAACACGAGGGATGACAACTTGATGTACAACCTCCCATTCACAGTCGGCTGATGCTGTTGGGGGTCTCCACTTCCTCATAAGTACTCCTGACTTTATATAATAACAAGTAGAAGCACCAGCTGACTCTTCTTCACTGCAAGCAGAGTTGGCTAGACCTTTCAACTCAGGGTCAGCAACCTGCAACTCAACCAACTCTTGATGAGACAAATTATCAACATTACAGGGTACTGCCTCATCTGGTGAGTGGTCCAAATTAGCAAGAAAAGTGTCAGCTAGGATAACATCATCATCATCATTATCCTCTAAATCACCAGTAACTTTAGACTTAGCCCTAGTGACAGCACATGCAGGGAACACATCAGGGACATCACAATCCTGGGCCGCAGCCACTGGCTCACTAGACAACTGAGGAGCTGGACACACTTGACTTCCACCAATATCATTTCCAAGTAAGAAAGTTACACCTGACATTGGGAGTGTCTCAACCAACCCAACCATAACGGAACCATTAGCAAAACCAGACTCTAAATTCACTCTGCACAGAGGGACAGAGAAGTAATTGTTCCCTACACCTTGTAAGATTACAGTTTCATCAGAGGAATTAACATTAGAGCCTAGAACACTGGTCAGCATAAGGGATTGCCAAGCACCTGTATCACGATATATTTTAACTAATTTCCTGTCATTACTGTCCAGAGGACTGACAAAACCATCAGACAGGAAATTAGCACATGAACTCTTGAGAGTGTCACCCACGTTACTGCTCAAAAGAGGAGCTCCATCATGAGAATTTAAGTTACCCCTCAAAGCAGGTTCAGTTAACTCAGTTAAAGAATTATGGGAACTCTCAAGGGTGGACTCTAGACCAATTGACTGAATATTTAAAGACTCCTTTTTGTTCACATCACGCTGTCTCCTGAAACATTTCTCCGTAGTATGACCAAGCTTACTACAATAAGTACATTTACTTTTCTGAAATCTAGAGGTGGAGCTGGTATTTACTTCCTGAGAAACATCATCTTTATTCTCTTTCCTGTTACCTGTACTCTGAGTAGAGGCAACGTACTTACTCTCAGCTTTCCCTCTTTCTCTAGAATATCTTTTGGGAGTGAGAACATACTCATCAGCTAAAACTGCAGCATCAGACAAATTATCTATTCTTCTCTCATCAAGATATAGGCTTACATCTTTATTAATACACCTCTTGAAATCCTCCAGCAAAATCATCTGCTTAAATTTACCAAAATCAGAATCCACATTCTTAGAATTTAACCACTGCTCTAACAGATCTTCTTTGATTTTTGCATACTCAACATGGGATTGCTTATCTTGCTTGTAAGTTGTCCTAAATTTTACTCTATAGGCTTCAGGAACAAGCTCATAGGCCTTAAGAATCAATCCCTTAACTACATCATAATTATCAGATTGATCCTGAGGCAAAGATGCATAAGTTACTTGAGCTTTACCGGTGAGAACAGTTTGAAGGAGTACTGGCCAATACTGTTTGGGCCAATTAAAATCTGTAGCTACCCTCTCAAAAAACTGAAAATACTTTGTTAAATCAGATTCATTAAAAGGAGGGACAAGTTTAACATTTTTAGCCATATCAAAATCATCAGAGCTAGATGATCCAATTCCACCTTGTTTCATGCGATACTCATGGTCTGCCTGAATCCTGGCAAGTTCAATTTGTGCCTGTATCTGTGCCTCCTGAATACGAGCATTTGCCTGAAATTCAGCCTCCTTAGCTTTTGCCTCCTGCAGGGCTAGCTGTAACTTAGCTAATTCAATCTGCGTTTGCTCATTTGGAGGAGTTACATTAAACAAGCTTTCATTAATCATGTCAACAATTTGATCTTTAGAATGATGAGAGCGAACAGCAATTCCCAATTGTTGAGCAACAAGATTAAGTTCATTCTTTGTTCTGTTCTCTACATCACACACTGTTTGCACATTTGACAAAAAATCTTTGGCTTCATCAAGTGTTGTAATAGTAGACATCATGAATAAGTAACAGTCACAAAATATCAAGCAATATCCTTATGATAATATCCTGAATATCCTGATATGAGGTCGCCAAATTTATGTTACGGAACAGAGAAAGATAATGTACACTTTAAGTGAGAATACTAAAAATCACTACTGTCCCGTAAAGTTCCAGATTCAAAACAAAAGAGTTAGGTAAAATTACAAGTTAAAGTTTAATGCACAAACTAACAACAAAACATTCAGGACTCATAAGGATAATGTAATGGCAAAAAACAGGTTAAATAAATGGTTAACTGCAATAGCCTCTATTAACACGAAATTAGCATGAGTAAATTTACCTAAGTCAGCCCTGATAAAATGAAAATACACTGGGTAATGCTCAGTTAATGCAAGGTAAATTATTACAGCTACAAAATATTATCAAAAATGACTGACAAAAAGAACCTTTACATAAATCACAAAAAAAAACCTCACTAGGCCTAAGAATTAAAAATGCTACACAGCACAAGAAAAAATGCAACAACAGTTATACTCAAATTACACAGCTGCTAGATGGTTGGAGACTTCCTGAGCACTCACAACAATAACTGTACAGGGGAGGACAGAGATGTGAACAAAATGAGGAGCAGATCTAAGTGGCAATGATGCAGAGACTGAGCTCATTATATAGGGGCCAGCAGAGCTTGATACAACTTGTAAGAAGGACGCGCAAATGAAGCCATGGGGACAAAGAGTTGACAATCCCGCACTGAATAACAGAAAGGACGACTTTACTATAACGGTAGAAGGGGGGGACTGAGGCAGAACACGCTCGTGATCAAACAGGCAGCACACTGTACGTTAAAATTACACAAGGATGATGAAATCATAGGCTATGTAACACACTATATAAGTGTAACTCTCTTGCGTTTGTGCTGATTCTCATTGAAATTTCTCTACATGTAAGATATTTCTGTAGGCTACATATAAGACTGCACTGCGCAGTTGACCCTTGTGCGGTGTGGTACGGTGACGACGTATCTCTTCTCCCCTTGGGGCTAAGGTACGAATTAATGTGTGTGTTGAGTAATTTGGGAATGTGTCGTCCTTTCTCTGCTTATCCCCTATATTTGGGGGAAGCAGCCTAGGTATATAGATAGATATATAAGATATTTAGAAATTTTAAAACTTGGGACTGTTTTATCTTTCTTATCCACGATCTTCACCATTTAAGGGGAAAGTAGTTTATAGAGTGAGGATAAGAGAGTCGTGAGGCCAGATCAATACAGTATTCGCAGGGGAAGCATACCACTGTAATGTCACTATATACGACCAGAGATGAGAGCAACCATAAAGGGGGAAAAAAAAAAAAGCGTAGAATTACAAAGAAATCAAAGAGCAATCTAATCTACATCAGCGTTGTAAGACCCAGTTTTAGTAATAAATACAATGATAGTCCGTCTTTGTGGCGTAATTAACGATGATATGCCTCACTGTCAATGGCAAAAACATCAGTATTCCAGTAACTATAAGGAGACAAAATTGGTAATACAATCCTTTCTAAACACAATCATAAATTAAAGGGTTCCAGTAGGACCCAAGGTGCTGTGTGTGTGTGTGTGTGTGTGTGTGTGTGTGTGTGTGTGTGTGTGTGTGTGTACGCTTTAACGATTTGAAATGAAAGTATACTTGTGTATACTCTATATATTTGTGATCATACACGGTGGAGAGAGAGAGAGAGAGAGAGAGAGAGAGAGAGAGAGAGAGAGAAGATACCGATACAATCTCCTCCAGTAAACATTATTTGCATCTACATATTCATTTAATTTTCTTTCCTTTTTTGCAATATTATGTATATAATATTTCTCAGTCATGGTCCCACAAACTTCATCCAAAATATTTTGTCTGATGATCTTTAGACGACACACTAACCTAGGAAGGGATGTCCGGAAAGGAATTGTTTTCATTGACTGTATCCTTCGCCATCAGTCTGCCTTCTCTCCAACTCACACCCATGTCACATATACCCCTCCATCCCACCCATCCATCTTATCCTGTCTCTCTCTTTCATTTCACTCCCATGCTCTCTCCAAAACAATCTCTCCTCAGTTCCCTCATCCTTTTTATGGTTATCTCCCTTCTTGCAGCTACCTGAAGTTGATATATAACTTCAATTTTCATCATTCTTATACAAACCCTTATACATTCATTTATTTGTCATATATATATATATATATATATATATATATATATATATATATATATATATATATATATATATATATATATATATATATATATTGTTACGGAACAGAGAAAACTGTCCCGCAAAGTTCTAGGTTCAAAACAAAAGAGTTAGGTAAAATTACAAGTTAAAGTTTAATGCTCAAACTAACAACTAAACATTCAGGACTCATAAGGATAATGTAATGGCAAAAAACAGGTTAAATATATGGTTAACTGCAATAGCCTCTATTAACACGAAATTAGCAAGTGTAAATTTATCTAAGTCAGCCCTGATAAAATGAGAAAACCGGATAATGCTCAGTGAGTGCAAGATATATTATTACAGATACAAAATATTATCAATAATGGCTGACACCTAAAACATATGAATCACAAAAACCTCACTAGGCCTACGAATTAACACCCCATGCTATACAGTACAAGAAAAAATGCAATAACACTTATACTCAAATTACACAGCTGCTAGATGGTTGGAGACTTCCTGGGCACTCACAAAAATAATAACAACTGTACAGGGGAGGACAGAGATGTAAGCAAAATGAGGAGTAGATCTAAGTGGCCATTAATGTAGAGACTGAGCTCATTATATAGGGGCCGGCAGAGCTTGATACAACTTGTAAGAAGGACGCGCAAATGAAGCCATAGGGGACAAAGAGTTGACAATCCTGCTCTGAACAACAGAAAGAACGACTTACTCTACTATAAGGGTAGAAGGGGGGAGTGAGGTAGAACACGCTCGTGATCAAACATGCAGCATTCTGTACGTTAGAATTACACAAAGGATGATGAAATCATAGGCTATGTAACACCTCCCCACAAAGAAAAAGAAATTTACAAAGGAAATTTCTTATTACTCTAAAACAATCTGTCTAAAGTCTAGATAAGCAATCTGCAATAACATTTTCTTTCCCCTTGACATATTGTATGCCCAATGAATACTCCTGAAGAAGTAGACTCCATCTTGTCAATCTCTGATTTTTATCTTTAAACTTACTAAGGAATTTCAGTGGGTTATGACCGGTATAAATGACTATGGGGTCAAAACCAGAACACAAATAAAATGAAAAATGCTGTAAACCCAAAATCAAGGCCAAAAGCTCTTTCTCAATAGTTGAGTAGTTCTTTTGAGATGGAGTGAACTTCTTACTGTAATAAGATACAGGGTGTTCAATACCCTGATCATCCTCTTGCAGCAAAACAGACCCAGCTCCTGTATCACTTCCGTCAACAGCCATCTTAAAAGGCTTAGCAAAATTTGGAGTAGTGAGCACTGGCTGACTTAATAGGATAGCTTTAAGTTTACTGAAAGAGGATTCACAGTTATCGGTCCAGACAAATTTAACTCCCTTTTTCAGTAGGTCTGTAAGTGGTGATACAAGAATAGAAAAGTTAAGAACAAATCTCCTGTAATAACCTACCATTCCCAAAAATCTTTATAGATCTTTCCTACTTTTAGGTCTGGGAAGATCACTTATAACCTGAACCTTAGCTCCTGGTGGTGCAACATGTCCATCACCAATTACGTACCCAAGGTACTGAACTTTAGCTTGACCAAACTCACACTTTGATAAATTAGCTACAAGATTAGCCTGAACCAAACGCTCAAGAAATTTACTGACATGGCATAGGTGATCTTTTCAGTTGTCACTGAAGATTAATACATCATCAATATAAACAACACACCCTGCCAAACCCTCTGTTACAACATTCATGAGCTTCTGAAATGTGGCTGGTGCATTCTTTATACCATAAGGCATTACAGAACATGCAAAAGTCTTTCCTAGTGTTACAAAACATGAGATCTCCCTAGCACGTTCAGTCATAGGTACTTGCCAGTATCCCTTTAACAAATCAAACTTACTTATGTACCTAGCCTTTCCGTTCTTGTCTATGCAATCTTCCACGCGAGGGAGAGGGTAAGTGTCTGTTTTGGTTATCTGATTAACACGTCTGTAGTCAATGCAAAGCCGCTGTGACCCACCTGGCTTAGGGACCAGAGTGACAGGAGAACTCCACTCACTCTGACAGGGCTCAATCATCTTGTGGTCCAACAGGTAGCCAAGCTCCTTCTCGATGAGAGGAACTTTCACTGGGTTCACACGGTAAGGAGGCAATTTAATTGGCTTTGCGTCTCCAACATCGACATCATGCATCAGCACAGTGGTTCTTCCTGGAGTGGCATGGAACACTTGCTGGTACTCCTGCAGTAATGCCGAAAACTCCTGCCTTTCCTCGGGAGGTAGATGAGAAAGCTTAGTCTGGAAATCATTCATGATATCAGGATTCTTCCCCAAACTATCACTCAGGCTCATACTGCATGGGAGAACTTCACTTGCAGGCTCGGGTGGAACACCTACAGTGCAGACTGGATTATTTTCGTCCCACCTGTGATATAACTTTAGCATGTTGATGTGACAAAGTTGCTTGTTCTTTCTACGATCTTGTGTGGCGATGACATAGTTGACATCACTGAGTTTCTTCTCCACGAAATAAGGACCACTAAACTTGGCTTGAAGAGGTTGCCCATGCATCGGTAGCAGAATCAAAACCTGATCTCCTGCCTGAAAGTGGCGTAACCTGGACTTCTTATCATACCAAGTCTTCATCTTCTCCTGAGCAGCTCCTAAATTCTCTCTCGCCAGCTGTAAAGCAGTGGACAGCCGTTCTTTGAACTTCATCACATACTCCAGCAGGTTGACGTCATCTTCCTCCGACAGCAAGTATTCCTTGAGTAACTTAAGGGGTCCTCTTACTTCATGGCCAAACAGTAGTTCAAAAGGTGAGAAGCCCAGTGACTCATTTGGAGATTCTCTTGTGGCAAATACAACGAATGGAAGACCTTTATCCCAGTCTTTCTGATGTTCCAAACAGTATTTCTTAAGCATCGGTTTGAGTGTTTGATGATATCTCTCCAACGCTCCTTGGGTCTGGGGATGGTAAGCTGAAGACGTGATCTGGGTGATGCCCAACTCTTTCAGAGACTGCTTGAAAATATTTGACATGAAATTACTTCCCCGGTCTGACTGTACCTCCTTGGGCAGACCAAACTTTGTGAAGAACCCTAGCATTTCCTTAACCACGTTCTTTGCTGAGATACTTCTAAGTGGAATGGCTTCAGGATAACGAGTAGCCATATCAATCAGGGTCAACACATGAGAAAATCCTGAAGAAGTCTTAGGAAGAGGGCCCACAATATCCACCAACACACGGGTGAATGGCACCTCAAAAGCAGGAATGGGAACTACAGTAGAGGTGCAACCTTTTCAGTCTGATTACACTTCCCCACAACTTGACAGGTGTGACAAGACTTACAATACCAGGAAACATCCCTGAAGTTACCTGGCCAGTAGAAGTGTTTCAAAATGCGTGCCACAGTCTTCCTCACTCCAAGGTGTCCTGCCAAACTGGAATCATGAGCCACTCTAATGATATCCTGCCTACAAACACGAGAGATGACAATTTGATGTACAACCTCCCATTCACAGTCGGCTGATGCTGTTGGGGGTCTCCACTTCCTCATAAGTACTCCTGACTTTATATAATAACAAGTAGAAGCACCAGCTGACTCTTCCTCACTGCAAGCAGAGTTAGCTAGACCTTTCAACTCAGGGTCAGCAACCTGCAAGTCAACAAATTCTTGATGAGACAAATTATCAACACTACGGGGTACTGCCTCATCTGGTGAGTGGTCCAAATTAGCAAGAAAAGTGTCAGCTAGGATAACATCATCATCATCATTATCCTCTAAGTCACCAGTAACTTTAGACTTAGCCCTAGTGACAGCACATGCAGAGAACACATCAGGGACATCACAATCCTGGGTCGCAGCCACTGGCTCACTAGACAACTGAGGAGCTGGACACACTTGACTTCCACCAATATAATTTCCAAGTAAGAAAGTTACACCTGACATTGGGAGTGTCTCAACCAACCCAACCATAACGGAACCATTAACAAAACCAGACTCTAAATTCACTCTGCACAGAGAGACAGAGAAGTAATTATTCCCTACACCTTGTAAGATTACAGTTTCATCAGAGGAATTATCATTAGAGCCTAGAACACTGGTCAGCATAAGGGATTGCCAAGCACCTGTATCACGATATATTTTAACTGATTTCCTGTTATTACTGTCCAGAGGACTGACAAAACCATCAGACAGGAAATTAGCACATGAACTCTTGAGAGTGTCACCCACGTTACTGCTCAAAAGAGGAGCTTCATCATGAGAATTTAATTTACCCCTCAAAGCAGGTTCAGTTAACTCAGTTAAAGAATTCTGGGAACTCTCAAGGGTGGACTCTAGACCAATTGACTGAATATTTAAAGACTCCTTTTTGTTCACATCACGCTCTCTCCTGAAACATTTCTCCGTAGTATGACCAAGCTTACTACAATAAGTACATTTACTTTTCTGAAATCTAGAGGTGAAGCTGGTATTTACTTTCTGAGAAACATCATCTTTATTCTCTTTCCTGTTACCTGTACTCTGAGTAGAGGCAACGTACTTACTCTCAGCTTTCCTTTTTTCTCTAGAATATCTCTTGTGAGTGAGAACATATTCATCAGCTAAAACTGCAGCATCAGACAAATTATCTATTCTTCTCTCATCAAGATATAGGCTTACATCTTTATTAATACACCTTTTGAAGTCCTCCAGCAAAATCATCTGCTTAAATTTATCAAAATCAGAATCCACATTCTTAGAATTTAACCACTGCTCTAACAGATCTTCTTTGATTTTTGCATACTCAACATGGGATTGCTTATCTTGCTTATAAGTTGTCCTAAATTTTACTCTATAGGCTTCAGGAACAAGCTCATAGGTCTTAAGAATCAAGCTCTTAACTACATCATAATTATCAGATTGATCCTGAGGCAAAAATGCATAAGTTACTTGAGCTTTACCGGTGAGAACAGTTTGAAGGGTACTGGCCAATACTTTTTGGGCCAATTAAAACCTGTAGCTACCCTCTCAAACAACTGAAAATACTTTGTTAAATCAGATTCATTAAAAGGAGGGGCAAGTTTAACATTTTTAGCCACATCGAAATCATCAGAGCTAGATGATCCAGTTCCACCTTGTTTCATGCGATACTCATGGTCTGCCTGAATCCTAGCTAGTTCAATTTGTGCCTGAGCTTGTGCCTTTGCCTCCTGAATACGAGCCTGACACTCAGCCTCCTTAGCACGAGCCTGAAACTCAGCCTCCTTAGCACGAGCCTCCTGCAGGGCTAGCTGTAACTTAGCTAATTCAATCTGCGTTTGCTCATTTGGAGGAGTTACATTAAACAAGCTTTTATTAATCATGTCAACAATTTGATCTTTAGAATGATGAGACCGAACAGCAATTCCCAATTGTTGAGCAACAAGCTAAAGTTCATTCTTTGTTCTGTTTTCTACATCACACACTGTTTGCACATTTGACAAAAAGTCTTTGGCTTCATCAAGTGTAGTAATAGTAGACATCATGAATAAATCACAGTCACAAAATATCAAGCAATATCCTTATGATAATATCCTGAATATCCTGATAAGAGGTCGCCAAATTTATGTTACGGAACAGAGAAAAATGTCCCGCAAAGTTCCAGGTTCAAAACAAAAGAGTTAGGTAAAATTACAAGTTAAAGTTTAATGCTCAAACTAACATCTAAACATTCAGGACTCATAAAGATAACGTAATGGCAAAAAACAGGTTAAATATGTGGTTAACTGCAATGGCCTCTATTAACACAAAATTAGCAAGTGTAAATTTATCTAAGTCAGCCCTGATAAAATGAGAAAACCGGATAATGCTCAGTGAATGCAAGATATATTATTACAGATACAAAATATTAGCAGTAATGGCTGACACCTAAAACACATGAATCACAAAAACCTCACTAGGCCTACGAATTAACACCCAGGCACTCACAAAAATAATAACAACTGTACAGGGGAGGACAGAGATATGAGCAAAATTAGGAGTAGATCTAAGTGGCCATTAATGTAGAGACTGAGCTCATTATATAGGGGCCGGCAGAGCTTGATACAACTTGTAAGAAGGACGCGCAAATGAAGCCATAGGGGACAAAGAGTTGACAATCCTGCTCTGAACAACAGAAAGAACGACTTACTCTACTATAAGGGTAGAAGGGGGGAGTGAGGTAGAACACGCTCGTGATCAAACATGCAGGATACTGTACGTTAGAATTACACAAAGGATGATGAAATCATAGGCTATGTAACAATATATATATATATATATATATATATATATATATATATATATATATATATATACTGAAAATATATATCTATATATATATATATATATATATATATATATATATATATATATATATATATATATATATATATATAAAATCATCATCATCATCATCAGCCGTTTGAGTATCCACTCCAGGACCGGCCTATCCCGACCGAAGCCGGGACGATACAGCCTATGTATCTCAACCAAGTGGCTTAGGCTGTCTGGTAGAGATTGTATGTAGGGTGAGAAGTGCTTGTAAGTGTAATTGGAGTGTTGGAGTGGCTTTGGATGTGTGTGTAGTCTGTGAACCAAGTGTAATCGGCCCGCGCAAGCCGACTGGGTGCAAGCATACTTTATAGTAAGCGACACTGGTTCAACCACAGCACCCCTTGTGTCCGCCAATGCAGTACTTGGCCGGGTGAACACTCCCAAAGTTTATTACCATATATATATATATATATATATATATATATATATATATATATATATATATATATATATATATATATATATATATATGGAGCTTCTGTGGTACAGTGGAAGAGTGTGCGTTTCACACTCTAGTGAGCATGGGTTCGCCTCCCGCCAGAGTTGTAAAAACTTTGGAAGCGTTCACCAAGTCACTTGCTACTTTGGCGGACTCAGGGGGTGTTGTGGTTGAACCAATGTCGCATACTAGTATGCTTGCACCCACTCGGTTTAAGGCGGGCCGATTACACTTGGTTCACAGACTACACACACATCCAAAGCCACTCCAACACTACAGTCACACTCACAAGCACTTCTCACCCAACATACAGTCTCTACCAGACAGCCTATGCCACTGAGTAGAGACACATTGGCTGTATCGTCCCTGCTTCGGTATGGATAGGCCGGTCCTGCAGTGAACCTCAACGGCTCATGATATATATATATATATATATATATATACTTTTGTTTGGGGTACAGCATCTATTTCTGTCTGTTTTAGGGCGTTGTTGGCATTCCCTCATGTACTCAAACTATCATCATAAGTTTGATCTTTTTTTAATGGTTTCTGCGTTTCTATTATAACCATTAGGTTTCCAGTTATATATCTAAATCTGTTTTGTTTTTTTTCTCTACTACGATGTAAGGCTATCTATTTCCTCACCAACCCCCCTTTCCAAATACCTATTGTTTCCGTAATTTCATTCTGTATGCAACAGTGTTTTAAGAGTGGTTTATTTGTCTGTCTCAAAAACAAGATCTCCTGTACCGACATGTGTTATACAGTCGCACTCTTCGTCGGACATCTACTACTCTGCATGTCTATTGTACTAGGCCACATTCAGTGTCGGGTGACCCAGAAGAGCATAACCGTAACATTCCCTCGGTTGCAGGTGCTACCTCCCTCTCTCCCCTCAGCTGCTCACCCCTCACCCTGATGCGGTCCTCATGCCTTGGCACGTACAGACGAAATAACCAGTAATTTCAGCAGACTTTACCATTTTGGCTTTCGCGCACTGGGTGAAAATTACGAGGAAGTCTAGATAGGAAAAATGTTCGTGGGCTGACTGTCAAACCAAGCTGACTTCCATGAAACACCAGGCTCAGCTCGCCTTTTGTGATCCCGTGATATGTTGTTTCCATTTACCTTCTTCTTTTTATTGAACATTCACTTCTCTTTAGTTCTGCCCCAGGCGCCTATATCTTTATGTATTTGTTTTGCTTCGTTAGTTGTCAGTCACGTATTTTTTTTCTGGCTAGCTGAAAACTCTGTTGCTGAATGGTTGTGTCATTTTCTTTTTCTCTTTGTGTTGATGTTCCTCTCTCTCTCTCTCTCTCTCTCTCTCTCTCTCTCTCTCTCTCTCTCCCTCCCTCCTGTTCCCTGTCACTTCCAGTTTTAATCTACTCAGTCGTGTCCTTCTCTTTTCTCGTTGGTTCTAGTTCTGACAATTTGCTATCTCCAAATATTCTTTTGTCCTTTGGGTCTCTTCCTTTCGGTCGTCTTCCACTTAACTGCTCGTTTTAGTTTCATGTTTTATTTACGAAGTTCCGTTTGGCGGTTTCCTTTTCAAGGTTTTAGTGCATAATTTTATTCTCTACAGTGTTGTTCATTTAGGCACCCTTGTATGTTCCCTTCGTCTGGTCGTGTATTGTGTGCTTATATCCCCATCAGTCATAATATTATTCTGTCTGGCTGTGTCCCTTCCAGTCCTCTTCTGTGTGGTCATATATCTTTCAGTCCTACTCCGTTCAACTGTGTCCCAATCAGTCCTGTTATTTGTGGTTATGTCCCTTTCAGTCATTATTTTTGTGTTTGCGCCCCTGTCAGTCATATTTTGAGTGATTGTGTCCCTTTCAGTCCTCTTCTGTGTGGTTGTGCCACTGTCAGTCCTGTTCCTTGCGGCTGTTTCCCTTTCACTTCCGTTCTCTGGGGTTGTCACCAAGTCCTACTGTGTGTGGTTGACCCGGTTTTCAGTTCACTGATATTGTATGTAGTTGTTTCCCTTTCAGTCCTGTTCCACGTGGCTGTGTATCTCTCAGTGCGGTTCTCCTTTCGGTCGTTAACCATGCCACTGTTACCCTCCCAGTCTGCCTCTTCTAGTCTGATAGGCCTGTGGTTCCGCTTTGAATGTCGGCAGGGAGAGTATGTGCCAGTGTGGGAAGGATATTATCATGTACCCCCTGGTCAAACTGGACCATACTTTTGAGGTTGATGGAGAGATGGTTGCAAGGAGAGTTGGGTTTAGTTGCAGCAGTTCTAAGTGCCCAGCTCCTGTGTTTCATGATTACGAATTGCAGTGCTGAATATTTTCTTATACTCATTCCTCTAATTATTTAAATGTAAATACATGCTAGTATGAAATGAACAACCAGTTTCAAAATCTTAATATAATGGTAAGCCTATAACCAGGCTCAGAGTTCCCAAGAGCTATAGGAGGAACTATAAATACGGTACTTTGATTTTAGCCTTCCTGATGGCGATGACCAACTTTTGATTTGGTGCGCCAGGTGGGAAGAAAATAGGCATATGGAGGGTAAATAGGCGACATTAAAAACATAGGTCCATGGGGAACATAGGCATTGGAGGGAAAATATGTCCATATAAGGAAAAAAGGCCATTCATAGAAATTGGTCCAAGGGGAAAATTCGATGCAAGTAGGGAAATAGATCCATCTGGGAAAGTAGGACCATTAGGAAAATAAGGTCGTGGTGGAAATAGGTCCTTAGGGAAAAAGATATGTCCGTTGGATATAAGAGGTCCATGGGGAAAATAGGTCCAGGGGGAAATAGGTCGAAGGGGAAATTGGTCCAAGGGGGAAATAGGTCCAAAGAAAAGAAGCGGTTTTCTGAAAAAATGGGTCCGCAGGGCTCAAAGCACAACATTGGTCGGTAAGTGCTTCATATTTTTTCAAAGCTTTTTCCACACGATTCTTATATAATATAAACGCCATTTACGCTGATATTATGAAAATTACCAGTGTCGATATTTTCAACTTCGTAATAGCCCAATACTCTCAAGTGGCCAATTAAATTTCCAGTCTTTTTAACGATATGCGTAGATCCAGTGAAGCTTATTGGTATCAGATATAACACAATTATGGTGAACGGCTTTGCTCTTTGGTTTCTTCAAGTAAAATGGTGGCAAATTTGGAAAAAAAGTAACAAATTACTACTTTTTTGTGAGCTTTATAATGCTGTGCATAGATTCGCCTTACCTGTAACAGACTCCAAGATAACACGATTTTTGTGCTGTCCTCTTTCACTCTGTATGTCCGATAGTTTACGCAACCTCTCGTTCTGCTCGCGCGGTCGAACAGACAAATTCTGCGCGTATGATCGTAAGAACATATTACGCTGCTTGTCTTTACCGCTTCTAAGTGGGTTTTTGTCAGCCTAATTGTAGAGACAGTTGGTATATCACACCAGGATACACAACGAAAGCGATACTTCAGTCATAATTAAATGGGAGAGAGAGAGAGAGAGAGAGAGAGAGAGAGAGAACCTGTCCTAGGAGAATGAGAGGTGTACCAGTAGTACACCTGGAGGGTATTCTAATGAGGCCAATAACATCCGACACTGCGAGCACCAACACGAGCTGCCTAAGAGGCTAGCTAAGCCCCTCTCTAACTCCCTGCGTGCCTTACGTGGTGTACAACTAAGAAATTTGATTGAATTAGTCGAACAGCTCTATGACGTGGACTTTAGCAATAATATAATGGCAAGTTTGGACGTTCAGGTCACTCTTCATCAATGTATCGTATTACGATCCATGGGGAGCATTTAACTGTATCTACCCTATGAAGACCCATGGAAAGCAATAAGAAAAGAGAAGGATCATGAACACTATGCAACTAGACAAACTACAGGGTAGATTGATAATGATTTGGTTGATTATTCATTTAATTTAACAAACTAAACATACAATAATTACAACCCTAAACCTAACTAAACCTAAGAAAAAAACAATATAAATACCTAAAGCCATTCACCATCAGAAGATTAATGAACTAATGCAAGGAGAAAACTGATACTCATGGTTTACAGCAAAAGAAGGCGTTGAAGATGGGTTCCCTATAACACAGGCTTCCAGGTAAAGGTCAGGAGTGGTTCACTAAGATATTCCCAGGGCAGAGGATGAGTGTGAACTGAACTTGCGCGGGAAACCAGATAATCAGGCAACCTCGCTTCACACAGAAAAAGGGAGGGAAAGTCAGGTGACATGTTGGGAAACTAGTAGTATCAAATCCAGTCAACAGATGGAGCGCTGGTAGCGTGAGGTGGACGAGTGCTTGACTTCAGTCAAAAGATGGGAGTTCACGAGGGATGAGGCGGAGGAGTAATAATTATAGCCGTAACACCTCCCCCACAAAGACCTACGCAGTGGAAGCACGAAGGAGGTAGATTACTCTGTAGCCTCGATGGGATGTCTCGACAGGGTATCCGCGAGAATGTTGTCAACACCCCTTATATGCTGAACTTGAAGATTAAATGGCTGAACAAGCAGGGCCCATCGTAGAATCCGTTGATTGGAATTCTTCATAGTCTGGAGAAATACAAGAGGATTGTGGTCCGTAAAGACAGTAGTAGGATGAGGATGGTGGCGAAGATAGCACTCGAACTTCTTGATTGCTAGCACGAGAGCTAGAGCCTCTTTCTCAATTGTGGAGTAGCCCCGTTGATGTCCTTTCAGCTTCGACGAATAGTAGGCAATAGGATGGAGAACACCACTCACTGGGTTGGTTTGCAGCAAAACAGCACCAACCCCAACTCCACTAGCATCGATATGAAGATGGAAAGGTTGCGAGTGGTCAGGAGTTCTGAGGACAGGTCTGCTGGCAAGAAAAGTTTTCAGACGTTGAAAGGCAGTCTCGCAGGCAGAGGTCCACTTGAGGGGGGTTCGAAGTGCGGTGAGATCAGTCAGTGGAGCTGCAACACTGGAGAAGTTCTTACAAAAACGACGATAGAAACCGGCCATCCCCAAAAACCTCATGACTTCCTTTCTGGTGGTTGGAGTTGGGAACGCTAGAACTGCTTCCACATTGGCCTCCTTCGGTAGAACTTGCCCCTGTCCCACAACATGTCCAAGATATGTTACTGTAGAGTCTCCAAAAGTAGATTTAGCTAAGTTGATGGTAAATCCTACTTCTTTTAGTTTGTTGAAGAGGGCATGGAGACGTGTCAGGTGTTCGTCCCACTGGTCAGCCATCACCACAAGGTCATCCAGATAAGCTGAAGTCCCAACCAAATCCTGTGTGATGAAGTTGATGATCCTCTGGAATGTGGCCGGAGCATTAGATAACCCAAATGGCATTACAGTGTACTGATATAACCCAAATGGGGTTATGAAAGCAGATATTAGTTTAGCTCTGTCTGTCATACCTATCTGGTAATAGCCTTTTTGGAGATCTATTGTGCTAATAAATTCGGAGTTTCCTATGCAATCTATTAAGTCCTCTATGAGTGGTAGGGGATAAGAGTCAGAGACAGTGACCTTATTGACTTTACGATAGTCTGTACAGAACCTGTGGCTTCCATCGGGTTTTGGAACTAAAAGGCATGGGGAAGCCCAAGGAGAAAAACTTGGTTCTGCAAGGTGATTAGCAGTTAAGAATTCAACTTCCTTTTTCATTACTTTCATTTTTAAAGGATTAAGACGATATGCTGGCTGTTTAATTGGACTAGTAGCATCGCTAACCAACCGTATGTCATGTTTTAAGAGACCACAAAACCCTGGTAAATCAGCAGTAACTTCAGGATAAGACTTCAATAACAATTCTAGGTCATCCTTTTGTATGTTGGTCAAACTTGATAGGTAATCACAGAGATTCCATGATCATGCTGTTAGGTAGGTTACCGGACGGTTGGGGTAGGTCCAATTCTGGGTTTGTCAAGTCTGAAGTCTCTGGCTCTGGCTCTGGCTCCGTTCCCACAAACAGTACAGGGTTCATCTCATTTCTCTCTGCATAGTGCTCCTCTGGGCATCTAGTAAAATAAGGTTTCATTAAATTCACATGAACAAGTTGAGAGTCTTTACGTCTATCTGGGGTGTGTACTACATAATTCAACTTTGATAGTTTTTTGGCAACTACATATGGGCCAGTGAATTTACTCCTGAGGGGACTACCTGGAATGGGAAGAAAGAGCAAGACCTTGTCTCCTGGGGAGTAACTGTGTGCAACAGACGATGGATGTTGAAGTCTTTCCATTTTACACTGAGCCTTTAATAAGGTATCTTTATCAATCGTTCTGACTTCTGATAATCTAGATCTTAAATTATCAATATAGTGAGATACAGATGGACTTTCTTGAGTAGTGCTGTTAAACCACTGATCTTTCAGAAGCTTCAAGGGACCCCTTATTTGTCGTCCATATAATACCTCAAATGGAGAATATCCTAAAGACTCCTGAGGACACTCCCTAATAGCAAAAAGAAGAAAGTCTATGCCTTCATCCCATTCCTTGTGGTTTTCCAAGCAATACTTTTTCAACATTGATTTAAAGGTCTGGTGGAACCTTTCTAAACAGCCCTGGGATTGTGGGTGATAAGCCGAGGAAGTGACATGTTTAACCTCTAGTTCCTCCATAACTTTTTTGAAAAGCCTACTGGTAAAATTCGTCCCTTGATCCGATTGGATTTCTTTAGGGATGCCAAATGCAGTGAACAAATGAAGCAGGGATTTCATTATAGTTTTAGAGGTGATATTTCTGAGGGGATAGACTTCAGGGTATCTTGTTGCAGTATCCATGATAGTAAATAAGTACTGGTTACCTTTCTTTGTCCTAGGTAGAGGTCCCACACAATCAATAACTACCTTTTCAAAAGGTGCTGTCACTACAGGAATTGCATGGAGTGGAGCAGACTTAAGCTGTTCATTAGGTTTACCAGCCACTTGACAAACATGACAAGTTTTTATAAAAGTAGAAACATCCTTTCTAAGACCTGACCAATAGTAATGTTGTAGGATTTTTTTGTAAGTTTTTAAGACCCCTAGGTGACCAGCTATCCCGTCATGAGCCAGTTTAAGGATGGATTGTCTGACAGATTTGGGAATCACAACTTGGTGGATTTCTGACCAGGTATCAAGATGTTTTAGTTCTGGTGGTCTATAAGCTCTCATCAAAACGCCATCATGGAAGTAAAAACAAGGCAATGTATTTAGGTCTTTACCTTCGACTGCAGCATGTCTCAGGGTAGCAAGTGATGGATCAGCCTTCTGAGCTTTAATTAGGTTTTCTTTTGAGATAGTCTGATCCAGCAGATATTCCTTGGGAGCAGGTGGTGGTAATGGATTGATTTTGTTCTTTTTAGCCTTCTGTGACCTAGTTACAACACAGGAGGGAAATAAGTGGGGAGCAACAGTATCTAGAATCTCAGTTGGGCTCTCAGTTAAAGGGTTTTCAACCACTGAAACCATAGGCACAATGAGTTCTCCTGCCAAATCATTTCCCAATAGCAGATGAGATCCCTTGACTGGCAAAGGGTCTTCTCTGACAGCTACTTTAACATTTCCAGATAAAAGGTCACACTGGAGATAAACTTCAGCTAAGGGATAGGAGGGATTAGATGAAAGGTCAGACAAAATCACCTTCTCCCCAGTGAAGGCACTAGATACACAAGGAATAGCATTTCTGACCAAAATTGATTGAGATGCTCCAGTATCTCTCAAGATAGTAATGGGATATGACTCATCATCTTTATTCAGTGAGACTGTACCCTGAAACATAAAAGGAAGGAAGGAATTCTGATGAGGCTTATTTGAATCATAAGTCACTACTGGCTTTTCAATTTCATGAGGAGATTTTTCTTTGGGGTTAAACATGTTTTTTGAAGTTTTACAATTAGGGTGTTTGCAGGACTGGATAGAATGACCTGGCTTTTTGCAATAACTACAGGATATATTGGAGATATTTTGAGTCCAAGGCATCAAGTGTGAAGAGCTCTGCTTACCACCCACCATACCGGAGCTTACACCAGAGGAGTACTTAACACCTGAGATGGAACCACTCCTGTTATTTAGAGATCCCATCAATAAATCATAGGCGTCAGCCAACTCCGCTGCTTTCATGAGATCCTTCTGTCCTTGCTCCTCCACATGCTTCAGGATGGTGAATGGCAACTTACTCTTCCACTCTTCCAAAACCATAAGATTAACCAGGTCTGAAAATGTTGAGGTGTTAGTTGTTTCAAGCCATTTCTTAAACTGTCTTAATTTATCATTTGCAAACTCCACATAAGTATGAGAAATTGATTTTACATGTTTTCTGAACTTCTGTCGATATCCATCAGGAGAAATTGAATATGCACGAAGAATACTAGTCTTTAAACCATTATAATCATTTTTATCATCAAAACTATTATAAACTCTCTGAGCTTTTCCGATCAGCTTTGGGACCAAGACTGATATCCAGTGTTGTTCAGGCCACTCATTTTTCTTGGCAATGTGCTCAAATGTGTTTAAAAATCCATCCACATCATTCTCATCAAACTGAGGCAATAAAGCAGCTTCCTTGTGTGGTTTAAACGCAGTTAATTTCTCTCTCAATTCAATTTCCTTTTCCCTAAGGTTTGAATTTGCATTTGCTTCAAGCTCTCTTATTTGTAATTCTTTCATTTTTACTCTCTCTTCTTGAGCTAATTGTTCTGTTCTCATTCTTTCTTCTTGAGCTAATTGTTCTGTTCTCATTATCTTTTCTTGAGCTAATTGTTCTATCTTAAGCTGATATTCTAATCTTAATCTTTCCATCTCCACTGGGTCACTGTGTCCTTGTTTAGTATGAGTTGAATAAGGATTATCAACCCTAGTAGGAAAGGAATAACTCATAGGAGTCAAAACATCAATAGCCTCTGTCCCCAGGACTTCCCTTTGAACTAAAGACTCTATAATTGTGTTTTTTAAGACCTCTTTTGTCATACGAGATTCAATTTCTATTTGGAAGTAGGTAGCAATGCTTTTCCACTCATCTTTCTTTAAGTCTTTTAATTGCTCATGGCTAGGATTTTCAACAAATTTTTGAAGGTCAAACATGATTAAAATGTATGAGAAAATTATGGTAAGTTATATTTTAGACACAGATTACAGGAAGAAAACTCTTTGAAGTCCTGGAAACTTCCAGAGCCTTGACCAAAATATTAACTTACGAAAGTCGTTGTCTATGATTAAGAGCAGAGGATGACGGCTTTTAGCATGATCCGGATTACCCCTGATTATAGGATAAGACAAAACAACTTTGATTCTTGAATAATCTGGGACTTGGAAGAGTGAGTGTATCAAACTAGCCACTTGCCCTATCGCAACTAGCAGATGTACTGTAGACCTCACTGGAGCGTGGGATACGGCATTATAAACGATCCGGATATATTCCCCACATTTGATAGAACTTATAACGACCCTGTATTTCGTTAAAAATGAAAGATAAGTTCTATGAAGACTCCTGAACCTATAAACCTATGTGCTGACAAGTTCACACAAATACCAAAATGTTTATTGCATCAAGGATTTTAAATCGAATGGAAACAAGTTTCACACTAATACCAAAATGCTAAATACATCAAGGAAAATTTAAAATCTATGGGAACAAGCAACAGCAACCCCTCAAAACACCATTACTGTAAATGTCTGTCTAGCTGAAATAGGTCCTGTCACGGTCGCCATTTATTACGATCCATGGGGAGTATTTAACTGTATCTACCCTATGAAGACCCATGGAAAGCAATAAGAAAAGAGAAGGATCATGAACACTATGCAACTAGACAAACTACAGGGTAGATTGATAATGATTTGGTTGATTATTCATTTAATTTAACAAACTAAACATACAATAATTACAACCCTAAACCTAACTAAACCTAAGAAAAAAACAATATAAATACCTAAAGCCATTCACCATCAGAAGATTAATGAACTAATGCAAGGAGAAAACTGATACTCATGGTTTACAGCAAAAGAAGGCGTTGAAGATGGGTTCCCTATAACACAGGCTTCCAGGTAAAGGTCAGGAGTGGTTCACTAAGATATTCCCAGGGCAGAGGATGAGTGTGAACTGAACTTGCGCGGGAAACCAGATAATCAGGCAACCTCGCTTCACACAGAAAAAGGGAGGGAAAGTCAGGTGACATGTTGGGAAACTAGTAGTATCAAATCCAGTCAACAGATGGAGCGCTGGTAGCGTGAGGTGGACGAGTGCTTGACTTCAGTCAAAAGATGGGAGTTCACGAGGGATGAGGCGGAGGAGTAATAATTATAGCCGTAACAATCGAAAGAGATGACCATGCAAACGGCACCAAGAGCAAAGGATATCATCGAAGATGAGGAGCTACCGCCATTAAAATGTGTTTTGTGAGCGCGTGATGAGCGAGCGAGTGCCATGTTATCACAGTTTCCCTCTGATATAATATTAGAAGCGGAATCTCCAATATTTGAGTGCTGGTGCTGACGACCAAAACACAGTG
This sequence comes from Coenobita brevimanus, assembly GCF_032717465.1. Taxonomy (NCBI): domain Eukaryota; kingdom Metazoa; phylum Arthropoda; class Malacostraca; order Decapoda; family Coenobitidae; genus Coenobita; species Coenobita brevimanus. The sequence goes on from NC_136959.1 coordinate 12,967,431, forward strand.
TTACGAAGGAAAATTTCATTTCGTAACTGAGACGTTCAGTGATTAGAGCTGAACACTTTCTTGGAAAACTCGAGATTCCAGGAGGTTCCTACTCATTTTTGGGTGAGTTTTTAGTTGATAACAAAATATACTGAATGAATGTACTGCATGCAGAAAGAATTTCAACTCTGTCTCACATAGGAGTAAAGTTATTAGCTTCTGCTTAGCGTGACAGTCGGGTCGGGCCAGGCCGGGTCGGGCAGGGCTGCACATTTCCAAACTTACTGAGAGTAATCATTGCTCGCTCGCTTGATATTACCAAGATCTGACTACACTGAACTATTGCTACTGTGTGTTAAGTTCAGAACAATTTCTTTCAGTAGAGAGGAGTATAGGCAACACAAGGGTCTAACCATGGGCTCGCCTCTTTCTGCTGTCATGGCTTGGCTACATAAGGGAGCATTACAGACTGACTACTATACTAGAGTTATGAGTGCAATTTGGCCCAGATATGTGGATGTTGTCTTATTAATTGTGCCTAAGGTCACCAGTATTAAAAATGAACTGAAAATGTTAAAAACGTGAATGATGACATAATGTTCACAGTAGAAAAAGAGAAAGAGGAAAATACTCCCATTCATGTATTATGGAGAAGAGGAGAGAGAGCTAAATACACTGTCTGCCTTAAGTCAACAGATGATCATCCACTATATCTCTGCACACATCGAAAGGACCAAGTCTGGAGTTATGATAGGGCGTTTCCTTAGGGCATAGAGAACTTGCAGTAGTGAAGGCACTGAGGATAAAATTAGATAATAATAGAAGCCTTCAAGAAGCTAGGCTATCCGGTAGGCATACTGCTAAAATCATAATGGAAAGCAATTTATATCATTAAATACAAAAGAAATAATGCCAGTGTTCAATCAAACAATGACAGTGCAAGGTGACCTATGTAACCTCCCCAACTTTGCCAGAGTTTCAGGTATAGAAAAGGATTTACAGAAAGCAAGTCTTACGATCGTAGCATTCTTAGTACAATTAATAAGAAAGAGTGTGAAAATAAAATTAAAATGAAGTAAAAATGAGAACAGTGTAGTATACCGCGTGCTGGGCAGTGGATGCTCGAAAACATACGTAGGGGAAACAGGATGAGATATAGATACAGTGATGGCATGCAGAATATAAACTAATGTTCGACGTCAAAGACTACCTAGCCCCCTGGTCCTGCACATAGGTTAGCATAATCATTTGCTTATGTGGAAGGAAACAACAGTCACTGAGAAAGATCTGAATAAAAAAATATAAAAAATAGAAAAATTTGGAAGCAGCTCGGATTTAAGTAAAAAGTGTAACCATAGAGATGGGTTTTCAGTAAGAATGCAGTAAGAATAACACTAATGTCGAAATCAGGGGAGGGGTAGGACGCCAAGATTATCGTCGACCTAGAGGCAGCCAATCAGGTTGCTTCACGAGGCGGGGGAGAGAATTTCCAAGGGGATTAATGTCTTGGCACTGTCCCTTGTTGTTCAGTCTCTTTGAAGTTGGGCTCTGGATACCTTGAGACGGTAGAGAAGATATAGAATTCAAGCCAATTGTCACAATAGATCATCTAGAGTTGCAGGTATCGTGGAGCATCACTTTCCTCACCCTCCTAAACTCTTCTCTTCACAACTCTGCAGAGCCTCCTCTTTGGTTGCTATCCTGTCATGTCCATCCTTGTTTTAATACAGGTTGTGATCTCTTATTCTCTCATTTTTTCTCCCTCACCTTAGCACTATCCTCTGTGTCTCTCAGTTTCAATAGTTATCCCTCAGATTTATTGAATCACTCCTCCTTGCTGTCACACTATCATTCATACATTTCTGAATGCCCTCAGTTTGCCTCCTTCATCCTCAGTATGATCATAGCATAACCATCAGTGTCGTATTCTCTCTCTCTCTCTCTCTCTCTCTCTCTCTCTCTCTCTCTCTCTCTCAGCGAACTAACTGTGTAAGGTTTTTAGGTTATATCATTACTGTACACCGCTAACATTAGTACATTGGGAGTAATGAAGACGGCAGGAAATTAATACTGACGAAGGGATCACTTGCTGAAAAGTGAAAGCTATGTGATTCTGAATGCTGAAAATATAGCATAGTAATATTGCAGTTTACTTATAAATGTTTGAAACGTGATACTATGGATTAATTATTATCTCCAGTGTTCATTGAAGGAACCGTTGCCATTTGTTTTCGATATTTGCTTTTGCGCTCACTTTTTCCAGTGAGAAGACATAAAGTGATGATAGGGGCTGTGGTGGGTGAATGGGGAGAGACTTACCTTATATCATCCCTATGCTCTCCCCTACATCTCTCATAAGGTCGGGTAATATTGCACCAGTGATTGTGATCAAAGAGGATGCACCAAAGACGTGGGCCGGTCTGAGCTCACCCTCATTCTCCTTCCACTTCCCTTTTCTTTTTTATTTTCATTTCTTGGCGTCCCTCTTGTCTTTTTTCCCTGCCCAGCACCACTTCGTCTCACTCTGTCTCACTTTACCCGCGACCCAGATGCTCCTCTGCTTCCTCCTCGTCGCTTCCATTCTCGTTTTAACAGTGTCTCCTCACATTCGCTCCACAATATTCAGTGTTTTTCCTCTCCTCCCGAAGTTCGCTCTCCCAGATGTAACCTGCCAACTCAGTGTCTTGTGTCTCAACTGCCTTGACTGTACAGCGAGGCCTTTTGTTTCCCTTCCCTCTTCTTACTTTCTCTCCCTCACTCGTAATGGCTCACATCTTTCCTCTCCCAATTCTACAGAGGGCGGTATAAATTGCAGTTAGGAAGCTTGCTCACACCTCTTCCTTAATGATATAATTCTGATTCTGTTCGGTTACTTGATTCTAATGTGTTATTCATGCAATCTCTCTTGGCATTAAAAATATATATAAGAACCCAAAGAGAGGATACTAATGTGAAATTTGGAAAATAAATCGCTTAGGAAGAGGTACTACGAAGCTTTCGTAATGGACGAGAATATGGGCCGAATTTCTCTTGTCTGGAGTTCCATTTACGGTTTCCCTTCTCTTTTCCTTTCCATTTTCTTTTCCATTTAAAAACGATCAATTTCATATCCTGACTCCTGCAGCTTTCATTTCAGTATTATTTTGTGATTATTGTGGTGTGTGTTGTGTGTGTGTGTGTGTGTGTGTGTGTGTGTGTGTGTGTGTGGGTGGGTGGGTGTGTAGTATTCAGTGTTGCCTTTTTCAGTATGACGTCTGTATCTCCTTGCCTACGAATATTCACCTTACAAATGACTCCTTGTACAGTAATCTGGACGAATTGTACACGGTAGGATGTGTCCATAGTCTAATACCACTTAACATTTTTGGAAACCAGCCGATGGTTTGGAAGTGCCTTGCTCACACATACTATCTTATTAAATCTCCTAGGCTATAATTCTTCTGCAACCATTATGACGAAATATAAAACCACATTTCATCATTATTCTCATGTGAAAATTAATTACCAGGACAATACTGCTGAAACAATTGTATGACTACTAGACACCAGTACTAGAAAAACACGCCTTTCCCCCGTAAGCCCTAGTTTTATAGTTTCATAATTTCAACACACGGCAGTGACAGTTTCTCATAAAAGTCCTTTATGAGACAGCCCTGGCATATATTCAGTATGGATGGTGGGTGTTAGCGCCGAAATGATGACATGTGGAGGTGTGTAGGAGGACTACTGGGCCTTGGGATAGGCCCTGAAGCCTTTACCCAGAGTTGGACACGTAAAAAAAAAAAAGTATTACAGTACGTACAGGTATATAATGTAGAGGTATGGGTGATGCGAGAGTGGTATGGGACTCTAGTAACCTTATAAATTACCCTTGAAGTTATTCCGTCAGCTTCTGTTCACCCCCGCGACCCTGATGTGGGGTGTGTAGGAGTTATGAGTCAGGTTGTATGGTGGGGTGAGTTTGGGGGTGTGGTGGGGTGAGGGTGAGGATGTGGTGCTGTGTTGTGAGGGAGGTATGGTGATGAAGAGGGTGGTTGGAATAGGGAGGGAGGGTAGTAGTAATGAAAGGGGCTAATGTTGTGAGAGTGTAGTCAAGCTGCAGTATTTTTCAAGATGTGACGTTAACTCAGTAGTTTACATTCTGCTTAGAGTAAGTTAGGTATGCCTTTGCTTTGTGGATGGTGTAGGGAGAGTCACATTCCTTTTAACGTTTATATATATATATATATATATATATATATATATATATATATATATATATATATATTATATATATATATATATATATATATATATATATATATATATATAGCTTGCTCCTCACGTTATTCATGACAGTCTCACCTTTTGTACAGCACATATATCATCCTTCCACCAAGACAGATCAGAAAGGAGATACACACTTGCATTGCTGTTGTTGTTATCAAAATGGTAATCAGGAAGAATTTCTAATATCCAGTGTACCTAGCGCAAAGAAATGTTTATTGTGCTTTGCAGATCTACTGTACAGTACGTGGTGACTACACATCTACAGTACATGGTGACACTACAGATCTACAGTACATGGTGACTCTACATATCTACAGTACATGGTGACTACACATCTACAGTACATGGTGACACTACATATCTACAGTACATGGTAACTCTACACGTCTACAGTACATGGTGACTCGACACATCTACAGTACATGGTAACTCTACACATCTACAGACGTACAGTACATAGTGAGTCTACAGATTTACAGTACGTGGTGACTACAGATCTATAGTACGTGGTGACTCTGCACATGTACAGTACATGGTGACTTTACAGATCAATAGTACCCGGTGAAATCACTCTAGCCATTTGACATCATTCTAGCCATTTGACATCACTCTAGCCGTTTGACATCATTCCTGCCATTTGACATCACTCCTGCTATTTGACATCACTCTAGCCATTTGACATCAGTCCTGCCATTTGACGTCACTATAGCCATTTGACATCGCTCAAGCCATTTGACATCACTTCTGCCATTTGACATCACTCCTGCCATTTGACGTCACTCTAGCCAATTGACATCACTCTTGCCATTTGACATCACTCCTGCCATTTGACATCACTCTAGCCAATTGACATCACTCTTGCCATTTGACATCACTCTTGCCATTTGACATCATTCCTGTCATTCGACGTCACTCTGGCCATTTGACATCACTCCTGCCATTTGACATCACTCTAGCCATTTGACATCACTCTAGCCAATTGACATCACTCTAGCCATTCAAACTTCCTGGAAAATAATACACAATCTCTCATTGGACCACCTCCTCACTATCATATTAAACACGTTAAAAGTGAACAGTACAAATAATGGAAAACCTTCACCAATTGCAAGACAAACTGAGCACAGTTCACCCAAGGCACAGAACAAGCATTAGATAGCACCGACATAGATTCTTTTCCAGACACCGACAAACAGGATCAATACAATAGTCAGCAAATCTCATATCCCGAGTGGCGACAATAAAACCTCTACCCAGACTTCCTCTCAAACAAAACAGCTCCTCAAGGACAAAAACAAATTCAAGATTAAGATTCATCCCACACTAACAGAACTGGAAAGAATGCATAGTCAGCAATACCAGCCATGAACTTATCAAAACACACAAGCAAGAGAACTGAAAAAATTCTGTGATCACCCTAGGTCATTGAACAAGGAGCAATAAATAAAAGTGAAAAAAAAAAAACTATTAAACTATTGTACGTCAGTAAGTCTCAAAAACACAAATCCTCAAACAGAGCCATCACAAAAGATTTTCAGAAATAGAAAGAAATACACAAATGCGACCTCCATTTACCTCGCCAAAGGTCATAAAATCAGTAACATCACAGCAAACCGTAAAGCAGTGGAACCAGAGAAGATCTAAAACATCCTCTTAAAACACCTTGGTTCCATAGCAATAAATACACTTCATAATATTAAAGAACACCACCCTCACCATAATTTTATAAGCGTATAAAACTTCCAAGGTGGACTGCAAACCAAACACTCAGCTACTGCCCGCTCCTCAGTGGCAATTCAGTTCACCTCAAATAACTTCAGCACGAAATAACGAACATTATGAACCTCACGAACAATAACAAACATAAACAAATCTCATGAAACAGTACCAACATACATCCTAATAAAAAATCTTGGGCACAAATATGTAAGAAGATTTCAAGAAAAGGTTGGCAGCTTCTCTCAAATAGAGAAGGCCAAGTGCTCTATCAAAACCAAAGCCCTGTATTCAGAACACTATTCAGTACTGTTCCACAGGGCTCAGTTCTTTGCCCCTAATTTTTAAACATTTTGTTGCATGACTGTCGCTTCAGTAATAGTACTGTCCTATACCGATGTCTTGGAAGTAGCTTCACAACACCCCAAAATCACAAGGAAACTGACTTAGAACAGAATAAGCGTCTCACGAACCAAATGAACCATCAACCTCTTCACTCCGGACAGACATGGATCTCAAACTCACCAACATGTTTCCCTCACCCACATGTTTCTCTCTTTAACCATCCACTCCTGATGGAAAGAAGCCCCAAATTCCTAAGACTCACCTTGGACACACATGACCTTTTCTCAACACACAAGTAACACTCACAGGCACTTCTTTTGAACAACAGAAAGAATCCATGAAAACCGCCTCTAAACAACTCATTAGAACAACTTTGAACTACTGTCTCAAGCTGAACTCTAGCCTGAACCAAGTTATGCATGGATAAGCGTAGAAAAGACAACAAAGCCTCATGAATAATAACAGAATGCACCAACTCTGTTAATTATAATCATCCCCATAAAGAAACAAAACTTGAAAGATCATTATTATGAACGTGAGAGATACGCAATTCATCGTTTCAGCACAAGAACTAAATGATGCATCACCCCTCCCCTCAAAAAAAAAAAAAAAAAAAAAAAAAAAAAAAGAAAAAACACTACCAGAGTATTTAAGCAACATCTCTCTTGCCCCACCAAAAGCTACATTTCACAAGCACATAGCCTCCATAGCCGTCCAAAACCTTCAGGCATACAGTATAACACTCTTCAGGAACGACCACCAGACATCTACGCCTCAGAAACTACCCTGTCCAGAGAGATGAGATCATGAGCAAGTCTGCCTTTTAGTTACCATCCTTTGCTCCTGTAATATCAGTACATAATAGAACTCACAAATATCCCACTTTGCCCATATCGCAATGCTGCGTCCCACACTACAACACCTAAACTCACGCACCACACTAATACAACACAGTCTTTCAACATTGGCTCAACAAAAAATCCCCGGGAGCGACCGGTGAGCAGCTGCATCAACAACAGCAACAGGAACAACAATAGCAATAACAACAATAATAACTTATCGAAACTTCCGCAGCTTTCCTTACCCCCATAGGGCCACAGAGAGTCCAAAGTTGCCCGTGTACTTGCTCCGATCCCCCTCTCCCCCCAATGCGCCAGTTTGCAACACGGAATTAACGCCTCACTCTCTGTAGAACGAGGCTGCTTGTTCTGTGAATGGTCGAGAGAAAGGGGAGTATCCAGCTGGACCACTGCGGTATTTGTCGGTGGAAGTGTTGGGTGAGGAAAATTGGTTTGTTGGCTGCCGTTGCTTTGTGGCTTTGTCAGACTGTCACTTACCCGCTTCATTCTCACGCACAAGCTATATCCCCTTTCACACACACACACACACACACACACACACACACACACACACACACACATCAAGCAAGACATGTCATCCGCTCTTGCTTCACCACCGCGAGTACCGAAACTAGAGGAAAGAGTTTTGATAACGTGATAAGGATAACGTGATAAAAATTATGTGAATAAATGAAACAAAATCATTAGGGAGCCGAATGCTAATCGTCCACCACAAGTTACCTACAAACCAAATTTGAAGAAAATATCTCTATCCTTTGCTGCTGAGATCTTGGCCAAAATGCAGCTTGATAGATGGCGGCTGGCATTCGGTTGCCTTTGATCAAATCCTCTCTAAAAGTTAATCACTTCTGCCTATCCATATAGTTGTTGTTTCCTAAAGGTTTGGTGAAAATTCGCCCACAACTCTTCGAGATATTATGGGAACACACACACACACACACACACACACACACACACACACACACATTGTAGAACAAAACATAACACCCTCATTCGCTTTGCAAGTACGGGTATAATAATCGTGCGATGGTAAGTATTATATTATTATTATTATTATTATTATTATTATTATTATTATTATTATTATTATTATTATTATAACTACTACTACTACTACTACTACTACAACTTCTGCTACTACTACTACTACTACTACTACTACTACTCTTATATAAAGACTCAGTAATTACGGAATGGATAACGACAAATGCCGTTATCTGGCAGAAAGCGAAATAAAGAGTCTAATAAATTTGCACAAGACTGTAGGGAAGGGCTGGTAGGCACAGAAGGTGAACCGAAAAATTATAGTCATTAAAAGTAAGAGAGAGAGAGAGAGAGAGAGAGAGAGAGAGAGAGTATGGCTGACAGACATTATGGTGGTAGTGGGAGTGGGAGGGGAAGAGGCCGGTATAACTGTGCTGTGGATTAGTTCTCAGGGGGTGTTCAGGCAACAGGCAAGTGATGGTGATATGGCATGAAATGGTTGTCAATAGGAATATAATGAGAACCAGAATAAAAACAGGGGATTAGTATGAGAAAGTTTTTGTCATTAGCAATTTTTAAGAAAGTCTAATGGCAGCTTGTAAGAATATATTCATACTCAAATACAACAAGAGAGGGGGGAACGTATTTATAAGTGGCTTGGTCCTGTCTCTCTTCTTCATATCTATCGTTTCTATCCCTTTCTTGCCTCATATATTCCGTATTCATTCTCATCTCACTGGTATAACTATACTCCTTTTACTCTAACTTGGCCTAAAACTGACATCTCTCTATTTTGAATACTGAGAGGTAAAAACAGATTAACACAGGATTATGGTGCTAGTCACAAAGAAGTGGTACGAAAAGGCTGTAGAGTCACGGCTCTGTCTTTTTGTACCATTAAGCTACGTGAATTAAGCTACGAAAGACGACAATTTAGGCCAGGTTAAGGTGAAAGTACTATAGTAAACTTAATCCTAACAATGTGACGTGGCATAACTGATTATAGTAAACACTAACTTAAACCAGCCTGTGACCTGACCAGCAAAATGACACCTACGTTATCCCAGCCTAGCCTCACTTATGCCATCATATATTTTTCCACATCAGACTAGAGATATGGGGATGGGTGTGATAATCCCATTGTTTATGACTGACCCCTGTGACCAGATGGATTGCTGTCCACGGTAATTTAGGGGTTGTAAAAATGGGTGACAAGAGGGTTGGACTGTCCCCCAGATCATAATCATCCGTGATAAACTACATACAAATAATTCATGTATTTTAAACAATTTATTAATCGTTATATCGATCTGCTATTTCCTGCATATTTAACATTCTCTCTGAGTAACAACTCGCTATAATCTCATCTGTAGTTCTCTATAACTGGCCTCAGTGGTCTTCCTCTTCTTACCGATGGTCGGCTAATCCATCTGTTTATCTAATTACCCCTCCATCCTCGTAATTATCTTTCAACTCATCCCTTTTGAGCTGTCTGTCCATTACATATTCAGTGATTCTACCCTGCAGTCAGTTCATTAGTCAGCTCATCTTTATACCTGTAGTTCCGTCTCTGTCTTTCGGGAATTTATCGGTGTCGGGAAGAGCCTGTCTGTCTATTGATCTTTCCATCTGTCTGTCTGTCTGTCTCTTTCAGTTAAACGTTGTTTATCCATTCAAGAGTCTATCAAATCATTTATTCTATTATTATCTCTGCATGGGATATGTGTGCATTGATATTTTATGCAAAACTATAGGAACAATATTCCAATCTAAATAAAATTCATGTTTTTTTGTATACTATATTCATGACTGTAATAACGTGCTTTCGGTCAGCATATTCGTCAGCTTTTGTACTCTTTTGGAGGCATATTGTTACTCTATATTATTATCAGCCACCCACTTGCTACGTCAGCTGTCCTTGAAAATGGCAATAGGAAAAGCAAATCTGATATGTCATTGCATGAAATATACGTAACTGGGTTAAGTAATAATAAAAGCCGAAATCTAGAGGAAACTGACCTCAGGTGCCGCATAACTGGATCTCAAATCACTATACGGAAGACTGAGCAGACAGAGAAGCAGAGCAGAATAAATCAGTGCCCTCGTTTGCAAGTATGGTACATGAGAAAGAGAGAGAGAGAGGGGGGGGGGGATTTGGAGCTTTTCGTTTGGTGATGCTGCCTAATCGCCTAAATTAATTCAGGAGTTGAACTCTCTTTGTGAACACTACCACGAGTGTCCGCGAGATAAAAGGTTAGAGAGAGAGAGAGAGAGAGAGAGAGAGAGAGAGAATGGTGATAGCAGTACATACTGCATTCAGCTGTCATTTTTAATCGCGGCCCCTTTTATCGAGATATTTTTCCTATGGAACACTTTTTTCCTATGGACCTCTTCTTCACATGGACCAATCCACCATCATGAACCTATTTTTACCCATGGCCTTATTTTACATCACGGAGTTATTTTTCCACTTGTTGTAGTGCAGCCTACTTCTTCCTTCACCTTTATCACTTTTTTCTGTCTGCCCTCATGTCTTCATTTTTCTCCCATCTTTCCTGTCACTTTTTATTACTTTTCTTTCCTTTTCAGGTGGCTTTACATTGAGTAACAAGCCCGATTGTTTTCCTGTAAGTCAGAAAACCATTTACAGCGCTGGGTGATAACCATATAACCAACCCATACGTGTTCCCTACGTGTCAACAAGTGGGTTGGTGGAGGGTTAGTGTCCGTCCCCGTAAAACAACTAAAAGTCAAACGGCCACTGCTTACGGGATTATGGCGTCTGGCAATATATAATTATTATTCTCGTAGACCAATTTTTTTTCCAATAGACCCATTTGCCCTTTTGATCTATATTCTCCATGGTCCTTTTCTAATCATAACAAAAAACAAACACAATCCATACCATCACAGAGGCTGAAGAACGTCTAAACCAAATTTACTAAAATCTACAAAAAAATAATATGAAAAAAAAAAAAAGATTGTCCCCTGAGTAAAAGAGAGTTGTAATAGATTTGAATATGCTCATGATAGATTCCTTGCACTTGTTATGATCAATGAAATTCTAGAGACCAACAGTTCTGGCAAGGAAGCACCTTTTATAATGCAGCGGTAACTGATGCTGCCTTGATGAGAACCACGTCGACGTGGAAGGTGCATAGATGATAGGGAGACAGTCACGCACAATAGAAGCTGGATTTGAGCTGCTTTCATACAGCATGTACTCAGAGCTAACAGAGCGACCGTGTTCAAGACTACACAACACCACACAGAAGCCTTGTACTCATAAAGAACCTGTGAACAAACTAAATGACATGCAGAGGCGGATGACAAAGCACCAAAAAAGTGACTGAAATGGATCATTCATCGAAAATTCTGTATGGTTTGATTATTCCAGATTTCTTAATAGTCGTTCAAACCAGTGAGTGAACATAGCTTTTACAAATGTTTACGTTGGACAAAAAAAAAAAAAAAAAATCATGCCTAGAATCCCCGACTCAGTATTTCTATCTTTAGTTATTCCATGTATACGTGTGCCATGAGAGGGAAATTGAGAACGAGGACGGTTGACAATTATACCCTTTTTTACTGGGTTGCGTTTCATATCCCAGTCCCTACACCACTTGGATATCATTAGCAAATCACTGAAACATTCGAAAACAGACTGACGAGATTTGGAAGAAAAATGATAGAAACTACAAAACTTGTCCTTAGATTTAATGAGAAATTATAATGAGCCCCATTTACTGCCTCCGGGTACGCCTGAGTAAGCATTGATGGACCTGCTCCAATTACATAAATGCAATGCGTTGAACCTCCCAGAAATTGGTTGATTGTAGAGAATATACTACCAACACATATCAAAGAGCTTGTCTGGTATCCCATCAATATTTACAAGAGGTCAAAAGGTACGATTAGAATGAAGCACGTTATCAAGGTGTAGAGAAGTACTATTTAGTTTGAGGCTAAAATGGGCCACGCGCAATCCAGCCTTGTCTTTGGATCATTCACGAGCTTAACACCCGATAACAGCAAGGTAGGTAATGATGGAGACGCTCCGAAAATGGTAGGTTATAAGGTAAGCCAGCACTTTTAAGAATTAGGGGCACTAGACAGTGATTCACAAACTGATGAAAAGTACTCTTTCCTGGCGTCCCAGCGTGTTTACTCCTCAAGACTATGGGTTAGAGTATATTCATCGTACGAGTCTGCTTTATGAAGGCGGAACCAACGGTGATACGCTTATTGCTTAACAGTATGAGCAGCATAAAAGGGTCAGTGAACCATACCTTATCCCTGGAGAGTATACTTATCTTAAACAAAAAAAAAATCTTTAAATCACAAAACTAATTATTTACAAAGTTGATAGAGTCAGAACTATAAAGGATAGAGCTAACACATATTTTATACACGTCGCGTCTGACGGAGTTTCAGTTCACCCTACTCTTCAGAAATACTTATGTCGATATAAAAACATTAGGGATGAATTGTCTTAGATGCATTGTAAAAAGGGAAAGGTGATCCCAAAGGCGCCTTTAAAGGGGCATTAACTTTTTTAAACACTGGGTAAAAGTACACCTAGACAATTACCAACTCATTACATCAGACCATAGACAAGATTTGAACAACCTGACACATTTGCTAACACACACACACACACACACACACACACACACACACACACACACACACACACACACACTTTAGATACTGAATAATCATAACAGAGACCATCCATCACCACGCAGTGATATCGGGCAGGATTTTACAGGGCCTCACGGTTGCCATCGCCTCACCCTACCACTGACCTCCTGGTTAATGGGGTGTGGTGCAGACACTGATGGGTCCCGTTCAGATACCAGGCAGAGAAAATGCGGTGGTGGTGGTGGTAGCCCGTGTGGTAGCCAGCAGTACCCACAGGGGATGTCAATGATGAATTATGTCTCTAGGATGTCAACAGTGAATATCACTGGTTGAGCAATTTGGTGTCAAGTGTGCTATAATAATTTAACAGAGGTAGAAATAGTAGAGCGCGGAATTTTTTTCGTGGTTGAACTGTCATATATTGCAATAATTCACGTTGAACGTATTATTACTGAAATTTACTGAGCTCCTTGGACGTTATTATTTATAATTATTACAGAGAGATAGATAGATAGATAGGTAGATAGCTAGGGTTATTGACCACAGGTTTTCCATTACAATAATTACATATAGTAACAGAACAATATATTTAACACGGTACTTAATCAGATACGCAGTAAAGTCAGATGATAATTCACTTAATTATCCATATAATTAACTTGAACATAAGAAAAAATCAGACAAATCAGAACATAAACTTAGTATTATAGTACATCATTAGATTCCGAATGTAGTCATAATTTTTTTTTTTTTTTAATAACAGAACGGACGAAGGAAAAACAAATGAATGAAAAAAAAAAATTCATGCACCAGATTACTGGTGTCCTCCGTTCATAAAATATCTGTATAACAGTTAGACTTGAACAGTTGTGGGTTGAAATTTGGAGGGAAACAACTCTGGGAAAGCGAGTCCCAGAGAGATGCAATTCGGGAAATGAAAGAATTCTGATAGGCAGAAGTTCTGCAATATGGCTGAGTGACATTCCGGTCATGAGCGCAACCAGATGCCCATGTAGCACGAGGAAAGGCATGGAGAGGTGGCACCAATACGAAGTCACATAACTAATGAAATATAGAAGTGATGTGAGTGTGGACGTGCTAGAATACATTAGAGGAAATACTTTCGGATGGTTTGACAATGAGGAGAGGATACAGACTGAGAGAATGACCAGAAGGGTGTGTGTGAGTGCAGGGAAGGAGGGAAAAGACAGAAGACCGAAGATGAGTAGGAAAGATGAAAAGGACAGGTGTATAAGTGAGAGGGTGTGGGCTGGAGAGAAGGCAGCCTGTTGGCGCGAGACAAAGTGGCACGGCGGTGATTCGTTTGATGCCACTCCATGTAGATAGATAAACTCCACAATAACGTTTGCCTAAAGTGAATGACAGGTCATGTAATATCTGATAATGACAAAGGTAGTTAACATGCATAAGAGCAATATTAGAAAGAACGAAATACGTACACCAATCCGGAATGATCTGCATGACTGATTTGATATTAAATTGTACCTGGACATCGGTAAAATCAGCAACTCTACCCCGGCTATATTTTAAACTCTAAGTAGTTCCTTTACGGCAACCGAGAAGTAGATAAGTTAGAGAATATCGCACCTTAATTATGATCCACGTCAGAGTGGACGAATTCCACTTTTCAGCTTTTCCCGTTCCTTTTTCCGAATCCCTTCCATTTCGTGTAGTAGCTGGAAATCGAGGTAGGATAATGATTACCATGTAGCACTGTATTTATCTGTGCATAATATTGCGTTACCATTGTGTTGCCGCGTGCATTGTCTTATGTTTTTACGCCAGCCTCACGGTATTTTGCTTTGCATGTGTGTGTGCGTGCGTGTATGTGTGTGTGTGTGTGTGTGTGTGTGTGTGTGTGTGTGTGTGTGTGTGTGTGTGTGGTGCATACAAGTATCTCCGGAGGATTCAACCAGGCAAGTAATGCGTGCTGGTAATTACAGCAGCTCCGGGCCAGCAGCATCCCTTTCACGTTGACAGCCGTGTATTGTTCTACACTTTGATCTCACACATGCCCCTGAAGATCCCTGTTTACTACGAAGACCATCACAAGAATTATTGTTGAAGGAAAAAACGAAATAATTGGTTCCAAATCTCTTATAAAGATGCATAATAATTATCACCATCGTAGTCGGTACGGACATCGTATTGTGCCTAAGCTTCATTAAAATAGGGAAGTGGAGAAGATGACCCTAATCTATACTTACTCTGGCTGCAATATTTGTAAGTATTGCTCCATTGTAGATATGTATACTATGCTCCATTGCATAGTATACATATCTACAAAAACAGGTACTGTCCTGTACGTTAAGATGAGGATTGGAGGGAAAAGAAAGAGATAAGTAGGCTGGCAGGACTATAATGACAGGAAGGGACCGCTTGAAATTAGGACTAGGTAATTACATATTGGTAAATTATCTCTGGCAGTTCCTCATCTCACTCCACATTGACATAATTTTGTACGTTAAAGACAGTGTTGTATTATTAATAAAAGAATATACAGAGTGTACAAGCCTGGATTTCCTGACATCACTAAATATACTCAGCATGTCTGTGTGAGTAAACTTACAATATTTAGATTTTTATACAGATGCTTCTCATGATTGTAGTCACAGGTGGATAGTAACTACATTATATAAGTGAAAATATTATTCGTCACTTTGTATTCAAAGAAAAAGGTTGAGGCAGAGATGAGATGGTGAGGTAGGCAGAGAGGTACAGTAGGAGATTAAGTCAAAGTGGTTAGGCAGAGGGGAGAGAGGCAGAATATGAGACTGGTAATAGAGTTTGACTGGGAAGCTGCGTATGAAGCGTGTCAAAGAAATGAGATAAGGCATTTCAGCTGAGTGACATTTTAAACAGCAGAGGAATGTCATTATGGTGTGTCAATACCTTACACAAGCGGTTAGCGGCCACCTGAAGCCTGTAAATGATCTAGCACTGAAGTGCAAACGCCTGGGACACCGTATTTTTCTTTTTTCAATTACTCATTCTATTCTATTTGTTTTCGTATTTTAGAGGTCCCTCAGTCGATCCTGCCTGGGGTCTCTAAGTGGTAGGGGATATGTGTGTGTGTGTGTGTGTGTGTGTGTGTGTGTGTGTGTGTGTGTGTGTGTGTAAGTTAGTCCTGTTATAAAGGCCAGGCCAAGAAGTGCAATGTGTGTCTTTGGTTTTTGCAAGTGGTTCAGGTTGCACACAACTTATTTCTGGTCCAAATTATCGAACTGGTCATTGTCTAGATTTAATTTTATCCAATGTTCCTAATATTTTAATGCAACAAGATGGTAGAAACAAGTTTGTAAGACAGAATTACCTATGTTAACAAAGGACACACACACACACACACACACACACACACACAGTCAATGGATGAGAGTGGATAATATACGAGTATAAATGAAAGTAAAACCACGAACCAAAGGCAACAATATCATGTCTAAATACTCTGAAGGATTACTTACTGTATACAGTATAATTGTGCTAAAATAGAAAAGGATTATATGAGTATATTCGTACATTTGTATAATTTCTTGTTATAAAAAAAAAAAAAAAAGATTCGAGGTAATATGGAGCTCATGAGATCACTGGAAACCGTGTGCTGAAATAACAAGGTAATCCTTTATTTTAACCATATTTTTTTTTTACTTATTTTTCTTTGTTCATTGGCCCCTTTTCTTGAACAGTCTACTTCAGTTCGTCCGAACTGCTTATTTATCTGTATACATGATCCCCACAATCCTTCCTCCCTTGTTTCATAACTATCGTCACGGGTAATATTCTTACCTATTATGACACATTTTTCTCCTCTTGACCGTCCCCCCTTTCCCTCTCCGCCCACACAATTGCTCTCTGTTTTGATCTACTCTTATCATTCTCGTCTTCTTCCTTTGCCGCCTAATTTCTTCACTATTTTGCACTCTGCCTTACAACTCACTCCATACCTATCCTCAGATTCCTTCCTTAACCACCCTATACCAATTCTTCCTTTTCCCTCATCATCCGCCCCTCTCTCACTCCCGTCACTCACAATTTTTATCCTACCTCAGCTCACTGTTAACAATATAATCATCTGACTTCCCCCTTTTTCCTCCTCCGCCCAGAGATAGATTTTTTTTCTTCTCCAGCAGCCTTATAATCCTGCTCTTTTCTCGGTACTAATTTAAGTTTTCTGTGCCGAGTTTGGTCATCAAAGGAGAAGCCACCAAAGACGTTCATCGCCCTCCTTCTCTTATGCAGCTCCTCAGCGGTGTGGTCTTGCATAGAATGAACACTGGGCTGCGAGTATCTTCCATCTTTATTTATTGATTCATTTATTTTCTCTGTTTGGTAGTTTGTCTAATCACGTGATGAGCCAGGGTATTTGTACAGGTAGGCATTCCGTCAGGTGTGAGGGAGGCGGTGATGGGGTATGAAGGAAGGGGTGATGAAGTATGAGGAAAGGGTGATGGGTATGAGGGAGAGGGTGATGGGGTATGATGGAGTGAGTGATGGGGTATGAGGGAAGGGTTGGTGGGGAATGAAGGAGTCGTGATCGGATATGATGGAGTAGTGAAGGGATATGAAGGGGGGAGGTTTTATGAGATACAGAGGAAGCAGATGGAGGAGGGGGGAGGGAGCTGCTTGTACCGTATCCCAACAAGCCGACTCCTCATATACACTACACTTACACAGAGACCCTCATATTATCTGTCTTCCATAGCATACTCTCCAGTGTTCTGATATCGTGTGCAGTATTCATATGCGTACATCAGTTATATTCACCATTGTTAATTTGAGCAAGTGGTCAGGGTACATCACCACTGCCATCAAGAGCTTAGTGGTAATAGTAGCCATGCTAAGCCACGCAGCACACTGATTGCCAGGCAGGTGAAGGAATGGGGGAAAGATAAATTCACCGACCCGATGTTGTTTGCTGGTCCAGTCACCCTCGCGAAAAAGAAAGTAATACAGGACTATGATATTAATATAAACTTTTGCTTCTTTTGAAAATAGCAAGAGAGGTAATTTTGGCCATCCTGGGAAGGGCAAAATGCTTGTATGGAAAATATTGTTAATTAATGACCATTTTCTGTCACGTTTCATTCTTTGCGTCATCTCGGAAAGCCATAACCCTTTCGTTCTTATCACTGATTCCTGTGTAAATTAGTACTGCTCTTACTGTAAGCCGATGCGGTTGGTGTTAGCTTTTGCTCTCTCTCTCTAACATCATCCATGTCTCTCAACGTTTGACCTTATCTGGGAAATGTTAAAAAAAATAAAATATATATATATATATATATATATATATATATATATATATATATATATATATATATATATATATATATATATATATATATATATCATAGATTAAGCAAGGAGACAGTGATAGACAAATAATTCCATCCGTTCTTTGTTTGATTTACTCGAACCTATTAAACTGAAATTTAGATCTTGGCGAAGCATTAATTTTTAACACCGACAGAAATCTCTGCCATCTAATGCCACTAATTCCCTCGCGGATATTCTGTCTGTATTTCTTGCTCACCTGCATACGTTTTGTTATGTGAACTTCATTAGGGATCTGTTAATATATCCATGTGTAGTTAAGATGGTCTGATACAGAAGCTGCTACTTAGTCTTGTAACCGTGAATATTGATAGGAGAGATACAACGTAAACGATATGGGACGAATTGTACTAACGAGGAGAGTTTTGGAAAACTTGGACATTTCATGTAGTCAAGAAAAGAATGGGGAAAAAGAAACGGATAAACAGGTAGGCAGAGTCGTAGAAGTGCAGAGGACAGGGAAGGAGACGCCTGAGACTAGATATATAGATTATTGATTATTGAGGCACAGAGTCCGTAGACAGCTTCACCGAGGGGTGGTCGTTGGAAATTACATATTGGTAAAGTGTATCGGCTGGTTCTTCATTCTTACACCACACTAACTTTTACGGTAAGAAGGCATTGCTGTGTTTTGACTTTAATATACAGCTTCCCGCACAACTGGTTTTACGGAGCGCATTGAATATATTAATTACAGCTGTGTGTGTGTGTGTAATGTGATTCATTGTTATGTACAAATCTTCTCTTTATAGTGGTCATTGGTGGATAACGGCTACGTAATACAGTTTAAAGAATCAAACGTCATTTTGTATTCGAGGATAGGGGATGGAGCAGGGGGAAGGAGGGTAAGGTAGGAGGTAGGGGATTAAGGTAAATTAGTGAGGCAGAGGGGGGGTGGGGGAAAGGCAGGAAATACGATAGTCAAAAAAGGGAGTTAGACAAGGAAGTCAGTCACAAAATGTGGCAAAGGAAATGCGGGATAGTGCAGCAGATAAATAGATAGATATTACCTTCCCCTGATGAAGGTAAACATAATAGATCATTCTGAAAGAAGGGTGGGTAATGAGCCTCAGGTAACAGTACCTACGGTTCTTTGTGACATACAAATAAGGGATAAGAACTAAAGTCTTTAGGGTTTTCGAGATCATGCATAAACGTAAACTGTGACAGTAATTTGTTAAGAATTTCAGCCACATAATCAGTGTCGCTCTCCTACAGTGGCCTTTCTTGCGACTTTTCGAAAGATGACAAAGTCTGTACTAACACCATAATCCTGTACTACTTTCTTCTTGAAGAAGGTGCCTGAACTACCAAGTAAAATCAGGCGGGTGAATTTATCCTTCCTCTGTTTATTGACCTGACTGGCAATCATAGTGTTATGTGGGTTTAGCACGACTACTATTACTGCTAAACTATTGATGGCAGTGTTGGTGTACCCTGACCTCTTGCTTATTTAAAAGTTGATGGAGAAAACGGATGTACGTGCTTGTACATGATCAGTATACACGATCATTGAACAATAAATTGTACGCGTTGACAGGATGGCAATATCAGTGACAGCCTGTGTGTGTGTGTGTGTGTGTGTGTGTGTGTGTGTGTGTGTGTGTGTGTGTGTGTGTGTGTGTGTGTGTGTGTGTAGTAGTAGTAGTAGTAGATGTGAGAAGTCGGATGGATTGTGTGCGGAAGAAACAGCTTAGTTAGTTCCTCTTTTTCCATATGCTTCCTCATTGCCTCATATCCCTTCTCTTTTTATAGCCCATCCCTCCCTCCCTCACACTCCATCAACGTTTCTCTCATACACCATCACTCCCTTCCTCATACCCCATCTACCTCTCCCTCATACCCAATCCCCCTCTCATACCCCATCACCCCCTCCTTCATACGTTATCCTTGCCCCCCCGCCACAGTATCTCCTGTACCTGTAACAACATCGTCGCCCGGAAGGTGGCAAGATAATCTACCAAAGGGAGAAATAAATGACTCAATAAATATAGAAGGAGGACACTGACAGCCAGGTGTTCATCCCACATACGGTCAGGTGGTTTCCCCATTGGTGCCCAGGGTTTCTGTGTGTGAGATTTTGCTGGGAAGATACTTAGAGCACCGCATTCCGCCTAACGACGCAATCGCGAAGTTCGTAGGTTTGGACCCTGGTGCTCCGTTTACGTTTTCTTTCTCGTTTTCGTTTTTAAACAACATGCTTGCATGCGTCGGCCTTGGTCACCTAATGGCGACTCTACATGCTGCTCGAATTCTAGCAGCATCCCTATTCAGTCCCTTATCCCTGAGGTCACTCTCAGTGACTTCATCCCAGGTCCTTTTCGGTCTACCTCTCTCAGCCCTACCCCTAACGTTAACACTTCTCACTCTCTGCACCCAGTTATCATCCCCCATCCTCTCCACATGTTCAGACCGCCTCAATCTACCCCTCCTCAACACAACACCAATTCACTCCAGTCCCATCCTACCTCTGAACTCTTCCATCGTAAACCCAGACCCCCCCCCCCACACACAGGCCTCGCACTCAAGGACGCACTGCACATCCACCTAATCATTGTTAATTCTGTACGTTTAAGCCTGCGAATATCCTCCTCCTTTACTGCCCAGGTCTCACAAACGTATAGCATTACACTCCTACCACGTGCCACATACAAATATCCTTTATCACGAAGAGTGGGCCCTCTCATTGTCAGGAAAGGCAACAGCTCTGAACTTTTTCCAGTCACTCCTCACTCTAGCTACAGAGCTAGCTCCAGCTCCACTTCCAGCACTTAACATGTCTCCCAGATAACAAACTCCTCCACACACACGAGAGACTTACCAACAAGATCAATCCTTTCACAACTGACAAACTCCACATGCTCTCCCCGATACACTGCACATATGAAATCAGCATTATCTTGCGGTCTACCTCTAATACCACTACATCGTTTGTGTACCCACTTATCACAAACACTGCACAAGATGGAATTACTTCCCACGCCCTTGTGGCAAATCGCACGTGGCCACTCTCCCTGTTCTTTGAGAGTAAAACCACCAGCCCTAGATACCATCACTTTTGTTTTATCTGCATTTATTCTCAAGCCCTTGTGTCCCGTACCATCTCTTCATTTCCAATATCTCTCCTCCGCCTCCCTTTCATTCACGCAATCAACACCAAATCATCAGCATACAACAACTCCCACAACAGTCCACTTCAGCATAATTCCGTCCTTTATAACAAATCATGGACACCAGTACCTTAAAGGAAATGATAGATTTGTCAATGTAAAACCCATTAGTGTCCAGGTTCTTGTAAATGGGATTTTGGAGGGAGAATACTTAGCGTACTACCCTCCGCGTAGCAGCTCATGGTCGCTAGGTTCACAGGTCAGAACCCCAGAGTTTCCCACCCTATTGACCTTTAAGAATACCTAATTCCGTCCTCTGTAGAAGACCATTACCACCGATCAGTTCAGGAGCTTAATATGAAGAGGAGGCCAGTGGGTGTCTTTCGTGGCATCTCCTTTGACGACCAAACTCGAGGTGGGAAACTTAAATTAGTCCCGAAAATAGACCAGGATAAAATGGCTGCTGGAGAGAGAGAGAGAGAGAGAGAGAGAGAGAGAGAGAGAGAGAGAGAGAGAGAGAGAGAGAGAGAGAGAGAGAGAGAGAGAGAGAAAGAGAGAGAGCTATCTCAGTGCAGAAGAAACAAAAAACAGGTAAGATGATTATGGTTTTGATGGTGGGATGAGGCAGTATAATGGTGAGGTGATGGAGTGAAGGGGAGACAGGTGATAATGGAAGGGGAAGCAAAGGTGGCGAAGGACAGAGATTTTAGAAAAGAAAAAGAACTTAATTATGATGAAAAGAGTGCGAAGTAGTGCTGATGGTAATTGGTGAAGGAGGAAGGTGACGATGGCAAAAGAAGAAGACAAAAAGCAGTTGTGTGGAAAGAGACAGAGTGAGGGATTTGCTAGAAGTGTGAATCATTATGGATAAGAGTGGCTAAGTGAGGATAATGGTAAAATGATTCTAGAAAGCGAGGATAATGAGGACGATGGATATAGAGGAATAAGCAAGTGGAACGGATAGGAGGATATTGTTAAGGAAAGTGGATTGATAAAACAAAGATAATGTTAAAAATATTAAGAGGTCAGAAGAAAAGAAGTGGTTGTTATTTCAGTATCTGGCTTACAATGCGCCAAAGAGTTCCGTGGTACCTTGAGGATTATTTCCCATTGCCATAGATTATACAGATGATGAATTATACTGGATATACAGTAAGACATCCTAACATCTTGGCATGGTATTCTTTTCTGTTTCTACTTGTTGCTTTTTAGTCTCTGTCTGTCTGTCTGTCTGTCTCTCTCTCTCTCTCTCTCTCTCTCTCTCTCTCTCTCTCTCTCTCTGCCGCCATCATTACCGGCAGCATATATCCAGCATATTGATGGAACTTAAGAATGAAATATCAAAGCCTTTGTCTGAACTTTTTAACTTATCACTAAAGAGCAGTAAGGTGCCACTGGAATGGAAGCTTGCAAACATAACCCTGATATTCAAAAAGGGCGACAGAGCACAACCAGAAAACTACTGCCCAATTAATTTAATATAAGTGGTAGTAGTAGCAGTAGTAGTTGTTCCCTAGGCAATCTGGCCGAACAGCCCCGAGTCCCTAAGGAAGGCCATGGCCAAGACCGGGCTTTCCCACAGAGCTCTCAAGGAGTGTATGTTGTGTTGTTGGCGTAGGTGATTGTGTGCAATGCAGTCTTCCATAATGTGCTTAATAGTATGGGGTGCTGCGTTGCATCCTGGACAGACATCAGCGATGGAGTCATCCAGCCTCTTCTGGTAACTTAAGAGGGCTGGATGATGCCCACATCTCGGCCTGGCCAGGTGGACCCTGTCCTCACGAGGGAGACAGGATTCAGAAGGGTGGTTATCAGGAGGCCGTGCATGCAGCTGTGTGTTGTCTTTAAGTGACTGAATGGAGCGGCGAGTGATTTGAGTGTGGATATGCTTCTGGAAACTGGTCTGAGGCGGGCGAGGGGGGAGAGATGACAGTATTTGTGTATGATATCGTGTGCTGAGTGTTGTTTTGATGTTCCTTGGTGTGTGTGGATATGTTGCCATGTAGTGTAGTGGAGGCTGCAGCAAGAATTTGGGTGCCTATCCTTGACTTTGAGGACTTTGGTTTCTTGATGTAGGTGGTCTGTGGGTGTTGTAACTGTGCAGCCTGTGATTATTTGTAGGGCCTTGTTCTGTATGGTCTGTAGAGTGTTGTAGTGTATTTTAGCGAGGTTAGGAGCCCAAGCAAGGTAATATAAGTGGTCTGAAGATTGCCTAAAACTATTATCAGGGACAAGTTTGTGAGACACTTAGAAACAAATAATCTCATCAAGGATGGTTTTCAGAATAATTGCTCTTTCCTAACGAATCTGTTGGGCTTTTTCAGAGATATATTGAACATGTACAACGAGACCTAATCTGTTTCTCGATTTCAAAACACTTTTGACAAAGTTCCACACAAAAGACTCCTACAGAAGCTAAAGACACATGGTTTCAGTGGCAGTGTGCACTGGCGAATCGAAGGTTTGATCACCATATGAAAGCTGAGAGTTGTTATATGTATATGGAATAGAATCATACTGGACAAACGTTACAAGTGGAGTGCCACAGGGTTCAGTGTTAGCTCCTATTCTTTTTTTAATAAACATAAATGATATTAGTGAAGGATTATTTTGTAAGATTTCTAAATTTGCCGACGATACTAAAGTAGGTAACAGATACAGCATTGCTGAGGCAGGCAGTTCAGAGAGATCTTAACCAACTGTTTAATTGGGCCCGAACATGACAAATGGATTTCAGTTTTTATAAATACAAAGTACTAGGCATTTGTAGTAAAAGCGTAAGGGCCAGTTATAACAAAAATAATGTCCAGTTTGATAAAGAAAACCATAAAGAAGACTTCGGAGTTATAATAACAAATTATATGAGACCAAGCAAGCAATGTACAAAAGCTGTTAAAAAGGCCAATAAATTGATTGGATTCACAGGTAGAGCATTTGAATATAAATCCGAAAATATCGTCCTCACTTTGCATAGTTCCTTAGTACACCTGCACTTAGAGTACTGCATTTAATTCTGGTCATGGTAGTATAAAAAGGATATGGAGAAACTTGAGAGAGTACGGCAGAGGGTAACGAAGATGATACCTAGACTGAGAAACAAACCATACGAGGAGGGTATACAAGCCTGAATCTCTTTACCCTAACAAACGGCGGTTACAAGGAGATTTAATTCAAGTATTCAAAATATTCTAAGGACACGATAATGTGGCCATCGATAAATATTACACATTTGGTAGCTCAGACAATAATAGAGGTAATGGATATAAAATTATTGGCAAATGATTTCAGTCACATGAAGCTAAGCATTTTTTCTTTAGTAGAGTTTTAAATATGTGGAACAAACAGCCCTCAAATGTAGTAAACTATGATACAGTATTAACCTTTAAAAATCGCTTCAATAAGAATCTGTCATCTAAGCCCCAGCCTAGTAAGTTCACTGCTAAATGACACACTTCTGTGGAACCTTTTTTCAGAGCCTGAAAGATACAACCACAGAGCAACATCGATAAATACTGCTGATTTAATGTTACTCTCCCTTTCAGGTAGATAGTGTAGAATAAAATTTCCTTTCCGTCTTTCCAATAAAATTTCCATGACAGTTTTTCAATGTTGCATGGTGGTCCTTCTCACAATTTCCTGTCAGCTCCGGCTGGAGGGTTTGGTGGGTGGGGGGTAGCCTTCCTGTTTTTCTGTCCATGTCTGTAGTTGATTGATTAGTTTTGTTAGATATAACCTTCCCTATACCAAACAGCCACGAAAGGACCAACAGGTCTGTTGCTGTTTGCTTTCCTTTGTACTGTCTTGTACTCCTCCCCACAGGTACCATCCCGACGTTTTCCACACGCCACTCCACTTCCATTTCCTCTTCTCGGCCTGCCAGTACTAATCCCCTCCACTTTCTCTCCCAAGCCCTTCCTCCTCTCATGTCCATTCTCTAATTCTCTTGCTTCCTTTTTTCTCCTTTCTCTACTCTTTTTTATTTTGTATTTTTTACTTCTTCCTTCACCTTCCCGCTCCCTTTCCTGTTAGACACTCTCATTTCCATTCCGTTCCCCTTCACTTTTCAAACCAGCTTTCTACTTTCAGAAAAGCCTTCAATATCCTATTTTCGTTTTCTCTCCTACTCCTTACTTTTTTTTGTTTTCTTCGTGTTCCCTGTACGATGTTGGTGAAAAGAGAGGAAACTTGCAGGGACGTCTCCAGGCGCCGCTACGTTGGGTACCTCAGAATAGTTTGCATGTACATTATTTATTTTCCAAAGTAGTATTAAGCACGATATAAAGCCAATGTACTTGTTACAATCTCTGAAGTATGGGTCAGCCTAGAAAAAGCAAACACTGATATTATACGAAACTTGAATTATTATTTCAACAAAAACTGAGAAGTATTTGAAACATACGCATGCATGTTACACACGCTTCCTTCCTCCTGGTGCCTCTTTGTCCTCACTTACAGGTCAGTGGTTTTCCTCATTTCCCTTTCCCCCAGGCCTATCTTCTCTTTCTTGCTGTCCATTTCCTCTTCCCTTCTCACCCTTTATTCTCTGTCGCGCTTTCCCTCATTTGTACTCAGCCGGTCGTGGCATTAGATCCGGTGGGTTAGGCGGAGTGAGAGAAGGGAGTGAGAGGGAAGGGAAGGACGATGAGAGAAAGTGAGGATGATGAGCGATAAAACATAGTGAAAGGGTATGGGATGAAGGGTGAAAATAGGATTGGAGGGGAGGATAAAAGTGATAATCAGTAAGGCAGTGAAAGCTGATACGAGAGAGAAAGGAAGCATTTGAAATGTGAAGGTTAAGAGAGGTGAGGATGTAGGTTGTGACACACAGTGAGAGTAGAAACCAAAAAAGGAAGGGAACCAAGTAGGCGTGGGGATGAATCAAAAGTTAGCGTGGGGTTGAGGGTGAAGACAGAGTGAATGTGATGGGACCAAATAGTCATGCTGCAGATAAGAGAGCAGTATGTGGATAAAAGGAAGTATAAGAGTGAGGGATGAGAGTGAGATGTGAGACTGAAGGACAGGTGGCATTGTGAAGGTATTGTATGAAAGTGAGTAAAGTGGGAGCGAGAGTAAGACAGATAATCAGGGTGAAGATGAGAATTACATTGCCATACTCTTAGGTCTGACCCAAGAAGAAATGTTGCCTTGAGAGAAAATACACATCGAACTGTGAGAACAGAGGCTTGTCGCGGGAAAGTTGGTGTAAGGGTGGTGTAGGTGAGGTGTGGCCGGTGTAAAGGTGTGGCTGGTATAGGTGGTGTATAGATGGGAGAGCAGAGATAGGTGGAGTAAGCTGAACAGGCTGGGTTGATGGTCCCTGGTGAGAAGAGACGAATGCAGTACACCAGTTGAAGATGTGTGTTATAGGCTGAATACTGTGGATGTACTGTAGGAAAATATCAGGTTTCTCATCATAATAACACGAACAGAAGAGGAATAACAACTGTAGTAACTACGCTCACTTATCATATGCATAGAAGTCCTCCCCTTGCCACAGTTGTCAATTTGTATAATACATTATGATTGGTGGGGAAATAAGCAAAAAACTTTACTAGCGACTTTCAAGGAAGTTATGGTCGGGTCAAGGGCGGCTGTGCTCTCTGAGATGCCGGGACGAGGGGGAAGGGGGAAGGATTGAATCAATAGTGGATTCCCAGCGTCAGGCATCAAAGACCATATGGTACTAATACAAAGCAAAGATGTATTAATAAACACGAGAAAGGAGATAAGCAGAATGACAGTTTAAGGTCTGAACTCAGTACTCCTGCAGTAGAGTCCCAGGCTGCTCACCGCACTTCGTCTGGTGATGCTGTAAATATATCTCTCACATCTGTTCTTTGCTCTAGTCTGGGATCGAACTCGCATCCGTTTGAGCAGCGGACCAATTCTCTATCACCAAGCTGAGTCGATGTAGATACAGTGTTGATAGATGCGGCGATGGCAGAGTTGATACTGATGAAGTTGACTTCGTTAGGAACGACGTTGGTAGATTCAATGTCGATAGAGTCGGCGTGGATAGATACTGCGATGACAGAGTTGGTGTTGATAGACTCGGCATTGATAAATTCAGCGTTGACAGGGTTGGCGTTGATAGATTTGGCATTGACATAGGAGGCGCCGATAGATTTGGTGTTGACAGGGTAGGCGTTGATAGATTTGGCGTTGACAGATTAGGCGTTAAAAGAGTTGACGTTGATAGAGTCGGCGTTGGCAGGGTCGGCGTTAATAGTCACTGGGCTTGACCCTTCCGGGTAGGGAGGAAGGTTTGACGTCAATGGAAGGTTCTTAAACTATAGATACCATGTAACCCAATGTCCAACCTGATAAGAGTACAGGAGGAACAAGACCGGAAGAAATATGGAATAGGAAGAAGAGAGCGTCAACAGTAATGAAGATGATAATATGGAGTGAAAGGCCAGAAACTAAAGACCCCTTTTAGTCGACTTCCCAGGGGGATGGGGAGAAGAAAAATTTATTGTTGGCGGGAAAAGAGAGAGAGAAAGAGAATACGAGTAAATATCATCTTGTAACATCTTTCTCAGTGTACAGGCACCTGAACCAACTCCCTAACTTCTCTACAAACTGGTTTCCAGTTGCTCATACCACTTCTTTTTTTCTAATCGTATTTTGGTAGTCGTGTGCTGCAGATCATGAAGTAATATTTTAGACATTATAATTTTAATAAGTGTCATACAGTAGTGTCATTTATGGTGGCTTAGATCTGATAATGTCACTACGACCATAATCTGGTGTCATTTTGTACCGTACTGGATGCACCACTCTCAGAAAGCTAAATTAACGATATTACTGAAATTATCTGGGGGTTGTACTGTGACGCCACAAGAAATCAAGAGTTCTCTTGTTTGTTGCTGCAGTTCCAATAATGCAGTTGTTAAATGACCAAGAGTATTTACTGTTCCTTTTATACGCTTTATTCCATTGTGACACTGGTATCTTCAGTGCTTGAATTTATATTCCCTCTTTTGTTGCCTACAAAATCAAGTTCATCTCTTGTTTAGCATAGTACAGTGTATATCTGTTTGTACTGATTACATAGCGTACATTACTAGCACGTACATTTCAACCTAGATCTGGTTATAAGTCACCTTTGCACATGTAAGAAGACTGACATAGCTTTAGAAAGTTACATGATGTGTCGAACAATGACCGGCTATTCTGAGAAATTATCTCATCAAAGTCGGGTATAAATTACATCCTGGCGATCTGCACACTAAAGACATACCGGTAACGAAATTTTTGCACCGACGTCAAGCTTGCAAGCAGTTTATGAATAGTTGAGTGTTTATTTTCATCTCCTGTGCTTCATCGACACCGCTTGACACAAACGATGATAACTTGCTAATTAACCCCTAATTCGTTCAGGCAGTAAATTGATTATCATAATATGCTCCATTTATACAAGAAAAGGCGAGGTTCATGATTAAGCTTTTTTGTCTCTAATAAGTCCGGAGAAAAATCAGTTCCTTCCCCTGCATCCCTTCATTAACATCTATCTATTCTATATACCTAGGCTGCTTTCCCCAAGGAAAGGGAGGTAGCCGAGACAGGACGACACACTCCCCAATTACTCATCCATTCAAACACATTCATTCGCATCTTAGCCCCAAGGGAAGAACGGATAGATCCTCAACGCACCACACCGCACAAGGGTCAACTGTGCAATGCAATCAGTGACATCCGCAGCAGGGCCCGACAGCAGAACTGGTTTACCCATGCCACATCATAACAGACCCATCTCCTTACCAGTACCTGACCTGACTAGCTGATCAGACCAAATGCGGGAGAATATCCCCTCAGGGCTGCGTCATCATTTATTCATTCACAATTTCTCTCCATTTATTTCTGTCACGCACAGCCACTCTTCCTTGCTATAACATAAGAGCTGTAAAAGCGCTTGCACCAAAAGTGGAGTGTGGTGGGGTGGCAACAAAACCATTCTGCTACAAGGAGGGACGGTGTTCTGGTGATGGTTAGGAGATGATGAGCTTTGATTTCTCGCTTTTTTTTTTTTTTTTTTTTTGAGTCTTATACCGGAAGATGGAATGGTGGACTGTGAAGAGTAAATGAGAAGTATTGTCCCCCTTCCCTCAGGTACAGAGGTAAACTGCTTTGGTGACAGTGACTAGACACGATAAGAGAAGACTATCCGTCTACTGCCAGACGCCTTAATCCCGTAAGGGGTGGCACCTCTAGTAATGTTCCACGTATCTCCAGTGATGATGAAGCAGTGTTTCGCAGTGAAAGGGAGGAGGCTGTAAACCTATAGTTCTCAGCCTTTTTTTTTTTTTTTGCTTCCCCCCCCCATGGCCTTGGTCTTCATATCCATTTATCCTCCCCCCTCCCCCCGCCTCGCCTCCCGCTTCCTGCCATCATTTGACTCTAAAAACTTAATCCTGAAGTATTGTTATTATTGTTGTTTCATGGTCAAGTGGATTTTAAACCAGGTGGGAACAGGCTGAATTATCCCTTCTGCAATCCACTGTCCTCTTATTCGGCAGATGAGGGTGGGGAGTTGAGGGGCATATATGTTTTAACTGCGGCCCATCTTGAATTATAACACCTCTTGGTATCTAATTTTTTCTCGAAGCGACCAGACTGACGAAAAGAAAAAGGTAGGAAGGTGACCAAGTGACAGACAGAAAATGAAAAAAAAAACTTATTACACGAGTACAAAGAAATATGTGTTTTGAAGGCAAGAGCAGATACAGAATGTGAAAACTGATTAGAAATAAATTATTCTTCGTGACACACACACACACACACACACACACACACACACACACACACACACACTTCTGAGGACTCTATTTTCTCCTGATTCCTCGCGCCCTCCATGGTAATTGCTCACCTCCCTTTAGAGGGAAGGAATGCCCCTCAGGTTGAGAACGACTGCTGTAGACAAATGGGTTACCGGGGTAGGAAGGAGATGAAGAGGAGAGAAATGAGACAGTCTGGCCAGGAATTTGACATTAATGCCTCGATCCGTTGACATCATCTTAGTTTACTCTCGTTATTCCCGGATAGTTTTTATTGGAAGGGACGCAGGCAACGTTGATTAGACCCATTCCAAGTAGGTGGCGCTTGTAAGATGAACAAAGTCATGTGGCAGTAGGAGGAAAAAACTATAAAAGACATCCCTGTCGTGAAGGGGTTATTAGCGGTCACATTATGGCGTGGAAACTTCGGCTACTGTCAGGAATCCCTCGCTTCATGGGATTCTTTGACCTTATACAGAAAGATAAACATTTCTATAGTGACAGCAAGCTCTCGAGGCAGACAAGGAGAGGGAGAAGACTTATGAATAAATAAAAGGACAGGCGAATAAGCAGACACTGTGCAATCAAAAGCAGACACTAGAGGAAGAACAGTCACTGAACCAGAACGATATACATTCCACCCGAAAAAAGAAATGACTGACACACATTTCAAACACACAGTACAATAATTTCTCGCCACGTACAATGCATCAAACTGGCCTGGAAATGGGAGAATGCGTTTCACGTGGGTACAGTAAAATCACATATATCATGGCGAGTGTGTGGGCGATTCACTGTTATCGCACACACTCTGCCATGGCCTCAAATTGATAAATGTTTCTGCTTTTGTTAGCGTGCCTTTGTGGTGAGTACTGTATGAGGTTGTTGACTAATTAAGGGAACGTCATTTTTATTTTGCTAAGAAGTGACCTAAGATGGAATGGTGGACTGTAATTAGCCAATACAAATAGTAATAAAAGAATATTTACTCCATTAGATGAAATTACTCTTATTTCTGATCATGTGTGGAGCTAATTGGTCACTCTGTATTTCATACATCAGAAGTAAAATAAACTGGTATGCAGGACATATATCTGTGACTTTTACCAAAAACATGATTTACCAACACCATACCACAGCAGAAACTACCATTTTCTGAGTGTATTTCATTATCTAACGACAAGTAAAAGACAATAACCACGTTCGTTTAAAAGTGGCTGCTTTGCATCATTCGATTCTATTTCTCACGACCACATGATTCCTCTTGATCCTGTTTCTTCGTTTTATCCATGTGTGTTTTGGCCATGAAGCGTGGAACATGGAGTCCACCAACATTTCTAATATATTTGGAGTCGGCACAGCGTCACGTTGTGTAACAAGAGAGAACATCTTCATTGCTCTTCATAATTATGTAAGTTGAGGTTGCCAGTGCACTGGAGGTGCCGCCTCTTGTTATACATCTCGTTCATTCTGCACGCCTGTTGACTGACTAAGCAAAGAATTGATCGACGGATGTAATGCATAAGTATTAGTGTGAGGAATACTGAACTTGATGAGCACTATCGCCTTGGGGGAGGGGGGTGAATGGTTAGGAAGATCGTCTGTTGTCTGAAGTGGCACGAGTCGATCCTGGGCTGAGGCAAGACTCAGACTGATTAACTTATTTTTTTTTTGAAACAGGTGTTATTGGTGTTCCACAAGCCACCCGTCGTCCTAAAATTGCTTCTGAACGAGACCGCCCTGGCATGTATGGAACATGGACGGGCCAGAGTGGTGACATTCGATGGTGTATGCTCCTGGGTGAACTGTTTCTCTTGAGGAAAGACATACAGTACAAAATATATATAAATGTAATAATTAGCATGCTGGTGTGAGGAGCAGCACAACACTTGAGGCGGGATACTACACACTCATGTTATGTGCTGTTGTTATTTGCTCGTGTTTGCATGGGAGATGTGTATTTTATATCGTACACAATATTGTCCAAAAAAATCCTGTCTCATTTGTGTGCTGGAAGCGGAATGAGAAAGAAAATGATGCACCAGTACAATCAAGCATTCATTAACCAAGTATTTGTCTCATTCCTGGACGTTTTGGTAAATCGTAAGGTATAATTTTCCACCAGTGATTGGAGAAACAAAATGTTCATCCAAACTGTGTGGTGTGAAATGCTGTCAAGTAGGGAATGAAGAATATCAGGTGGGTTAAGGTAAGCTGTACTTTGGTCAGGAGCTGCAATTCTTCTGGCAAAATAGTGATATAATACAGTACCTGACTAATTTGACCTGGCAGATTTTAAACTGATAACAGAAAATTGTATAATCATCACAAGCTGGAAGCGTAAACAGTGTGAAGCGATCTGGGATGAAAATAGGACTGTAACTGTGAACGGTGAGAAAGAGGAATAATGAAAATGCTTTTGAACCAGAATTTAATGCATGCTTATATACTAGAGGGTTAATTTGTGTGAAATAAAGTTTAGCAAATGAGCAGTAAAGGAATCCGTATCGTGCATCACTACACCAGATATACATAATGTTTTTCTGTTTGAATTAGCAAAATGCAGAGAAGAAATGGCCTGACAATTTGAAGAAAATCTCTCAGTACCTTATGTATAACTGGAGAGAGAGAGAGAGAGAGAGAGAGAGAGAGAGAGAGAGAGAAAGAGAGAGAGAGAGAGAGAGAGAGAGAGAGAGAGAGAGAGAGAGAGAGAGAGAGAGAGAGAGAGAGAGAGAGAGAGAGAGAGAGAGAGAGAGTATTGACCAGAAATGTAACTAGCTGTTCCAGTTATTCCATCGCTATTAATTAAGACGTAGGTCACACTCTCGCGTCAGTTTACCCCAGTACAGACGACTCTAGAATATTTCCTCCCATGATATATCCGTCACCACTCCCTTTCATCCTTCTCTTCCTTCCTTACTCTCCCACCAGCTACACTACAATGCCGCCCATCCGCAAGAAAATTACCTTATGTTATTATCGGTCTGGGTTTCGTATCAGTCATCGATGCGACATGATGGAGAGAATTACAGTTTCGTGTTAATGAGAAATTTGGCTCTGAACTGATGGGCATCAGGAGCGGGAGGGGGTTATCCTCTCAATGTCACAGAGAGGGGCTCTATACTCTGTTTACTCTAACTTGGCCTAAAACTGGCATCTCTCCATCGTGAATGCTCAGTTATAGTAACAGATTAACGCTAAAACACAACGCTAATCGCGAGGAAGCTTTATGAAAAGACTATAAAGCCGTAGTTATCTTATTTGCCTTGACGCTACGTGACATAAGCTGCAATGGGACAACAAACTGTGACAAGTTAATGTGAGTGAACTATAGTCGTGTAAGTTCTTGCTGTGTCCTTTCTCAAATTTCCTATATTTATGAAGTTTACGTGAGGTGTGTTTATTTCCTTTTCACAGGGGCTGATGGTCAAGGGTTAACATGTCAGCTTGTATCTAGAAGAATTTTAGTTAGATTTGGAAAGGACCAGACTCTTGGACAAAATCTGTTTCCTCTTACCCCTGTTCACCTTGAAGCATAAATGAAGACGTATGGCTGAATGTTGCAGGATGACTGGAATCCAGGGAAGCATATTGGTGTACCCCAATAACCCTCATGTAATTAATAAGTAGTAATTTAAGTTTTGTTTTTTCTTAGGGAAGAGATGGAGAGTTTATTAACAATGACTCTGTTTTAATACCACGTGCGTTTGATGGACATATATCAATCAGTTTCCCTTGCCATGTATAACACACACACTTCTCCATACATCATCTCGCATTTCATTTGTTCAAACGTTTCTTTTCATTTCTCTTTGACATCATCATTGTCATCATTCTCTCTCTCTCTCTCTCTCTCTCTCTCTCTCTCTCTCTCTCTCTCTCTCTCTCACGGAACGCCAGGTAATCAGTAGCGGAATATCAGGCCAACTGCAAATAGCGCCTAATCACTCCAATATACCCTCTCAATCGCCCCAAATTTTCACATGGTTTGATATTAACGACCCATTTACTTGTCGTTAGCTGGTTGTTTACAAGAACTGGAATTAATTTTCCCGTTATTAGTAACTCATCATCCGTGTATGATTATCACTTATCTTTAATTACCGTTTCGATAACAACCCACCTGAAATCACATCACTGCATGAAATGTTCTTTTTTTTTCTATTCTCTCTTCAGCTTCTCCATGTATTGTAATGATTTATTAACTGGATTCAGCCGCTTTTTTTATGGAGTCAGTGTAACCATACGAAAAGTTAACCTAAATTATTCAAAAAGTTATCACCACGTGAAAAATTAATTCAGATTATATACTTTTATTCAAGGTTATATACCGTTATTAAGAATTTCAGTGGATGTAATACCTAGTGACGTCCATGCCAGTCTTATGCACGTATAGCTTTATCAACAAACAATAAAGGTTACTGGCCCAGTGTTTAACACTGCCAGCTATTAAGTTACCGTCCCGCTAGCGCCAGGGTTCAGATTCTGTACGGGCTGCTGGCGCCACATGGCTCAGGTGTCCATCCCGCCCCTGTGGAATGACAGGTAAAATGAGTACCTAGTGTGACACCAGTGGGAGGTAACTGTGGTAACCTGGATGATAGAGTGGCTTTGTATCCCAGGATAATGGGTGAATAGCCCACCAAAAGACACAGTGGTCTGAGTACTGGAGATGAGCACCACGGATACGCGTCACATGGGCTCTGTCTCCACATCTACATTTCCCGCTCAAGTATCTGACGTTTCACTGTAAAAATACCCATGCTGCCATTTCGTTTCCTACAGCACTCTATATATATCAGTCACGACACCGTCCATGGATCGCTTCCCTGTACAGTATATTTATGTACTTACTTACCTTTCCAGCTTACTGTTTGGTTTATTAGATTCTCTTAAAGAAGGTTCTCTTTAATTATTATCTTGACACTATCTTTTTCTTTATGTGTGTCGTAGGGGTGGGGGGGGAAGAGGGTATGTGTGGAAAGAGACGGGTGTGTGGAAAAAGTTGAGTGTGGACACTGATCACACTGCCACTTTCATTTTTCAGTGTTTTGATTGTGTTCTCCCTTCCACCGATGTCAAGCAAAACTATTCATAATACTGACCAAGTGCATGACAGCGAAAGAGAGAGGGTTGGCCAGGATAACATATATATATATATATATATATATATATATATATATATATATATATATATATATATATATATATATATATATATATATATATATATATATATATATATATATATATATATATATATATATATATATATATATATATTTCCTTTTTTTCTCTCTCTTCCTGTCTCCTTGCAGCACCACCGTCCTTCATTCATTTCCATACCGTATTCCTTAACCTCGTTTTGTCTTCCTCTTCTCCCTTATTCTAACTTTTAATCATCCATTTTCCTTCATATATTACCACAGTCCCACCTCCTGAGCCAGACACTTTGTTCTCGGTCTCCCTTTCTTCTCCTTTCATATTTATTATTGCCCTTTTTCATGATGCTTAAAACAGTTGGGTTCTCATAGTTCTTTGACTGTATTCCTGATGACTTCATTCCTATCATTTGTAATTATTTGTTTCCTATTCACATTTTTTTTTTTACCACATCGTTTCATACACAACTGCCATTTTTAATTCCCAGCTCTTTATTAATATATTTTAATCACAGGTATCGATTTTATGACTCTTTGTGAAAAGTTTACCTCACTGTTTATTCAGTTTATATTTTATGTATTAGTAGGAAGACAAAGCTGAACTCCTGTTGTTATGCTAGGTGTTTTTAGGCCGACTTCTCGTCCTAGAAACACTAGCTGTTGAGCCGGGGTCCTCTTTCGAGACCGAAGCTAGAACATACAATGAGATGAGCAGGACATAAAACTCTGGACAACAACTTTACACGTGTATTATCTCAAATACAACTCATAATATACAGTATGAATGTAAGTAACACCCAGTACACTATTCAGTCTCAAATACACTTGTCAGATTAGAGAGCTCCGACTGGACTGTAGTATATCAGTAACACACTGAAGGACACTAGACAGACACTGTACACAAGATGGATGAAAGTATTGCACAGTATACTATAATATGAACACAGGTATCACACAATATACTATGCAGTTACAAGGGCAGTAGATACGCACAGTACACAATATGAACACCAGTATCACACCATACATTAGTCAGTCACAATTACACTAGGCGGACTGGAGGGCTTCGACTAGGCTGCAGGAGTCTGGTGTCCTACAGGTGTCTGCCAGGTGTGGGAGGGGTCCCGTCAGATATTCTTTCTCGCAAAGGCCACGTGACAACCCTCAGGGGCGATGTCGTCTTCTGTGGGCTGCTGCTGGGCGTGGTGAGAGGCCCTCGGCTCGTGGGGCCTTGCTGAGTGGTCTGGTCCTCGGGGCTTAGGCCAGGCAGAGAGAGTAGGCACGGTTGTCTCCGCCTACCCTGGGGAGGAGGTCGCCGTCATCTAGGGCTGGGGAGGTTGCGCCCAGGGGTTACAGGGACACCTCGGGGAGTCCAACGTCTGCAGTCTCCCCCCTGTCGGGCCGTCGTCAGGGTTGAACTGCAGCATCGCCTCCGGCGGGAGTCCCGGAGTCCATCAGCTGGTCGTCTCTCCCGGGTGCCAGCTGTACTGCACACACTCCCGGGCTTGGCACGGGGCCTCGCCAAACCTCCTCCAAACAGGAAAGCTCCTCCTGGGGGCTGCCTCCGTGGGGAGAAATGGAGGAGCATCCCACTCAGCTACAGGAGGGATGAGCCAAGCAAGGGTCGTCCTCCACAGGGGAAGTCTCAGGGGATGAGAGACGTTTGGTGGAGTGCCTCTCCCTGGCGCAGAAGATGGCGGTCACTGAGGTCCCGTGGGCAACAGGAGGACTGCTGAAGGCCGTCCCTTTCCCGTCGGTGTGGCTGGAGGCCATCACTGGGGCCCAACTTCTTGGCAGGACCATGGGCGAGTGTGGCTGAAGGCCCTCACCTGTCCACAGGTGCGGCTAAAGACCGTCATCGGTGTCCTGCATGAGGAGTGGCAAGCAGTCGAGGTGTGGCTGAAGGCCATCACCGAGGTCTGACTCCCGGAGGCAGCTGCAGCAGGAGAGGGGGCGTTACCATCTCTCCCTGAGTGCGGCTGAAGGCCGTCACTGGTTTCTGCATGGGAGGGGGGGGGTTGCAACAGTTCAGCAGCTTAAGGCCATTTTGGTATTTGTGCGGCTAAAGGCCGTCACTTGTTTTGTGTTGCTAAAGTCCTTCACGGGTTTTGTGTGGCTGAAGACAATCACTTGGGTGCTGCTTGGGACTGAGTATTTAGCGCCACCCCGAACCAAGGGAGGGCTGGTCCGGCTGGAGAGTAATGCACTCGGACTGCAACATTCCCACTGGGTCCGTTTCGGAAAATAAGGGCGCAAGGTAGTCGGGGACATAGGCCCATACTGTCTGGGCAACGCAAGCCCTCAGAGCCCCTCCGTGGTCTCCTCCTGGGGCGGTGTCGCCATGTCCCGGTAGTGCTCGGTTGCCACGGTAGGTATTTCACCAGTATTATTATATCCAGTTAATTGAGGGAAAGACAAATTTATAGATGTTAACATGAACAGATAGACACATATAGAGACAGGCAGATGCATACATAAATAGCTGAACAGAGGCAGAGAAGCACATAGATAAGCTAACACAGAGATAAATAAAAGACAGATAGATATGCTTTGCTGACTTCGAACTGCCAGAGTCTCCCCTGTTTTTTCTCTGCCCATAACCCCATACCTCTTTCTAGTCGTCATTCCGGAGCATTTCTTTGGCCTCATCTTTATCCTCCCTGTTCATTTGTACTTCCGTTTCTCATCGTACTTTGTGACTTGTTGATTATTCCTCCATCCATTACTTTCTTCTTGTATGCCTCTTAATCTTCCTTATCCTTCTTTCCTCCCTCTATCTCCTTTCCTTTTCGTTTATTTTCTCTTCATCTTCTTGCTTTTTCCATTCCTCATTTCCCGCTTTCTCTTCTCACATTCGCCTTTTTTGCTTACTCCGTCATTTTCTACTCTTATTTTTCAGTGTCATTTCTCTCTTTCTTTCTTCTGTTCCTCGTAACCTTGCCTCCCTTCTTCCCTGTCATAGTAGCCTGTCTCAACTTAGCCTCGCCTTCGAAAAATCAAAAATGTCTGAAATACTCAATGTTTTTCTGTTATTGTAGTTATCATTTTTTTATTTATTATAATGAGAGTTTGGAACGAATCCTTTCTTATACGTCCTTCTCAACATTTTGTATAACTACTTTTTTAGTTACTTCGTTATTAGCAAAGTAAATATATCATAGCATAGCCTTTCGTCTGAAGGTCTAAACTGTATATTGTCAATGCTGCTCGCCTGCTTGGATATTTATTCATTTTAGTTTTGAAAAAGGTCGTCTTTTACGTCCTCCTCCTATGTTAGAGTTAGTACTCCTTTGGTCATTCTAGTATTTTCAGAAAATACAGCCCTTCAGATCATTTATAAATAGGCACTGGATAACCAAGATCGTATTTGGATATGCAGTGGAGCTGTCATGAACTCGGATGCATTGGGGTGTTCTTCATTCCAGAATCCGCAGTGCTTCCATTATACGTCCCGTCACCCTTGCATCCTTTAACTGCTGCTTTTGTTTCATTCTCTTGAAAAGTATTGAATTTTCAGAAATGCAAAGGAGGCGTACGTTTATTTTGCACACACACACACACACACACACACACACACACACACACACACACACACACACACACACACACACACACACGCAAGCACGCACGCACGCACGCGCGCGCGCACACACACACACACACACACACACACACACACACACACACACACACACACACACACACATATATATATATATATCTATATATATATATATATATATATATATATATATCTATATCTATATACCTAGGCTGCTTCCCCCAAGGAAAGGGAGGTAGCCGAGACAGGACGACACACTCCCCATTTACTCATCCATTCAAACACATTCATTCGCATCTTAGCCCCAAAGGGGAGAACGGACAGATCTTCACCGCACCACACCGCACAAGGGTCAACTGCGCAATGCAATCAGTGACATCCACAGCAGGGCCCGACAGCAGAACTGGTTTACCCCTGCCACATCATAACAGACCCATCCCCTTACCCGCACCTGACCTGACTAGCTGATCAGACCAAATGCGGGAGAATATCCCCTCAGGGCTGCGTCATCACTTATTCATTTACAATTTCTCTCCATTGATTTCTGTCACGCACAGCCACTCTTCCTTGCTCAACAGACATCCCTCTCGTATCCAGCCTCTCTTCACACTGTCCATCCATCCTATTCATGGTCTTCCTCTCAGCCTTACACCTCTCACATCAGATCTAGTTATCTTTTTCACCAATTGCTCATTGTCCATTCTCTCCATATGCCCAAACCATCGCAACACCCTCTGCTCAACTCTACCAGCCATCTCCCGAACAACTCCAGTTCTCCTTCGCACTTCATCATTTCGCACCCGATCCATATGCGTCACTCCACACATACTCCTCAGACACCTCATCTCCATTACATTCAAACTTTTCCTCTCTGCTACACCCATATTCCATGTTTCAGCCCTATAAAATGCAGTCAGTACCACAACACCCTCATACAGCCTTCTCTTTACATCCATTCTAAGCGAATGACATTTAAACACTTTTTTCATTCCTCCCAGCACCTTTCCTACTTCATTTATTCTAAACTTCACTTCTGCGTCTATTCTTCCATCCACAGCAACATGTGACCCTAGATGTTTAAAACAATCTACCTCCTCAAGCAACTCACCATTCAAAACTATATTCATCCCCCTACCATCTATCAACCTCATACACTTCATCACTTTACTCTTATTCTCATTTACTTTCAATTTCCTCCTTTCACACACCCTTCCAAGCTCCTCTACCAACTGTCTCAATCTCTCCTCTGAATCAGTCACCAGTGCAGTATCATCTGCAAACAGCAGCTGCTTCAGATTCCACTCTCCATCAACATTCACCAGACTCAGACCTCCACCTAAAACTCTTGCATTCACCTCCCTTACAACACCATCCATGTAAGCATTAAACAACCAAGATGACATCACACATCCCTGTCGCAGCCCCACTCTCACGGGAAACCAATCACTCACAGCATTTCCCACTCTTACACACGCTCTACTATTTACATAAAAACTTTTCACCCCTTTTAGAAACCTACCATCAATTCATACAATCTTAAAACAGTCCACAAAGCCTCCCTATCAATTCTATCATACGCTTTCTCTAAATCCATAAATGCCCAAAACACATTCTTGCCTTTCGCTAAATACTTTTCACACACTTGTCTCAGCAAACACCTGATCAACGCATCCCCTCCCTCTCCTAAAGCCACACTGCTCATCACCAATCACTCCCTCTGTACCCTCTCTAACTCTCATAATTAACACTCTACCATACACCTTACCTACAACACTCAACAGACTCATACCCCTAAAGCTAGTACATTCATACATATCACCCTTGCCTTTATACAACGGGACCACACAAGCACTTGCCCAGTCAATTGGCACCATACCTTTCTCAAAGCACACATTCAACAATCTTACTAACCAGTCAACAATAGTCACTCCACCACCCTTCAGGCATTCCACAGCACACCCATCCATACCTGCAGCTTTTCCTGTTTTCATCTCCTTTACTGCCTTCTCCACTTCCTCCTTCGTGATCAAAGAATCATTTAACTCTCCCAACACATTTATTCCTTGCACCCTTCCATCCGTCCCAATCTCAGCCACTCTTTCCTCCTCTACATTTAACAATCTTTCAAAATACTCTGCCCATCTCTTCCTTACTGCATCCATTTCAATTATCATCCTTCCATCCTCTGCTTTTACTTGGTCTTCCTTCCCAGACTCTCCCTTTCGCACCCTTTTCACCTCCTTCCAAAACATTTTCTTATTCTGTTGAAAATTCTCTGTCAGCCACCTACCCCACCTCTCATCTGCTGCCACTTTAGCATCACGCACAGCCCTTCTCGCTCTATTCCTCTTCTCCTTATACCTTTCATATGACATCTCATCCTTCCTCTGCAGCCACACTTCATATGCACGTCTCTTCTCAGCCACAGCCATACTTACTTCCTCGCACCACCATTCACTTCCTTTTCTTACACCACCACCCACACGTCTCACACCACACACCTCTTCTGCATGCCCCACCACAGCACTCTTAAACAACTGCCATTCCTCCTCCACGCTGCCATTTTCCCGATCTTTCACTGCGTTCCACTCATGTTTCAATTTCTCCTGATACTCTATCTTTTTCTCTCTTTTATCCAACTCACTGACTTTCAAAACCTCCCTGCCACACCTAACCCTCCTAGCTCTCACCCATCTCTTACCTACTCTTAACTTTCCCTCCACCAGGTAGTGGTCAGACATACCTCCACCCTCCCCTCTCAGAACTCTCACATCCAACAATCTTCCTATCACATTCCTAGACACAACCACATAGTCCATCAAAGCTCTATCAACAACCCTTCCACCCTCCTGTCTCACCCATGTATACTTATAAATATCTTTCTTCTCAAACAGCGTATTCCCAATCACCATCTCTCGCTCAACCAGGGATGTTCTGCCCAGCGACCCAATATATCGTACCGTAGCACGAAAATTATCGTATCTTACCCTAAAATTATCGTACAGGTAAATTTTCAATTAAAACAATGAATAAATTGTTCATTTTTAATTCACAGGTATTTTATGGTACAGTGAAACTACTTATTTAACTTAGTTATGCAGAAAAAATGATTGTTCTTAAAAATATTAGCGTCTACATTTTCATTTATTGCATTTTCATTCCGAGTCCGATGGGATACATAGGCCTACTTCACTTTCTTCACACTCCTCTGAATACAAAGTCTGATTGTTCATTCTGATTGGCATTTGATTTGTTGGTTTAAATGCTGAGCAAGACATGCCTGATTCTTTGATGCACTGTGATGCTAGAAGGATCCCATTTACTGTTCTTGTTGCCAGTCTATTCCTTATTCTTGTGTTTGTTAAATTTACTTTGCTGAAAACTTGGTAGTGGCACTACCAAGCACCAAGTAAAGTTTGAACTTCTAAGTCCTTGACATTTATGGGGTCGGCCGGGCTTGGCCCTGACCTCCCATGGGACTGGGAGGGGAAAGGAATTTGACTTAGGGGAAGCGTGGGTTACTGGGGTGTGGGCACAATGAACCGTGTGGCGGGAATACTGAGTGTTGTTAACTTGCAGTATATATAAAAAAAATCTAGGGAATTTGGAATAGACAAAAATTATCGTATATTTTGAATGTGATATCGTACATCGTACAAGTACCCGAAATTATAGTACAAATACGATAATTATCGTACGTAGAACATCCCTGCGCTCAACACACATCGCTATCATTCGTTCCCCATTTTCATTTCTTCCAGGCACACCATGCATACCAGCTACGCCTTCAACTGCTACATTTCCCACTCTAGCATTCAAATCTCCCATCATTACCACATTCACATTCGCTCCAAAACTCTGCAGACACTCATCAACATCATTCCAGAAAGACTCCCTCTCTTCTTCATCCTTTTCACTACCAGGCCCATATGCACTCACAAACACCCACAACTCACGTTCAAATTTTTCTTTCACCCACATCAGTCTCGATGACACCTCCTTCCATTCAATCACACATTGCTGTACTTCCGGACTCACTAACAAGGCCACACCTTCTCTTGCCCTTCCTCTATCAACACCTGACAATCTTCCATTCACACTTCCAAACATAGATTCCCCCTTCCCTTTCATCTTCGTTTCACTCAAAGCTAACACATCCAACTTTCTTCTCACAAACATTCTCCCAATCTCCTCCCTTTTAGCCTCAATCGTACTACATCCACGCACATTCATAGACCCAATCTTCAGGGTACGGGGATAACTCCATCCCCCATCCCTTTCTCTGGCCTGTCTCTTTTTAGGAACTAATATATATATATATATATATATATATATATATATATATATATATATATATATATATATATATATATATATATATATTGTATATGGCACGGCAAGAGCTGTCACATAATATTTTTGTTACACACACACACACACACACACACACACACACATACATATATATATATACCTGTATATATATATATATATATATATATATATATATATATATATATATATATATATATATATATACGGAGCCTCTGTGGTACAGTGCTAAAGTGTGCGTTTTTGTACACTCAAGAACGAGGATTCGCGCCCCGTCAGGGTAATAAACTTTGGGAGCGTTCTTCTGGCCACGTACTGCATTAGTGGCCACAAGGGGTGCTGTGGTTGAACCAGTGTCGCATACTATAAAGTATGCTTGCACCCAGTCGGCTTGAGCGGGTCGATTACACATGGTTTACAGACTACACACACATCCAAAGCCTACAATTACACTTACAAGCATTTCTCACCCTACATACAATCTCTATCAGACAGCCTAAGCTGTCTGTTAACAGTGGTGTTCCTCAGGGCTCTGTCCTATCACCAACTCTCTTCCTTTTATTCATCAATGATCTTCTAAGCTGTACATCTAACCCTATCCACTCATACGCTGATGACTCCACCCTTCACCTTTCCATTCGGTTCCCGCAACGCCCATCTCAACAGTTACTTCAAGAAACAAGGGATGAGGCTATGGCACAC
The DNA here is from genome assembly GCF_032717465.1 of Coenobita brevimanus. NCBI lineage: Eukaryota > Metazoa > Arthropoda > Malacostraca > Decapoda > Coenobitidae > Coenobita > Coenobita brevimanus. The sequence goes on from NC_136959.1 coordinate 13,011,222, forward strand.
CTAATGTCTGACTTGGCTCATATCTCTGACTGGGGTAAAAATAATATGGTTGTCTTTAATGCATCTAAGACTCAGTTCTTACACCTATCAACCCAACAAAATCTTCCACAGGTATACCCACTAATGTTTAATAATATTCAGATTAATCCTGCATCATCCTTGAACATGCTTGGGGTTTCATTTACTCGGGACTTATCTTGGAAAGATCATATTACATCTCATGTAAAATCTGCTTCCAAGAGATTGGGTGTGCTAAGCCGACTCCACTCTTTCTTTACCCCTGCACAATTGTTGACTCTATACAGGGGTTTTATCCGCCCCTGTGTGGAGTACAACTCTCATGTGTGGGGAGGCTCCCCACATACAGCTCTTCTCAATAGGGTGGAGTCAAAGGCTTTTCGTCTCATTAACTCTCCTCCTCTTACTGACTCCCTTCAACCTCTGTCTCTTCGCCGCACTGTTGCATCTTTATCTCTTTTCTATCGCTACTTTAATGGTCACTGCTCCTCTGAACTGTCTGCTTGCATTCCTCCACCTCTACGACGTCCGCGTAGCACCCGTCTGGCAGCAAACTCTCATCCCTTTTCTGTCCAACTCTCTAATGCAAGAGTTAACCGTTACTCCCAGTCTTTCATTTATGCAACAGGTCAGCTCTGGAACTGTCTCCCTCTGTCTGTATTTCCTTCTGCCTATGATCTCTAGTCTTTCAAACGTAGTGTGTCCAGGCATCTCAAAATGATCGGATCTTGAATTTGGCTCTCTATTGTATTTTGTTTTTCTCTTGGAGGGAACTGTTACTGCGGGCTCATGCCTTTGGTTCCTTCTTCCTTGCATAAAAAAAAAAAAAAAAACATGGTAGACATGCATTGGCTGTATCGTCCCCACTTCGGTCGGGATAGGCCGGTCCTGCAGTGAACACTCAAATGGGTGATGAGATTATATATATATATATATATATATATATATATATATATATATATATATATATATATATATATATATATATATATATATATATATATATTCTTACATTGCCTATGATTTCATCATCCTTTGTGTAATTCTAACGTACAGTATGCTGCATGTTTGATCACGAGCGTGTTCTACCTCACTCCCCCCTTCTACCCTTATAGTAAAGTCGTTCTTTCTGTTGTTCAGAGCAGGAGTGTCAACTCTTTGTCCCCTCTGGCTTCATTTGCTCGTCCTTCTTACAAGTTGTATCAAGCTCTGCCGGCCCCTATATAAAGAGCTCAGTCTCTACATTATTGCCACTTAGATCTGCTCCTCATTTTGTTCACATCTCTGTTTTCCCCTGTACAGTTGTTATTATTGTGAGTGCTCAGGAAGTCTCCAACCATCTAGCAGCTGTGTAATTTGAGTATAACTGTTATTGCATTTTTTCTTGTACTGTGTAGCGTAAGGTGTTAATTTGTAGGCCTAGTGAGGTTTTTGTAATTCATGCTAGATTCTTATTGTCAGCCATCATTAATAATATTTTGTATCTGTAATAATATATCTTGCATTCACTGAGTATTATCTAGTATTGTCATTTTATCAGGGCTGACTTAGATAAATTTACTCTTGCTAATTTCGTGTTAATAGAGGCTATTGCAGTTAACCATATATTTAACCTGTTTTTTGCCATTACATTATCCTTATGAGTCCTGAATGTTTTGTTGTTAGTTGGAGCATTAAACTTTAACTTGTAATTTTACCTAACTCTTTTGTTTTGAACCTGGAACTTTACGGGACAGTAGTGATTTTTTAGTATTCTCACTTAAAGTGTACATTATCTTTCTCTGTTCCGTAACAATATATATATATATATATATATATATATATATATATATATATATATATATATATATATATATAGATAGATAGATAGATAGATAGATAGATAGATAGATAGATGTGTGTGTGTGTGTAGCAAAAATATTTTGTGACAGCTCGTACCGAGCCCTCGCTGACCAGCAGTGACCTAGTTCAAGGATCAAAGTCCCAATTAGTGTGACGCGCCGTGACGCTTCATCTGTGTAATATCGCTACTATGATTAGTTTGCATGTCCAGGATGGGAGGGACTGTGCAGAGAATGATATTTTTGGATGGCATTTTCTCATGTTTTTGGTGTTTTCTCCGGACAGCTAGATAGATTACCTTAACGGGACTTTTGGAATAATTTTCTTTACATTTATATGAGTAGACTTAAGTAGCTTTTCGAATATGTCAATTCAGTTTATCTCACAAGAACAATCTAGCTTCTTTATAGGTCTCTTTGTTTGACTCAGGCTTACTTGTTAGTCTGGTTAAAGAATCCAGCAATATTTTATACTTATCCAATAAACAAAGCGGCATTTCGTCCTGAAGTAATGTCAGTCTTAAAAATCTCAGGACATTTTTCGTGCTTCCGATTGTGAGCATTTAATTATTCCTGTCACCTCCCATCTCCAGAAAGGGTTAAAAAAATATGTGTCTTCGTTTCCTAAATATCCGTTCATTATGTTTGTATGTAAGTTAATATTTATTTATTTAGTGGTAGGTGGTGGCGACCATGATCCACTCACTTGATGTAGTGCTGCCTACTTCCTCCTTAGCCTTTATCATTCTTTTTCTGTGCCTGCCCTCCTCTCTTCCTATTTCTTCCATCTTTCCTTTACAGGTGGCATTACATTGAGTGATAAGCCAAATGGTTTCCTGTAAGCCAAGAAACCATTTACAACGCTGGGTGGTAACCATATAACCAAACCATACGTGTTCCCTACGTGTCAGCAAGTGGGTTTGTGGAGGGTTAGTGCCCCTTCCCGTAAAACAAATAACTCAAAGTCAAATGGCCACCCATTACGGGATTTTGGCGTCTGGCAATAGATAGATAGAATAGATTTATTTATTTATTTATTCCCTCTAACAAGGAGAGAATGTTTTCACTCCTGTACGTTTGTTTGGTTGTTAGTTTGTTTGTCTGTTAACAGGATTACACAAAAACTATAAGAGAGATTTGGACCAAATTTGGTGGGTAGACCGTGTCCCAGAAAATAGTCGATTTACATGTGGGACCGATCCTGATCGTATTGCAGCTTCTGGATCAGGAAAACATTTTTTTTTGCGAAACCCTAATCGGTGATGAGAAAACCTAACCCATTATGAATGGTGGTTTGGAAATTAAGCTGCCCTTGTCGGAGAGATGCGCTTCATCGAGTGCCCCTCTATTATTTTTATTTATTTATTTATTCATTTATTTATATGGAGCAGTATAGTTGTAACCCAAGTTCTTTTGAAACATGAACCCAGTGGACTGCCGGCTAAAACTGCCATCTTCCTTCAATCATTCTTGTCGGGGGGGACAGGGAGGGAGTTCAGGGACATCTGTATAACAGGAATTGGAGCCACATCAGCGCCGGCACATGAATGGCATCCGTCTCCGGCGTTGTAACTGCGGATAAATACACATCCGCACAGCATGTATGTATGTAAATGTAGAGCCTCCCGGGAGGAATGGCCTTATCACTTGGAATGGTAACTGAAAGAATTTCAAGTGAAAACTGCTCTACTAAAATGGACTGAAATTTCAAACTTTACAGCGCGGCTGACTTTGTGGTAGATAATGGTCTCATTGTTTACCCATAAGGTTATTAATTAAGTAACCGTAGCTCCGTAATGGCTGCGATGTCGACTCATGTTGCAATAGTAATTTTTACATAAAGGTCTCTCGTCCGTCATATCCTAAATCTATGCCCTTTCCTCCCTAACTCACTGTCTAATTGTTTCCACTCCAATGCTCATAATTTCTTTACAGTTTTGTTCATACTGGAGTAGTGGCTGTACTCACTTTGTAACAATTTTGTATTTCTAATATTCTACCCTAACAACTAAAATGTGTTCTCTTCCACCTCATTTAATATAGTATACAAAGAACACTATCTGACAAGGTTGAAACTGAACAATGTTCACCGATAGGTGCAACATTCTCAAGCACAGATGAACAGACTGACCATGTGAAAATATATAATCATATCCGTCTATCTATCAACCTATCTATCTATGTTTATAGATAAATTGACAGACAGATTTTACAAAAGGTCATCTCTAATGAGAAGTGTCCCATTTAAACTTGGTAATAATATTCCTGAGTGTAAGTGGTGATTCGTTGGCTTTTTACAGCTGTTCATTCACTCATCCTTGTGCACCCGTCACGCCTTGGGATTCATCACTAAAAACTGAGATACCGTAGTAGTTTTCACGACCTTCGGCATGCAGCCCACTGCAGGTAAATCTGGAATAAGTTGGGACGGGAAAAATGATCGTGAGTTGACTGTCAGACCGGGCCGACTTCCGTGGAAACTTTTGGTTCCGTTCGTCTTCCGCGGTTGTTTGACTCAGGTGTAGACGGCTGGGGTCTCCTGTGTGTCGTGTTGCCTCTGCTCATGTCCTGTTGCGTGGGTCTTTGTTTGCCGGGGCTTGGTCTGTTCATTTTAGTTGCTTTTTTGCGACTGTTTTTCTTCAGAGCCCCCTCAGTCTGTTTTGCCCTTGATATTTATTACATCGCCAGGGATGGAGTCCGGCGAGGTATTGTTTTTGGTCGTTTCTTTGTTCCTTTGTTTTTTTGCAACATCACGGAAAAACGGCTGAATGAATTTACAAGCTACTTTCAGGATGTGCGGGCACTGGTCTCAAAAGGAAGTGCTTAAATTTTTGAGGTAATCGAGTGAACCTGAAAGGTCAAAATCAAGGTCAAGGATTTTCAGGGGGGTATAAGTTGAAAACGGTTGTAGATTGAGATATCAGTATAATGGTTTTCCCGTATGGGCTTTCATTTGGCACCAGAGCATAATGGTTTTCCCGTATGGGCTTTCATTTGGCACCAAGACCTTTGACCTTCAGCGACCTTGAAAGGTCAAACTCAAGGTCACGGATATTCAGGGGGCTAAAACTCGGAAGTGGTTACAAATAGATATTTACTGTTATCAACAGATAGTAAGTCCCATATGGGCTTTTAATTGATACCATGACCTTTGACCTTAAGTGATCTTGAAAGGTCAAACTGTTGGGTGAGGTTTGTTGTGCCTGACACCACTTGTTTGATGTTGTTATTGTCCCTCCCGTGCTTGTTTGTGAATTTTCAAATCTTTTTATGTTTCTTTGTTGTTCCGTTTTCTCTGTGGCAGATTACGAGCTTTGAATTTGTGTCTCAAAGTTTTATTTTCAGTTATATAAATGATGAAATCATCTAATGGTTGTTTTGTGTGCCAGTGAAAAACCAACATGAACCTTGACTTACTTACAATTACCATTGAAAAAGTACAAAAACACAAGAGAATGAATTTCGATAGAAGTTTAGTTGGGTATGTAATGGCCGTTGTTTGAATTTGCCGCATACATTCCTGTTCACGATTTGGTCCTTATTTTTTTTTTTTTTTTAATGTTTTGAGAGCTGCGTATATTGTAAGATATCCATTTCAGTCTTCATATGTTCATGTTCATTCACTTTTATCTATATGACTATCATTATTAGTCCTACCCTTGCAATTTTGTTTTATAACAGTCTATTTACCATCGTTATTTTCACTTCATTTTCTTATTTCCGGGTGCCGTGTGTTTGGCAATGCAATTTTCTGTTTCTCCTTGTCTGGCTGCGTTTCTTTCCAATCTCATTTTTTTGGTTCTGTCTCACAGTAGCGTCTTCCTTGTCACTTTCCAATTTAATTTCCTTGGTCGTGTTGAAGCTGAGACCATGTTCTGTTTTCGTCGGCTATGTTCCTTTCGATACAGGTCTTCTGGACGTCAGCTTTAGTTCTGTTTGTGTCTTACCTAACCTGGCGCGCGCCTATTTAGTAACTCATTATTTGAATTTGTTCTTTGTGGTACTAGGAATCTCTCTCTCTCTCTCTCTCTCTCTCTCTCTCTCTCTCTCTCTCTCTCTCTATTGTCTCGTGAACATTTCAGTGCTGTTCTGTGAAGTTGTGTTCATTTACGAGCAGTTCTGTGTGGCTGTGACGCTTGCACTGCCCCTATCTTTCAGTTGTTCAGTATGTCAGATCAAAGTCTGCCTCTTCTTGTGGTGTCATTTCCGTGTCTCACCACGCACCATTGCATATAGTTCCTTCCTCGAAATGGTAAGTATAAGGCAGTGTAGGTAGATTCATTAGAGAGAGAGAGAGAGAGAGAGAACACACACACACACACACACACACACACACACACACACACACACACACACAAATTGGTAACGAATATATGCAGTCTCAAAATAATCCACAAGAGTGGTTATTCCATTTTTTCTCCACAGTTTTATAACAAATGTCCGTACGTCTCTAAGTTCTGCCATTAATTCTCTGTGTTTATAGCTACCACCATCATTCTATATTGCTTCGTCTATGTACCCCTTTATTTAGCGAATCTTTAAAGCCATTTTCTCACTTCTCCCCACTTGCGTCATGATGATTCTAATTGAAAAATACTGCTTTTTTTTTTCTGTATTCCATTTTTTTGTTAGCCCTCCTTAATTTTATTCATAGAAACTTTACGTCTTCATTCTTTTCATTCTTTAGGCAAGTACTGACAATTTTATATGTTAACTTCCCCATGTCCTTCCCTACTTTTCAGTTTTCGCTCCCCCCTTCTCTCAGTTCCTATTTACCCTCACTCCTCCCTCACCAGAATTTCATGCCTACCCACCAATTACGCCACCATTCTGTGTGCACCTGGCCTTTCATCACCTTCCCCCTTCCTTAATTAATTTTTAACACCGGTCTCTACCTCCTGTACCTTCTTTCTGGTTTCCTACGTTGATGCTTAAGTGGCTGTGAGAACGTCTGTGTTGGCATGTAATTCCTTGCTATAATGTATTAGGGTGTGTCGATGCGTGTGCGTGGCATTTGAAGTGTGTTTGAGTGTGTTGTTGAGTGGGAGTGGTTGCTATAGCGTGTTTGTGTTGCTCAGAGTGTGACTGGGTGGTATAGTGTGCTTGTGTTGATGAGTGAGTGGTTTCTATAGTGTGTTTGGGAGAGCTGTTGTAAACCTGTGTGTTTCGCCAGTGTATCAGTTAGTTTTTTACATCTTTGAGTCAGTAGGTGATAGAGATTATGGCGATTGTGAAAGTGTTTGGTTGGCTGCGTTCGAGATTCAGTGTCTTGGTGTGTCTGTGTTTGGCTATGTGAGGTGTTTGTGAGAGTCTGGCTGGGTGGCTGAATTTGTCGTGGGTGTTGAATGTTTTACGTGTCTGTCTCGGTCATAGACTTTTTAGAACGTTCCCTGAGTGTCAGTAGTTTTCCCACGTGCCACACAGCTTCACATGTCACCATTTCAGTGTGGAATATCATTTTGGGCTTGCGTGATGATATTTGTCTACGGTAGTGTTTTCATTACTTATCTTTGGTCTTGAAGGTCAGTAATATCTGTTTTCACGAAAGTCAAACAATCATACTGCTCGCTGCCCGAATCCGGGGTCGTATAAGCTTTTATTTAGAGAGCGGCTTACTTCCCTAATGCCGTGTGTGCCAGGCCAGTGACAAAGCAGGACTGATGAAATAACGAGTACGAGTAAATGTCATGACGGTAAACGGGTAATAATTAATCATCGGTGACGGGTTCAGTTAATACATCCCCAGCAGTCACATCCACCATAGTTAAGACTATAGAGTTAATTTTCGTAGTGGCCTATTAAAACGGAATTATATATATATATATATATATATATATATATATATATATATATATATATATATATATATATATATATATATATGTACGTATGCATACAGTGTGTGTGTGTGTGTGTGTGTGTGTGTGTGTGTGTGTGTGTGTGTGTGTGTCCATCCGTAACTATCTGTTTACCAATACTTTAATGTAAGGTCAGCTCAGAGATTAGGTATAATGTGCGTCAGAAGCGACATGAAGTGCTGAACAGCATTGATTAAACTCGTCCTGTCTTCAGGCCCTACCACACCACACCAGTGCACCACACCAGTGCACCACATACCATGATTAATCACACCACGTCACACCAATACGTTTTACAGTAGTGTCCTTGCTTAGACAGGATTGCTTAATACCAACACCTCTTCATTGCACACTCAACACCCATCACACCTCGCTATAACCCAACAAATAAATATGGTTAAACTCTATACATACATACATACATACATACATACAGTACATAAATACATACGTAAATACATACATACGTACATAAACAAGTGAACGAGCATACAAACAATTTAAAACGTTCTTATCCGATTTAAACCAAACTTTATGTCAGGGTTTAGTTTCACCCAAGAGGATATCCTATTGTTTTTAAGATTTTAAGAATAATGATAATAGATGAAGGTCAAACAGCCAGGTCAACGTTTGACCAAGAAAAGTCAGTTGTAACAGATTTCACCTGATTTAGACCGGACTTGGAAAAAGGCCTAAGGAGAAAACAAATACGGAATAATAATATTTTTAGAACTCTCAGACAGAGGTCAAGGTCACAGGGCAGAATCGAATTTTGATCCACTAGTAAGATCTTAATGACTAAAACAGTTTTGATCGGATTTTGACCCGTCTTTGTAGAATTGTTGAAGATTAGCCAAGGGGTCAATCAAGTATTTCTTAAAATATTTCAAAGGCCAAAGTCGTACAGCATAGTCAGTTTCAAGTATTTTAACTTATTTAGGCCAAATTCTATGGAAGGATTCAGGATTAGGAGAGGATAACAATATTCAGTTTTGAGAACAATCCTTCAGGCATGAAGGCCACAGGGAAAGGTCAAATATCAGGGCCAAAGGGCAAGGTAAGCTCAAATACTGTTAATCAAATTTGGATCATGCCTGGTTGAAGGGTTAATGGTCAGGCATAGAAGATATGATTCAGTTTTAAGGCTTCTTGGTCGAAGGTCAAGGTCATAGGGCAAGGTCAAATGTTCCCCCCTTAGACCAATTGCTGGGCACAGTTATTTAACTCTCTAGCTGCCCCTTCTTGTTCTTACGGTTTTTACACTTCCAGTCTTCTAATTCTTCAGGCAAGCACTGTAATCTGTGTGTGTGTGTGTGTGTGTGTGTGTGTGTGTGTGTGTGTGTGTGTGTGTGCGTGTGTTTAATTTGATTAACACTTCTCCAAAAGTAGATCCTTTTTTTTTTTAACCTTACCTTTATATATAGTGGAGCATGGGTGCTAATCTTCAATTCTCGCTTCCCCGTACTCTCATTTCCACTTTAGTCTCACTTCTTCCTCATCATAATTCCTTTTCTACCCACCAGTTACACTACCATTCTCTCTTCACCTGACCTTTCATCATTTCTTCCCTTCCTTGGGCTGTGTTTAACATCGGTCGCTACGTCTTGTACTGTTCTTTCTTGCTTCTTGCTTTGAGGTTTAAGTGGTTGAGTAATTGTTTAGGTGCGTTAGTGTTTAAGTGGATGCTAAAGTGTGTCTGGGTGAGTTCTTGAATGTGAGAGGCTGTTAGAGTACGACTGGGTATGTTGCTTAGTAATTTGTGCTCCTGTTTGAGTGTTTTAATTGATTGTCAAATGTGTGTGAATCCGTGTGTGATCGTGAATGTTTGTGTGAGTCCGTGATTTAGTGCTTGGTTGTGTCTAAACGAATATTTGGAAAACTGAAGTGTTTGTTATGGGTGTATAGCTGAGCGGCTGTCTTTGTTGTTGGATGCTCAAAATTTTATGTGTCTCTCTCTCTGAGCATAGTCCTGGAAGTCCGTTTCTTGAAGCCCAGAGTTTATCCTACGTGCCATATAATTCCACAAACCACCAAATCACTGTTAATGCAATTTCAATCTGGACTGCTATCATGGTATTAGCGCGGTGTTGTGGTCGGAGGGCCAACAAGATCAATAAAGTCTGCTTTAACGACATTCAAATAATCAAATAAATTCCTGTCCCAATCCGAGTTTGAACTCATGTTCGTTCAGGCAGCAGAACACTACCCGAAACCCTTGTATGGTAGGTTTGTGAGTGAGAGCAGGATAGATGAGTGAATGAGTAATAGCCGTGAGAGTAAATAAGTACTACTGTAGATAACGATATTCACAGGCTTAATGAACATGTCCGGTGCAGGCACAACTCCAATTATTAAACCTGCAGATACCATGTGTGATACCAAATTACCAAAGACTTATGATGCAAAATTAGTTTTTACCTCTGTTGGTACACGTTTTCCCATTTTATGTACTTTTGCACTAATAATGTCCACGAGCACGAAATTGATCTGTCTTTTCTTTTTTGAAAAAAAAAAAAAATAATAATTTGAAAGCTATAATTTACTTACTTTAATATATATATATATATATATATATATATATATATATATATATATATATATATATATATATATTGTTACATAGCTTATGATTTCATCATCCTTTGTGTAATTCTAACGTACAGTATGCTGCATGTTTGATCACGAGCGTGTTCTACCTCACTCCCCCCTTCTACCCTTATAGTAGAGTAAGTCGTTCTTTCTGTTGTTCAGAGCAGGATTGTCAACTCTTTGTCCCCATGGCTTCATTTGTGCGTCCTTCTTACAAGTTGTATCAAGCTCTGCCGACCCCTATATAATGAGCTCAGTCTCTGCATTATTGCCACTTAGATCTACTCCTCATTTTGTTCACATCTCTGTCCTCCCCTGTACACTTGTTATTATTGTGAGTGCTCAGGAAGTCTCCAACCATCTAGCAGCTGTGTAATTTGAGTATAACTGTTATTGCATTTTTTCTTGTACTGTGTAGCATAAGGTGTTAATTCTTAGGCCTAGTAAGGTTTTTGTGATTCATGTGTTTTGGGTGTCAGCCCTTATTAATAATATTTTGTATCTGTAATAATATATCTTGCATTCACTGAGTATTATCTGGTATTCTCATTTTATCAGGGCTGACTTAGATAAATTTACTCACGCTAATTTCGTGTTAATAGAGGCTATTGCAGTTAACCATATATTTAACCTGTTTTTTGCCATTACATTATCCTTATGAGTCCTGAATGTTTTGTTGTTAATTTGAGCATTAAACTTTAACTTGCAATTTTACCTAACTCTTTTGTTTTGAACCTGGAACTTTACGGGACAGTAGTGATTTTTAGTATTCTCACTTAAAGTGTACATTATCTTTCTCTGTTCCGTAACATAAATTTGGCGACCTCTTATCAGTATATTCAGGGTATTATCATAAGGATATTGCTTGATCTTTTGCGACTGTGGTTTATTCATGATGTCTACTATTACTACACTTGATGAAGCCAAAAATTTTTTGTCAAATGTGCAAACAGTATGTGATGTAGAAAACAGAACAAAGAATGAACTTAAGCTTGTTGCTCAACAATTGGGAATTGCAGTTCACTCTCATCATTCTAAAGATCAAATTGTTGGTATGATTAATAAAAGCTTGTTTAATGTAACTCCCCCAAATGAGCAAACGCAGATTGAAATAGCTAAGTTACAGCTAGCTCTGTAGGAGGCTCGTGTTAAGGAAGCTGAGTTTCAGGCTCTTGCTAAGGAGGCTGAGTCTCAGGCTAAGGAGGCGGAGTCTCAGGCTCGTATTCAGGAGGCTGAATTTCAGGCAAATGCTCGCATTCAGGAGGCACAGGCACAGGCTCAGGCACAAATTGAACTAGCTAGGATTCAGGCAGACCATGAGTATCGCATGAAACAAGGTGAAACTGGATCATCTAGCTCTGATGATTTTGATGTGGCTAAAAATGTTAAACTTGTCCCTCCTTTTAATGAATCTGATTTAACAAAGTATTTTCAGTTGTTTGAGAGGGTAGCTACAGGTTTTAATTGACCCAAAAAATATTGGCCAGTACTCCTTCAAACTGTTCTCACCGGTAAAGCTCAAGTAACTTATCCATCTTTGCCTCAGGAGGATCAATGTGATAATTATGATGTAGTTAAGAGCTTGATTCTTAAGGCCTATGAGCTTGTTCCTGAAGCCTATAGAGTAAAATTTAGGACAACTTATAAGCAAGATAAGCAATCCCATGTTGAGTATGCAAAAATCAAAGAAGATCTGTTAGAGCAGTGGTTAAATTCTAAGAATGTGGATTCTGATTTTGACAAATTTAAGCAGATTATTTTGCTGGAGGACTTCAAAAGGTGTATTATGTTCTCACTCACAAGAGATATTCTAAAGAAAAAGGGAAGGCTGAGAGTAAGTACGTTGCCTCTACTCAGAGTACAGGTAACAGGAAAGAGAATAAAGATGATGTTTCTCAGGAAGTAAATACCAGCTTCACCTCTAGATTTCAGAAAAGTAAATGTACTTATTGTAGTAAGCTTGGTCATACTACGGAGAAATGTTTCAGGAGACAGCGTGATGTGAACAAAAAGGAGTCTTTAAATATTCAGTCAATTGGTCTAGTGTCCACCCTTGAGAGTTCCCAGAATTCTTTAACTGAGTTTACTGAACCTGCTTTGAGGGGTAAATTAAATTCTCATGATGGAGCTCCTCTTTTGAACAGTGACGTGGGTGACACTCTCAAGAGTTCATGTGCTAATTTCCTGTCTGAAGGTTTTGTCAGTCCTCTGGACAGTAATGACAGGAAATCAGTTAAAATATATCGTGATACAGGTGCTTGCCAATCCCATATGCTGACCAGTGTTCTAGGCTCTAATGTTAATTCCTCTGATGAAACTGTAATCTTACAAGGTGTGGGGAATAATTACTTCTCTGTCCCTCTGTGCAGAGTGAATTTAGAGTCTGGTTTTGTTAATGGTTCCGTTATGGTTGGGTTGGTTGAGACACTCCCAATGTCAGGTGCAACTTTCTTACTTGGAAATGATATTCGTGGAAGTCAAGTGTGTCCAGCTCCTCAGTTGTCTAGTGAGCCAGTGGCTGCGACCCATGATTGTGATGTCCCTGATGTGTTTCCTGCATGTGCTGTCACTAGGGCTAAATCTAAAGTTACTGGTGACTTAGAGGATAATGATGATGATGATGTTATCCTAGCTGACACTTTTCTTGCTAATTTGGACCACTCACCAGATGAGGCAGTATCCCGTAGTGTTGATAATTTGTCTCGTCAAGAGTTGGTTGAGTTGCAGGTTGCTGACCCTGAGTTGAAAGGTCTAGCTAACTCTGCCTGCAGTTAGGAAGAGTCAGCCGGTGCTTCTACTTGTTATTATATAAAGTCAGGAGTACTTATGAGGAAGTGGAGACCCCCAACAGCATCAGCCGACTGTGAATGGGAGGTTGTACATCAAGTTGTCATCCCTCGTGTTTGTAGGCAGGATATCATTAGAGTGGCTCATGATTCCAGTTTGGCAGGACACCTTGGAGTGAGGAAGACTGTGGCACGCATTTTGAAACACTTCCACTGGCCAGGTATCTTCAGGGATGTTTCCTGGTATTGTAAGTCATGTCACACCTGTCAAGTTGTGGGGAAGTGTAATCAGACGGAAAAGGTTGCACCTCTAGTTCCCATTCCTCCTTTTGGGGCGCCATTCACCCGTGTGTTGGTGGATATTGTGGGCCCTCTTCCTAAGACTTCTTCAGGATTTTCTTATGTGTTGACCCTGATTGATATGGCTACTCGTTATCCTGAAGCCATTCCACTTAGAAATATCTCAGCAAATAACGTGGTTAAGAAAATGCTGGGGTTCTTCACCAAGTTTGGTCTGCCCAAGGAGGTACAGTCAGACCGGGGAAGTAATTCCATGTCAAATGTTTTCAAGCAGTCTCTGAAAGAGTTGGGCATCACCCAGATCATGTCTTCAGCTTACCATCCCCAGACCCAAGGAGCGTTGGAGAGATATCATCAAACACTCAAATCGATGCTCAAGAAATACTGTTTGGAACATCAGAAAGACTGGAATAAAGGTCTTCCATTTGTTGTATTTGCCGCAAGAGAATCTCCAAATGAATCACTGGGCTTCTCACCTTTTGAACTACTGTTTGGCCATGAAGTAAGAGGACCCCTTAAGCTACTCAAGGAATGCTGGCTGTCGGAGGAAGATGACGTCAACCTGCTGGAGTATGTGATGAAGTTCAAAGAACGGCTGTCCACTGCTTTACAGCTGGCGAGAGAGAATTTAGGAGCTGCTCAGGAGAAGATGAAAACTTGGTATGATAAGAAGTCCAGGTTACGCCACTTTCAGCCAGGAGATCAGGTTTTGATTCTGCTACCGGTGCATGGGCAACCTCTTCAAGCCAAGTTTAGTGGTCTTTATTTCGTGGAGAAGAAACTCAGTGATGTCAACTATGTCATTGCCACACCAGATCGCAGAAAGAACAAGCAACTTTGTCACATCAACATGCTAAAGTTATATCACAGGCGGGACGGAAATAACCTAGTCTGCACTGTAGCTGTTCCACCCGAGTCTGCAAGTGAAGTTCTCCCATGCAGCATGAGCCTGAGTTGATAGTTTGGGGAAGAATCCTGATATCATGAATGATCTCCAGACTAAGCTTTCTCATCTACCTCCCGAGGAAAGGCACGAGTTTTCGGCATTACTGCAGGAGTACCCGCAAGTGTTCCGTGCCACTCCAGGAAGAACCACTGTGTTGATGCATGATGTCGATGTTGGAGACGCAAAGCCAATTAAATTGCCTCCTTACCGTGTGAACCCAGTGAAAGTTCCTCTCATCCAGAAGGAGCTTGGCTACCTGTTGGACCACAAGATAATTGAGCCCTGTCAAAGTGAGTGGAGTTCTCCTGTCACTCTAGTCCCTAAGCCAGGTAGGTCACAGCAGCTTTGCATCGACTACAGGCGTGTTAATCAGATAACCAAAACAGACACTTACCCTCTCCCTCGCGTGGAAGATTGCATAGACAAGATCAGAAAGGCTAGGTACATAAGTAAGTTTGATTTGTTATAGGGATACTGGCAAGTACCTATGACTGAACGTGCTAGGGAGATCTCATGTTTTGTAACACTTGGAAAGATTTTTGCATGTTCTGTAATGCCATATGGTATGAAGAATGCACCAGCCACATTTCAGAAGCTCATGAATGTTGTGACAGAGGGTTTGGCAGGGTGTGTTGTTTATTTTGATGATGTATTAATCTTCAGTGACAACTGGAAAGATCACCTATGCCATGTCAATAAATTTCTTGAGCGTTTGGTTCAGGCTAATTTTGTAGCTAATTTATCAAAGTGTGAGTTTGGTCAAGATAAAGTTCAGTACCTTGGGTATGTAATTGGTGATGGACATGTTGCACCACCAGCAGCTAAGGTTCAGGTTATTAATGATCTTCCCAGACCTAAAAGTAGGAAAGAGCTACAAAGATTTTTGGGAATGGTAGGTTATTACAGGAGATTTGTTCTTAACTTTTTAATTCTTGTATCACCACTTACAGACCTACTGAAAAAGGGAGTTAAATTTGTCTGGACCGATAACTGTGAATCCTGTTTCTGCAAACTTAAAGCTATCCTATTAAGTCAGCCAGTGCTCGCTACTCCAAATTTTGCTAAGCCTTTTAAGATGGCTGTTGACGCAAGTGATACAGGAGCTGGGGCTGTTTTGCTGCAAGAGGATGATCAGGGTATTGAACACCCTGTATCTTATTACAGTAAGAAGTTCACTCCACCTCAAAAGAACTACTCAGCTATTGAGAAAGAGCTTTTGGCCTTGATTTTGGGTTTACAGCATTTTTCATTTTATTTGTGTTCTGGTTTTGACCCCATAGTCATTTATACCGATCATAACCCACTGAAATTCCTTAGTAAGTTTAAAGATAAAAATCAGAGATTGACAAGATGGTGTCTACTTCTTCAGGAGTATTCATTAGACATACAACATGTCAAGGGGAAAGAAAATGTTATTGCAGATTGCTTATCTAGACTTTAGACAGATTCTTCTAGAGTAATAAGAAATTTCCTTTGTAAATTTCTTTTTCTTTGTGGGGAGGTGTTACATAGCCTATGATTTCATCATCCTTTGTGTAATTCTAACGTACAGTATGCTGCATGTTTGATCACGAGCGTGTTCTACCTCACTCCCCCCTTCTACCCTTATAGTAAAGTAAGTCGTTCTTTCTGTTGTTCAGAGCAGGATTGTCAACTCTTTGTCCCCATGGCTTCATTTGCGCGTCCTTCTTACAAGTTGTATCAAGCTCTGTCGGCCCCTATATAATGAGCTCAGTCTCTGCATTATTGCCACTTAGATCTACTCCTCATTTTGTTCACATCTCTTTCCTCCCCTGTACTGTACACTTGTTATTATTGTGAGTGCTCAGGAAGTCTCCAACCATCTAGCAGCTGTGTAATTTGAGTATAACTGTTATTGCATTTTTTCTTGTACTGTGTAGCGTAAGGTGTTAATTCTTAGGCCTATTAAGGTCTTTGTGATTCATGTGTTTTGATTGTCAGCCCTTATTAATAATATTTTGTATCTGTAATAATATATCTTCCATTCACTGAGCATTATCTGGTATTCTCATTTTATCAGGGCTGACTTAGATAAATTTACTCTTGCTAATTTCGTGTTAATAGTGGCTATTGCAGTTAACCATATACTTAACCTGTTTTTGGCCATTACATTATCCTTATGAGTCCTGAATGTTTTGTTGTTAGTTTGAGCATTAAACTTTAACTTGTAATTTTACCTAACTCTGTTTTGAACCTGGAACTTTACGAGACAGTAGTGATTTTTAGTATTCTCACTTAAAGTGTACATTATCTTTCTCTGTTCCGTAACAATATATATATATATATTTGTTTATTTATGTATTGATTGATTTATTGTGTGTGTGTGTGTGTCTGTGTGTGTGTGTGTGTGTGTGTGAATTGTCAGTAATCAGTAATACTATGCGAATAAACTTTGTGTTTCTATCCGCATTGAACTCTTTCAGGTTTAGACGTGCCATACATTAAAAGGCACTGAACGACGACGATGGTGTAAATTATAACTGTGTGTGGTCATTTGCGCGCTAGCCAAGCGCACTTTTGTGCCCGATTTTTTGCCAGACATTGGGAACCCTCTACATGTCATACTGCTGGGTGGAGTAAGCTATAATTTGGCATGGGCATGCCCGGTATGTCATAGCAGGTCCATGTCAAGTTTGATGTATCGAGGGCGAAACCGTATAGTGCACTTGGCAGGAGCAAGCTCTTAGCATTCGATAAGCACATCTTGTCTCTGTTAGGGCAGATCGCAGGTTGGAGATAATGTCCTTGAAAAACGAGGTCAAGCGGGGAACTTTTCTTTTTCCTGGTGCACTACCACCCTCCTCCTTGTTTAAAACCATTCCACACCACACCACATATCAGCGAATCGTGTAATAGGATTCTGCAACCAAGTCAGTCCAGTACATATCACACCTTTCAATTTAAACAGTATTTCTCGTCACTACCTTCTCTTCATCACACACTCACCACTCATCGTAGCTCAATATAACCTCACAAAGACAAACACACTTTGGTAAAACACACACACACACACAGACACACACACACAGACACACACACACACACACACACACACACACACACACGATTGCAACTAGAATTTCGCATAGTGACCTTGTCCTCATAACTGGCTGTAATAAAAAACCCATCATTGTTGTCTTGCTCTCAACTCTTCCACCAGGTTTGACCAATGAGCTGTTTGGGTGGCGTTCAACCTTTCCATCGTCTGAATAAAATCGAATCGAAACTTCTTTTTTTTTATGTGAGGAAGAAGGAACCAAAGGCCATGAGCCTGCAAAACTGTTCCTTCCAAGAGAAAAACAAACTACAAGAGAGAGCCAAATTCAAGATCCATTCATTTCGAGATGCCTGGACACACTGCGTTTGAAAGAGTGGAGATCATAGGAAGCAGGAAATACAGACAGAGAGAGACAGTTCCAGATTTGACCTTTTGCATAAATGAAGGACTGGGAGTAACGGTTAACTCTTGCATTAGAGAGTTGGACAGAAAAGGGGTGGGAGTTTGCTGCTAGACGGGTGCTACGCGCCCGTCGTAGAAGTGGAGGAATGCATGCAGACAGTTCAGAGACCACTGAAGTAGCGATAGAAAAGAGATAAAGATGCAACATTGCGGCGAAGAGACAGAGGTTGAAGGGAGTCAGTAAGAGGGGGAGAGTTAATGAGACGAAAAGCCTTTGACTCCACCCTATTGAGAAGAGCTGTATGTGGGGAGCCCCCCCACACATGAGAGTTGTACTCCACACAGGGGCGGATAAAACCTCTGTATAGAGTCAACAACTGTGCAGGGGCAAAGAAAGAACGGAGTCGGCTTAGCACACCCAATCGCTTGGAAGCAGATTTTACAAGAGATGTAATATGATCTTTCCAAGACAAGTCCCGAGCAAATGAAACCCCAAGCATGTTCAAGGATGATGCAGGATTAAGTTGAGTATTATGAAACATAACTGTTTACATTATACCGTTAACACACACACACACACACAAACTAAGCCAAAATGCAGTACCAATTTCTACCTCGGTGTTGCATCCACAATCACCACCACCATCACAGCCCTTTATAAATACACCACCAATAACAGTAGTTACATAGTGTTTTCCTGAGTACTAATGTGTGAATTGGGATGCGAATAATTAATCGTAAAATATTATACTGTTACTGTTGTCGTAAGGTTGGTATAGGGCTTCGGTCATTTAGGGGTTCAAGTGTTCACAGGTAACTTTCAGAAGTGTTTTGGAACAGCATTGCATTCAGTAACTTTGAGTATATTTTCAGAAACGCACCCATGCTCCACTATATATAAAGAAGCATATATCTACAGCTTGAGTTGTCTGGCATTCTCTCCCCCCCCATATATATATATATATATATATATATATATATATATATATATATATATATAATAACAATAGTCTTCCCATCATTACCTCCCTAACCATTCTCCCCTTCCCCCATTCCCTCTGTCGTCTCCCTTTTCCGCTGTTCATTACAAAGCCATCAGTAATCACAGCTGGGAGTATATTATCTGACAGAAACTCATCCATCATTCTTTCTCTCTCTCTCTCTCTCTCTCTGCTGCCATCATTACCGGGTGATTGCCTCATTAACACGTCATAATCTCACGGCTACCCTACCTTACCTTTGATTACTTAAGAATATTGCAGACTTTAATGTGTATGTTCAAGTGTTTTTCTAGTGTTACGGAACAGAGAAAGATAATGTACACTTTAAGTGAGAATACGAAGAGTCACTACTGTCCCGTAAAGTTCCAGGTTCAAAACAAAAGAGTTAGGTAAAATTACAAGTTAAAGTTTAATGCACAAACTAACAACAAAACATTCAGAACTCATAAGGATAATGTAATGGCAAATAAACAGGTTAAATATATGGTTAACTGCAATAGCCTCTATTAACACGAAGTTAGCAAGAGTAAATTTATCTAAGTCAGCCCTGATAAAATGAGATACCAGATAATACTCAGTGAATGCCAGATAAATTATTACAGATACAAACTATTATCAAAAATGACTGACATAAAGATCCATACATGAATTACAAAAACTTCACTAAGCCTACAAATTAAACTTATGCTATACAGTACAAGAAAAAATGCAATAACAGTAATACTCAAATTACACACAGCTGCTAGATGGTTGGAGATTTCTTGAGCACTCACAATAATAATATCTGTATAGGGGAGGACAGAGATGTGAACAAAGTGAGGAGCAGATCTAAGTGGCAATGATGCAGAGACTGAGCTCATTATATAGGGGCCAGCAGAGCCTGATACAACTTGTAAGAGGACGCGCAAATGAAAGCCATGGGGACATAGAGTTCACAATCCCGCTCTGGACAAGAGAGAGAACGACTTACTCTACTATAACGGTAGAAGGGGGGGACTGAGGCAGAACACGCTCGTGATCAAACATGCAGCATACTGTGCGTTAAAAATCACACAAAGGATGATGAAATCATAGGCTATGTAACACCTCCCCACAAAGAAAAAAGAAATTTACAAAGGAAATTTCTTATTACTCTAAAAGAATATGTACATGGCATTACAGAACATGCAAATGTCTTTCCTAATCTTACAAAACATGAGATCTCCCTAGCACGTTCAGTCATAGGTACTTGCCAGTATCCCTTTAACAAATCAAACTTACTTATGTACCTAGCCTTTCCGATCTTGTCTATGCAATCTTCCACACGAGGGAGAGGGTAAGTGTCTGTTTTAGTTATCTGATTAACACGTCTGTAGTCGATGCAAAGCCGCTGTGACCCACCTGGCTTAGGGACCAGAGTGACAGGAGAACTCCACTCGCTCTGACAGGGCTCAATCATCTTGTGGTCCAACAGGTAGCCAAGCTCCTTCTGGATGAGAGGAACTTTCACTGGGTTCACACGGTAAGGAGGCAATTTAACTGGCTTTGCGTCTCCAACATCGACATCATGCATCAACACAGTGGTTCTTCCTGGAGTGGCACGGAACACTTGCGGGTACTCCTGCAGTAATGCCGAAAACTCCTGCCTTTCCTTGGGTGGTAGATGAGAAAGCTTAGTCTGGAGATCATTCATGATATCAGGACCCTTCCCCAAACCATCACCCAGGCTCACACTGCATGGGAGAGCTTCACTTGCAGACTCGGGTGGAACAGCTACAGTGCAGACTGGATTATTTTCGTCCCGCCTGTGATACAACTTTAGCATGTTGATGTGACAAAGCTGCTTGCTCCTTCCACGATCCGGTGTGGCGATGACATAGTTGACATCACTGAGTTTCTTCTCCACGAAACAAGGACCACTAAACTTGGCTTGAAGAGGCTGCCCATGAACTGGTAGCAGAATCAAAACCTGATCTCCTGGCTGAAAGTGGCGTAACCTGGACTTCTTATCATACCAAGTCTTCATCTTCTCCTGAGCAGCTCCTAAATTCTCTCTCGCCAGCTGTAAAGCAGTGGACAGCCGTTCTTTGAAATTCATCACATACTCCAGCAGGTTGACGTCATCTTCCTCCGACAGCCAGCATTCCTTGAGTAGCAAGGGGTCCTCTTACTTCATGGCCAAACAGTAGTTCAAAAGGTGAGAAGCCCAGTGATTCATTTGGAGATTCTCTTGCAGCAAACACAACGAATGGAAGACCTTTGTCCCAGTCTTTCTGATGTTCCAAACAGTATTTCTTAAGCATCGATTTGAGTGTTTGATGATATCTCTCCAACGCTCCTTGGGTCTGGGGATGGTAAGCTGAAGACGTGATCTGGGTGATGCCCAACTCTTTCAGAGACTGCTTGAAAACGTTTGACATGAAATTACTTCCCCGGTCTGACTGTACCTCCTTAGGCAGACCAAACTTTGTGAAGAACCCCAGCATTTCCTTAACCACGTTCTTTGCTGAGATGTTTCTAAGTGGAATGGCTTCAGGATAACGAGTAGCCATGTCAATCATGGTCAACACATAAGAAAATCCTGAAGAAGTCTTAGGAAGAGGGCCCACAATATCCACCAACACACGGGTGAAAGGCGCCTCAAAAGGAGGAATGGGAACTGGAGGTGCAACCTTTTCGGTCTGATTACACTTCCCCACAACTTGACAGGTGTGACAAGACTTACAATACCAGGAAACATCCCTGAAGATACCTGGCCAGTAGAAGTGTTTCAAAATGCGTGCCACAGTCTTCCTCACTCCAAGGTGTCCTGCCAAACTGGAATCATGAGCCACTCGAATGATATCCTGCCTACAAACACGAGGGATGACAACTTGATGTACAACCTCCCATTCACAGTCGGCTGATGCTGTTGGGGGTCTCCACTTCCTCATAAGTACTCCTGACTTTACATAATAACAAGTAGAAGCACCGGCTGACTCTTCTTCACTGTAAGCAGAGTTAGCTAGACCTTTCAACTCAGGGTCAGCAACCTGCAACTCAACCAACTCTTGACGAGACAAATTATCAACACTACGGGGTACTGCCTCATCTGGTGAGTGGTCCAAATTAGCAAGAAAAGTGTCAGCTAGGATAACATCATCATCATCATTATCCTCTAAATCACCAGTAACTTTAGACTTAGCCCTAGTGACAGCACATGCAGGGAACACATCAGGGACATCACAATCCTGGGACGCAGCCACTGGCTCACTAGACAACTGAGGAGCTGGACACACTTGACTTCCACCAATATCATTTCCAAGTAAGAAAGTTAAACCTGACATTGGGAGTGTCTCAACCAACCCAACCATAACAGAACCATTAACAAAACCAGACTCTAAATTCACTCTGCACAGAGGAACAGAGAAGTAATTATTCCCTACACCTTGTAAGATTACAGTTTCATCAAAGGAATTAACATTAGAGCCTAGAACACTGGTCAGTATAAGGGATTGGCAAGCACCTGTATCACGATATATTTTAACTGATTTCCTGTCATTACTGTCCAGAGGACTGACAAAACCATCAGACAGGAAATTAGCACATGAACTCTTGAGAGTGTCACCCACGTTACTGCTCAAAAGAGGAGCTCCATCATGAGAATTTAAGTTACCCCTCAAAGCAGGTTCAGTTAACTCAGTTAAAGAATTCTGGGAACTCTCAAGAGTGGACACTAGACCAATTGACTGAATATTTAAAGACTCCTTTTTGTTCACATCACGCTGTCTCCTGAAACATCTCTCCGTAGTATGACCAAGCTTACTACAATAAGTACATTTACTTTTCTGAAATCTAGAGGTGAAGCTGGTATTTACTTCCTGAGAAACATCATCCTTATTCTCTTTCCTGTTACCTGTACTCTGAGTAGAGGCAACGTACTTACTCTCAGCTTTCCCTTTTTCTCTAGAATATCTCTTGTGAGTGAGAACATACTCATCAGCTAAAACTGCAGCATCAGACAAATTATCTATTCTTTTCTCATCAAGATATAGGCTTACATCTTTATAAATACACCTTTTGAAGTCCTCCAGCAAAATCATCTGCTTAAATTTGTCAAAATCAGAATCCACATTCTTAGAATTTAACCACTGCTCTAACAAATCTTCTTTGATTTTTGCATACTCAACATGGGATTGCTTATCTTGCTTGTAAGTTGTCCTAAATTTTACTCTATAGGCTTCAGGAACAAGCTCATAGGCCTTAAGAATCAAGCTCTTAACTACATCATAATTATCAGACTGATCCTGAGGCAAAGATGCATAAGTTACTTGAGCTTTACCGGTGAGAACAGTTTGAAGGAGTACTGGCCAATACTCCTTAGGCCAATTAAAACCTGTAGCTACCCTCTCAAACAACTGAAAATACTTTGTTAAATCAGATTCATTAAAAGGAGGGACAAGTTTAACATTTTTAGCCACATCAAAATCATCAGAGCTAGATGATCCAGTTCCACCTTGTTTCATGCGATACTCATGGTCTGCCTGAATCCTAGCAAGTTCAACTTGTGCCTGTATCTGTGCCTCCTGAATCCGAACCTGAGATTCCGCCTCCTTAGCCTGAGACTCAGCCTCCTTAGCACGTGCTTGAAATTCAGCCTCCTGAATACGAGCCTGAGACTCCGCCTGCTTAGCATTTGCCTGAAATTCAGCTTCTTTAGCACGAGCCTCCTGCAGAGCTAGCTGTAACTTAGCTAATTCAATCTGCGTTTGCTCATTTGGAGGAGTTACATTAAACAAGCTTTCATTAATCATGCCAACAATTTGATCCTTAGAATGATGAGAGTGAACTGCAATTCCCAATTGTTGAGCAACAAGCTTAAGTTCATTCTTTGTTCTGTTTTCTATATCACACACTGTTTGCACATTTGACAAAAAATCTTTGGCTTCATCAAGTGTAGAAATAGTAGCCATCATGAATATATCACAGTCACAAAATATCAAACAATATCCTTATGATAATATCCTGAATATCCTGATGAGAGGTCGCCAAATTTATGTTACGGAACAGAGAAAGATAATGTACACTTTAAGTGAGAATACGAAGAGTCACTACTGTCCCGTAAAGTTCCAGGTTCAAAACAAAAGAGTTAGGTAAAATTACAAGTTAAAGTTTAATGCACAAACTAACAACAAAACATTCAGAACTCATAAGGATAATGTAATGGCAAATAAACAGGTTAAATATATGGTTAACTGCAATAGCCTCTATTAACACGAAGTTAGCAAGAGTAAATTTATCTAAGTCAGCCCTGATAAAATGAGATACCAGATAATACTCAGTGAATGCCAGATAAATTATTACAGATACAATGTGGGAAATATTTTCCCCCAGAGCAGTTGCGCTCTCTAAATTTATCATAGTTTATCCCTGGTTAAAGGCAGAGGACGTAGAGACTGTTGTTAATTATTCAAGCGGTTTTAAAAACCCAGAAACGACGTTCTCCTTAATAATTCTTGTTATTGATAAATTAAATGCTACTGCATTTAACCCCCGTGGACAACTATGCATTGTAAATACATGTAATTATGTGGTATTTTCCACTGACCTAAGCTGCGTCTGCGCGATATGTGACGTGGCAAGCAGGGAAAGATTTCCCTGTTAAGGCAGATGTGGAATTAAGATATTTACATAGTTAAAGGGAATAATTGGTCTAACTTTAATTTAAGTGGAACTAAGATTAATTTGTTAGATTTACCCTGTACATATCATGATGTAATTTGACTGTATTTAGTACTGTAAATAACTAAGAGTTGGCAACCCACAATTCGATGAAGGGTTAGGGTTTGCCGCGTTCACCCACTCTGCTCCTAGCTCTCGTGGAGGTAGCACGTTGTACATACACACCATAAGGACGCTTGCATCCCCAAGCAACTATACCAGGCAGCCTCATCGTCATCGGTTAACGATCACTCCCTCTTCATATAGCTAAGTAACCTTTACGAATTGGGCAATTCAAGGGGGGATTAGCGAAGAGATAAGATAGAAGAATAGTATTGTAGGTGAGTTAAATTTAATTTACGTATCACCTAACTCTGAGACTTGTTTGATTTACTTAAACAACTTTAGGGAAGAGTAACGACCTACGAGTTGTTTACCAGAAAATTCTTGCATAGTGGTGTCCCGGTAGGGATACCGACTTGGATACATTAAACATTTTTCACATTTTGGTGCCCCGACCGAGTGAGGATAACCGATGTGTGCCGAGGCGCTGAATGTGTTTAAAGTTGCTTTTGTGGGGCACAGTTTACTACCACATTCGGTTGAAGTGGAAGACGTGGACGTACGTGTCTATAGGGCTCCGGGAGGAAAGGCAAGCTTTTTCTCTGAAGATGAAAGGCTGAATGCCGTACTAGACTGGGAGCATGACCGTACGGTCCTTTTCCTTGGAGGAAATGATATCCATGAGGACGTGGAAGTCAATGAAGTTGTGGAGAATATTTTAGCAGTGGTAGGAGCCATAGAGGGCTCTTGTAAATCCTCAGTAGCCATAACCCTCCTCGAGCCAAGGAACCTGCCATATGGCTCTCCAGTTTGTTATGGAACATATAAATTAGTTAGCAGAGCTGTAAACCGAAGTTTGCAGCGGGCCAGGAAGGGAAGGGATTTCATACATTTTAATGCCAAGCCCTTCCAAGCAATGTTGAAGTCTGATGGTATACATTGGAACCATCATGGTAGGGAAGCGGTTCTGCAGAAATTTATAAATTATGTAGAACATAAGAAAGGAGAGTTCTATGCTGTACAAGCTATGGGTGGGCCTATGGAGTATTGAGGTAATAAATTCTGAGCTCTGGGAATATGGGTGTTTTGGCAATTGAGTGTGGGGATGAAATAAAACCCTTGAGGTTTAATAACCCTGGGGAATAGGTTAAAGGTATAGACCTAATCCCTACACTCCTCAAAATTAAATTAAATAATTAGCTGAGCTGTAATGAATATTACGAAATTGGGAGAGGGGATAATTTGTACAATGAGGACTTAATCCCTACCCTCTTCAAAATTTTAAATAATCAAATCATTACTAAGTTGAGGTAAAATTGTGGTTGGAGTTCATAATTAAATTATTAAATTAGAACTCCGTCAACATGTCTGTTTCTTTATTGCAAAGATCTTCTAGTAGTAAGGCAGGATGGGTAACTAGAGCCATAAATGATTGTAACCAGTCGTTGGACCAAATACCTCTGTCCAAGGAGAGAATAAATAGTCTCCTAAATATCCTGAAAGATCGATGGAGTAAGTACGAAGAGAGTTATTTAACTTTAGAAGCGGCTATAGTAAAGGCTGAGAATAAAGAACTCTTAGAGTCAGAAACTACTAAGTTTGAAGACAAATTAGAAGAATACTTAACTGTAGTAAAGACACTAGAGTCTGAATTAGCTGACACTGCCGCGGAAACACAAGTTGTGGCACAGCAGAGTAGAGCTGTGTTACCACAAATAACGCTTCCAGAATTTGATGGAGAGCAGAACTGGAAATCCTTCTGGGATCAGTTCAAATATTTGGTACACGATAGAACAGATCTCCCTAAAGTCACCAAACTTACTTATTTGTTAGGACAGGTCAAAGGAACACCATATCAACTGATAAAAGAATTACCAGTAGAAGAAAATAACTATGAAGTGGCTTTGACCATCCTTAGACAAAATTACGAAGACAGGGAACAAATTATAAATCATTTATTGCGGGCTCTAATAGAATTACCCATGCCTAGGCACGATTTTGATTCCTTGCAAAAATTTAGAATTGCAATAAGTTGTAAATTAAGGGCCTTAGGTACTTACGAAGATATTAAGACATCAGATTGGGTGCTTTCAAGAATTGTATCCTTAAAGCTACCACCGAAAACCAAGGATGCTTTGTATGGTAGGTACCAGAAGGATAATTTCTCCTGTGAAGAGATAGAGGAAGGCTTGATGCAACTCTGTAAACATTTGCAAGGAACATTAAACACTACTGAGGTCAAACAGAAGACTGAAGTAAAGAAAAAAACCACTAACCAACTGATTGGGAAAGTTAAGTCAGAGAAGACTAAGTATGTGCCTAAAGAAGAGATAGGTACTTTCCTTAGCTCCACAAAGGCCGAGGATAAGGTATTAAAGATCAGGAATAGACATGCTGAAGATATTAAGGAAATAAAACCTTCCATGGTAAAAGACAGGAAAGTTTGTGTCTTTTGTGGTGAACAACATTCCAGTGTATTTTGTCAACACTACCCTGATTATGCTTCTAGAGTAGGGAAGCTTCAGGAACTGGAGTGTTGTATAATCTGTATGAACTCCGAACATACTGCCGCGGACTGTAAGACTAAATTAAATCTTTGCTTTAAATGCAAAAAGGATCATCATCATAGTGCTTTATGCCCTAGGATGAAAATTGAGGTTCCTAAACCTGCAAGTGTCAATATGACAATTGCAAAAGGGAATGCTCCATTAGTAATGCCAGCTGCAGTACCAATAGCAGATGTGAAAGTATTGTTTGAGAATAGAAACCAATTGGCATGTACCCTGTTTGATACGGGTGCTCAGAAAACTTTCATATCTGCAGACATTGTGGAGAAATTAAAGTTACCAGTTATCGGCAAGGTAAATCTAGCCATTACAGGATTCTTAACAACTAGGAAGGCTCAGTCCTTTGATTTAGTTAGACCTGTAATACAATTAGGCAGATATAAATGCCGTATAACAGCAGCTGTGCTTGATACTATGGAGACAAGTATATACATAAAGGGATTGAAGGAAACCTCTGATCATCTGCAAAGCTCAGGGATAAAGTTGGCTAAACGGAATGTTGAATCAGATACTGTGGGTCCCATAAAAATGATAATTGGTTCTGATTATTGTGGAAGATTCCTACATAGGACTTTCAAAAGGAATAAGGTACAGTTGTTCAAGAGTCCAGGAGGTAACCTTATTATGGGTCAGTTGCCTTTTCCAAAACAAGTTAAAGGAGAAGCCAAACTAGTAGACTCAGTCTTTGTTACCCCCACACAGTCATTGATGGTAGCTAGAATAGGTGCAGAATTAGAACCTACTCAGATAAATGACTTGTTGGATGAAAACATTGAACCTGTACACAAACTGTGGGACCTAGACAGTATAGGTATACACTCTGAGGAACCAACCCCTGAAGATAAAATAACATTGGACTTGTATAATCAGTCTATGGAGTTTAAGGATGGACAGTATTGGGTAGGATTACCATGGAAATTAAACCACTCAGAGTTACCAACAAATTACCAAGCAGCTAAAGCTCAGTTAAATTCTCTTCTAAGAAAGTTGAGAGATAAACCAGAACATCTGACCCTATATGATAATATTATAAAGGATCAATTGAAGAATAAATTTATAGAAGAGGTAGAATACCCTGTTAACCACAAAGAAGGACACTACTTACCACATCATGCTGTAAGCAAGGATTCAGTAACTACTCCCATAAGGATAGTATTCAACTGTAGTAGTAAAGCGTCCAAGGGATCAGCTAGCTTGAACGATTGCCTATACTCTGGACCTACACTAACAGAGAAGTTAGGGAATGTGTTACTAAGATTTAGAGAGAAACCTTACGCTTACACAGCAGACATTAGTAAGGCTTTTCTCAGAATAGGACTGAGAGATGAGGATAGGAAATTTACAAAATTCCTCTGGCCTCATGATCCTCAAATTAAGGATAGTCCATTGAAAACTTACTGTTTCCGATCGGTGCTCTTTGGCTCTTGCGCTAGTCCTTTCCTACTTTGCAACACTTTAAAGCATCATTTTGAAAATGCCAAATGTCCAGAAATAGGGCAGGCTTTTTATATGGATAATTTGCAAGGTGTTGCTGATACAGAATCGGAAGTTTTGAAGGCTTATGAAGTAGCCAATTCCGAATGTGGAAAGGCGAATTTGCCGTTACAGAGCTGGAATACAAATTCACCGCTTTTGAGGAATAAAATACAAGAGGACTATCCAGATTCTGACATTCCCAAAATTCAAAATGTGTTAGGTCTTAACTGGGATACAACAGCTGATGTAATAAGTTTGAAACCAATTAAGTTCTCTGATGTCACTCTCACCAAGAGGTCCTTGTTAAGTCAGGTTTCCAAGCTATTTGACCCATTAGGATTTGTTAGTCCTATAGTTATTAGGGGCAAATGTTTAGTACAGGAGGCTTGGCGAGAAAAGTTAGACTGGGACACTGAATTAGGTGAGACATATGTGGAACAATGGGAACAGATTAGAAAGGAGTTTGAAACTACATCAAGCATATGTATTCCCAGGAAAATAAACAGTAATGAGAAGTCGCACTTACACATATTTTGTGATGCTTCTCAAAGGGCCTATGGAGCAGTAGCTTATTGCGCAACAGGAGAGGATAGTAAGATTATAATGTCCAAAGCCAGAGTTGCGCCAATTAAAGAAAGAACCCTACCTCAAATGGAATTGGCTTCCATAGAAGTAGGAACTAAATTGGCCAGGTATATAACCATTACTCTTGATACTCAATTTGAGGACATTTACATATGGACTGACAGTGAGATTTGTCTTTACTGGATAGGGAAGGAAGACAGTAAAATTCCTTTCGTCCGTAATAGAGTGAAGACTATTAAAGAGCTGTCTTCCAAATTTAAATTCATGCATGTGTCCTCCAAACAAAATCCAGCTGATCTGCTCTCGAGGGGTTCGACCGTAAGGAGACTGATCAAAGATAATTTGTGGTTTAAAGGTCCTAAATGGTTACTCACTAAGGATTGGCCTGAACAGAAACAGTACAGTATTGCTGAGATTAGTGCAGTGAACTTGGATCCTGTAGTACCTGAGCCAGAAGTGATTGACATCAGCCGATTTTCATCAATAAGACAACTTCTAAATACTACTAAATTGGTTGTTGAATTTTTGAATAAGAAGGTGGGGTTTCAGAAATTAGATCCCCTAGAATACTGGCTGAAAAGAGTACAAAGAAATTCTTACGGGGAAAAATATAAACTTTTAGGCCAAGACACTGGAAAAGGGAATAAGCTGATGAAGAATTTAGGCTTGTTCTTAGACGGAAAGGGTCTGATAAGATGTCGAGGCCGATTGGTAAAAGCTGACTTGCCCATCCAAACCAAACATCCCATTTTATTACCTAAGAGTGGGTGCTTTGTACAACTTATTATAAAGGAAGCCCATGATTCCACTCTCCATGGAGGTGTACCGCAGACCTTAGCCCAAATTCGGGAAAGGTACTGGATTCCTAAGGGTAGACAGGTTATTAAAAAATATCTCAAAAACTGCATCATTTGTAGGAGGTATGAACAGAGACCTTTTAACTACCCTGGACCACCAGCCCTACCGAAGGAAAGGGTGAGCATAAGTCGGCCCTTCCATATAACAGGAGTGGACTACACAGGGGCTATAACTGTTACGGGTGAGGAAACTCCCCATAAAGTTTACATTTGTTTATTTACTTGTGCCTACACAAGGGCAGTCCATCTAGAATTAGCGGAAGACCTAAGCTCAGAGACATTCCTCAATGTCTTTCGCAGATTTGCCGCTAGAAGGTCTTGTCCTGGCAAGTTAATAAGCGACAACGGAACTAATTTCGTTGGAGCAGCTCCCATACTGTTGAACATAATGAATGACCCGAAGGTTAAGTCGACGCTGGGAATCAGAAATTGTATTTGGCAGTTCACAGCTCCAAGAGCTCCATGGCAAAATGGATTTACCGAAAGAATGATTGGTATTGTCAAGAACTGCCTGAGGAAAACATTACATAGAACTAAGATCACGAGAGAAGATTTAAGAACAGTAATAACTGAAATTGAAGCCAGGGTTAATAATAGACCTCTGACTTATCAAGATGACACTAGCGACTCGCTAGAGGCCTTAACACCGGCTCACATGTTACATGGCAGGAAGCTCCATCCAATGCCTTGTGTCGATATCCAGGAAGAAGTTGATGATCCTAACATAGAAAATAATGATTTAGGACAACACCTTCGGGAGGGATATCAACGTCTGAAAAGGGTGCTGGATACATGGAATAGACATTGGAGCGAAGAGTATCTTTTGAGCCTACGAGAGAGGTTTTATGGAGCTCAAGCTGCCAGCAACAAATCAGTTATTAACATAGGAGATGTGGTCTTGATGAAGACTGAACAGCCAAGATCCCAGTGGCCATTAGCTAAAGTGATCTCCACACACCCAGATTCTGAAGGGGTGCTGAGACTCGTAAAAATAAAATGCAGGGGACATACCAGTATAAAAACTATTGATAAACTGGTACCCCTTGAGTTAGCAGCCACTCCGGATTCAGAGAATGGTGAAGATCAAATGGGTCAAGAGGCGCGACCTAGTAGGGCCGCAGCACAGGGTTCTCGAGAATTATGGAGGGAACTCTTGGCTAAGGGTCATATTACATGATACAACGTATCATTTTCCGCCGGCCCCAAAACTGTGGGAAATATTTTCCCCCAGAGCAGTTGCGCTCTCTAAATTTATCATAGTTTATCCCTGGTTAAAGGCAGAGGACGTAGAGACTGTTGTTAATTATTCAAGCGGTTTTAAAAACCCAGAAACGACGTTCTCCTTAATAATTCTTGTTATTGATAAATTAAATGCTACTGCATTTAACCCCCGTGGACAACTATGCATTGTAAATACATGTAATTATGTGGTATTTTCCACTGACCTAAGCTGCGTCTGCGCGATATGTGACGTGGCAAGCAGGGAAAGATTTCCCTGTTAAGGCAGATGTGGAATTAAGATATTTACATAGTTAAAGGGAATAATTGGTCTAACTTTAATTTAAGTGGAACTAAGATTAATTTGTTAGATTTACCCTGTACATATCATGATGTAATTTGACTGTATTTAGTACTGTAAATAACTAAGAGTTGGCAACCCACAATTCGATGAAGGGTTAGGGTTTGCCGCGTTCACCCACTCTGCTCCTAGCTCTCGTGGAGGTAGCACGTTGTACATACACACCATAAGGACGCTTGCATCCCCAAGCAACTATACCAGGCAGCCTCATCGTCATCGGTTAACGATCACTCCCTCTTCATATAGCTAAGTAACCTTTACGAATTGGCCAATTCAAGGGGGGATTAGCGAAGAGATAAGATAGAAGAATAGTATTGTAGGTGAGTTAAATTTAATTTACGTATCACCTAACTCTGAGACTTGTTTGATTTACTTAAACAACTTTAGGGAAGAGTAACGACCTACGAGTTGTTTACCAGAAAATTCTTGCATAGTGGTGTCCCGGTAGGGATACCGACTTGGATACATTAAACATTTTTCACATTTTGGTGCCCAGAAAGAGGGCCCCGATTTGTTTAACAGAATTAATCTACATTTTTCACATACAAACTATTATCAAAAATGACTGACATAAAGATCCATACATGAATTACAAAAACTTCACTAAGCCTACAAATTAAACTTATGCTATACAGTACAAGAAAAAATGCAATAACAGTAATATTCAAATTACACACAGCTGCTAGATGGTTGGAGATTTCTTGAGCACTCACAATAATAATATCTGTATAGGGGAGGACAGAGATGTGAACAAAGTGAGGAGCAGATCTAAGTGGCAATGATGCAGAGACTGAGCTCATTATATAGGGGCCAGCAGAGCCTGATACAACTTGTAAGAGGACGCGCAAATGAAAGCCATGGGGACATAGAGTTCACAATCCCGCTCTGGACAAGAGAGAAACGACTTACTCTACTATAACGGTAGAAGGGGGGGACTGAGGCAGAACACGCTCGTGATCAAACATGCAGCATACTGTGCGTTAAAAATCACACAAAGGATGATGAAATCATAGGCTATGTAACACTAGCTGTATAACTCCATTGCCTGACGCTTCTGTCCGTCAAAGGGTGGCCACAAATAAATCGCCTCCATGTCGCCCTGTCCCCCGCCATGTAGCCGTACTGCGCAAAATTCAGTACGTATTATTGACATGATTAGCAATGGTTTAACTGGGTAGAACGATGTTAAGCCAGTGATTGGTACAGATAACATGGTGCCTGTCTTACCTCTTCTAATAACGTTCATCCTTATGCCTCTACCGCAACATACAGTATAGTGGAAAAAATTGCAATAAATCTTCATCCAATACATCCAGCCATTCTAAACTCTGGATGATCAGGCCTATGATTGCACAGTTTACGATTAAGAAGTGCAGAGGGTGTGAGAGCATGGTATCCTGGAGTTATGGATATCTAATAACAACACAAATTTCCCGTGCGGTTTTTCTGGCAATTTGGGCCTTGCCTCACGTCCCTGATACAAGCCTGTCTGCGACGATAAAGAAGAAGGTGAGGCGATGGTGATGGTGAGGAAACGCGGGAGTTTTGTTGAGGGAACGAGGATGATGAAGGTGGAGCATGAGAGTAATGGATCACTGAAATGGTTGGTGAGTTTATTGTGGTGGTGTCATGGGAAAACGTTGGTGTGGTTAAGGTGTGGTAATGGTGTGGTTTTGTAATGAACAATGTAGTGGTTTGTAGGTGGCTGAGGGTATTATTGTAGCGATGATGTAGTGGTGATGAAACTATAGCACTTTTTCATTCACTCGTGAAAATGCGATGGGGTTATGTGTTCGGTTCGGTTTGTTTTTCTTTCTCTCTGTCATTCTGTGATACTAGCGAAATTATGAAAACTAGTTAGCTGGAACTCAACCAGATTTTACCCGAGGCGCATCAGAGGAAAATGTGTTTAATTTTGTGACGAGAAAGGCCATACGTGATAGGTCAAGGGCAATCAACTCAAAAAGTTTTTATCCCATTTTGAGTAAACTTGAAAGACGTGTTGAACAGAGGAGGGTGAATTGATTCAGTTTTTAGAACAATCGGGCAAAGGTACAGGCCACAGGGCAAGGTCAGAGGTTCGGCCCTTTAACTCAAGTAGTTTTCGTTAGATTTGGATCAAACCTGGTGGAAGGGTTTAACGTAGGCTTCGGATGGAATAATTTCATTTTCTAACAATAGGTCAAAGGGTCAAGGCTACAGTATAAACTTAAACACTTCTGATCCGATTTTGACAAAACTTAATAGACGGAATAAGGATTAGGTAAGGAGGAAGTACTTCGATTTTAAGAGCAATCGGTCAAAGGTCAAGGACGCAGGGCGGGGTTAGAAGTTCGACTTAAAATCGTTTATAGGGTAAAGGTGTCTCACGTTTTGAATATATATATATTTTTTTTCGGATTATGATGATGATACAAGAGGGCATGGCACTCAGAATGGCCTTAATGAATATTTTGTGTTGTGGCGATGGTTTGCTACTGAGATATAACCCAAATAATGGTAATGGTGAATGAATGGTAAGAATTTAGAAATGATGGTGCATTGGTGAAAGAAATATACATTGATATGATGGGAGAAAAAAGGTTTATTTCAGTGAGTGATATCTTTATTGATGTGTTTCAAGGGTCTAGTCTAGAGGTATTTGCATCGTCTGTTGTAATGAAGTGATGATAACGTTATACTGAGCTTTGCAGTGTAAATGGTATGATGAAAACATTGTGATGATGATGGAGATATGTGTAAAACATGGTGAAAAAATGCTCTAGTATTGTCCTTGTCTGATATCGGACTCTGAACGGTGGTAATTGTGTGTGTGTGTGTGTGTGTGTGTGTGTGTGTGTGTGTGTAATTCACCGGGTCTGACAGGATCACTTGATGGTCGTGATGGTCAGCTTTTTACCCTCCCGGAAGGGAGCTGAGAGCTCATATAGTCCGATCTAAGGGCAAGGCTGTGACCTTCATACACGCACACCCGTCCCCTTGCTCAAGGGGGACAGTAACCACCCACTTCGTCAGTGAAACTTTTCGCAACCTGAGCGAGGCGCGAACTCCCGTCCACCAGTTGGCAAGCGAGAACGTTACCACTGCATCAGGGAGCGGTGTGTGTGTGTGCGTGTGTGTGTGTGTGTGTGTGTGTGTGTCTGTGTGTGTGTGTATGGATGTGGAGGGAGAGAGGGGATGGGAGGTAAGCAGTGAATGATGCAGCCTTCACCCGAACCATTACCTCCATCACCACACTAATGCCCACATTTATCACATAACGGTAATTCTGTGGTCCCTGTTCATCATGTTCTGTCTTATGCCCATTTCACATTCTTCTTTTGTATCTCAAGGAGCTTCTGTTTTCTAGCGCAGAAGATACTAATACGCCATAAACGTATCATTATTGGAGCGTGACAAAAAGAGAACCAATTTATACAGACACGGCATAAGCTGCCAGGAGGTGATTCGAGGGATAATTTCGAGTAAAAAATGGTATATCAACATTGGTCCAGCTCTCTACCATTCCATAGTTATCCTGTACAATTTCCAATGATCTTTAGGCAAAGATGGTATCTCTTATAATTCACCCATAAAGGCATCAGAAATTTTAACTTCATAACAGGTGAGAATCGGACCCATGTTGATATCAGATTTTTAACTTCAAAATCAGCCGTAAAATCACCTGTTGAATTTAGCATGCCAAGCCCCGAGGCACCTGGTATATTCCAAGCTGCATATCCCAGTGTTTATGTCTCGTTATTATGGTATATCAGGAATGAAATACAGGCACACACAACAAAGGCTCATTCATGCATTTGTGTCGGACGGGGTACAACTGAGACAGGGAAAATTGCTCTGTCTCCTATTGCCCTAAACTAACATTCAGCTTTTTTACCTGACAGCTGAGCACCACATGGTATTATTAGGCATGATCTTTTTATGCCACAGGTGAGCAGGTATTATCTTTTCTTCAACGTGTGCATGGTTGTTTGGTTAGTTCTGTAATTCTAACGTACAGTATGCTGCATGTTTGATCACGAGCGTGTTCTACCTCACTCCCCCCTTCTACCCTTATAGTAGAGTAAGTCGTTCTTTCTGTTGTTCAGAGCAGGATTGTCAACTCTTTGTCCCCATGGCTTCATTTGCGCGTCCTTCTTAAAAGTTGTATCAAGCTCTGCCGGCCCCTATATAATGAGCTCAGTCTCTGCATTATTGCCACTTAGATCTACTCCTCATTTTGTTCACATCTCTGTCCTCCCCTGTACACTTGTTATTATTGTGAGTGCTCAGGAAGTCTCCAACCATCTAGCAGCTGTGTAATTTGAGTATAACTGTTATTGCATTTTTTCTTGTACTGTGTAGCGTAAGGTGTTAATTCTTAGGCCTAGTAAGGTTTTTGTGATTCATGTGTTTTGGGTGTCAGCCCTTATTAATAATATTTTGTATCTGTAATAATATATCTTGCATTCACTGAGTATTATCTGGTATTCTCATTTTATCAGGGCTGACTTAGATAAATTTACTCTTGCTAGTTTCGTGTTAATAGTGGCTATTGCAGTTAACCATATACTTAACCTGTTTTTTGGCCATTACATTATCCTTATGAGTCCTGAATGTTTTGTTGTTAGTTTGAGCATTAAACTTTAACTTGTAATTTTACCTAACTCTGTTTTGAACCTGGAACTTTACGGGACAGTAGTGATTTTTAGTATTCTCACTTAAAGTGTACATTATCTTTCTCTGTTCCGTAACAATATATATATATATATTTGTTTATTTATGTATTGATTGATTTATTGTGTGTGTGTGTGTGTGTGTGTGTGTGTGTGTGTGTGTGAATTGTCAGTAATCAGTAATACTATGTGAATAAACTTTGTGTTTCTATCCACATTGAACTCTTTCAGGTTTAGACGTGCCATACATTAAAAGGCACTGAACGACGACGATGGTGTAAATTATAACTGTGTGTGGTCATTTGCGCGCTAGCCAAGCGCACTTTTGTGCCCGATTTTTTGCCAGACATTGGGAACCCTCTACATGTCATACTGCTGGGTGGAGTAAGCTATAATTTGGCATGGGCATGCCCGGTATGTCATAGCAGGTCCATGTCAAGTTTGATGTATCGAGGGCGAAACCGTATAGTGCACTTGGCAGGAGCAAGCTCTTAGCATTCGATAAGCACATCTCATCTCTGTTAGGGCAGATCGCAGGTCTGGAGATAATGTCCTTGAAAAACGAGGTCAAGCGGGGAATTTCTCTTTTTCCTGGTGCACTACCACCCTCCTCCTTGTTTAAAACCATTCCACACCACACCACATATCAGCGAATCGTGTAATAGGATTCTGCAACCAAGTCAGTCCAGTACATATCACACCTTTCAATTTAAACAGTATTTCTCGTCACTACCTTCTCTTCATCACACACTCACCACTCATCGTAGCTCAATATAACCTCACAAAGACACAAACACACACTTTGGTAAAACACACACACACACAGACACACAGACACACACACACACACACACACACACACACACACACACACACACGATTGCAACTAGAATTTCGCATAGTGACCTTGTCCTCATAACTGGCTGTAATAAAAAACCCATCATTGTTGTCTTGCTCTCAACTCTTCCACCAGGTTTGACCAATGAGCTGTTTGGGTGGCGTTCAACCTTTCCATCGTCTGAATAAAATCGAATCGAAACTTCTTTTTTTTTATGTGAGGAAGAAGGAACCAAAGGCCATGAGCCTGCAAAACTGTTCCTTCCAAGAGAAAAACAAACTACAAGAGAGAGCCAAATTCAAGATCCATTCATTTCGAGATGCCAGGACACACTGCGTTTGAAAGAGTGGAGATCATAGGAAGCAGGAAATACAGACAGAGGGAGACAGTTCCAGATTTGACCTTTTGCATAAATGAAGGACTGGGAGTAACGGTTAACTCTTGCATTAGAGAGTTGGACAGAAAAGGGGTGGGAGTTTGCTGCTAGACGGGTGCTACACGCCCGTCGTAGAAGTGGAGGAATGCATGCAGACAGTTCAGAGACCACTGAAGTAGCGATAGAAAAGAGATAAAGATGTAACATTGCGGCGAAGAGACAGAGGTTGAAGGGAGTCAGAAAGAGGGGGAGAGTTAATGAGACGAAAAGCCTTTGACTCCACCCTATTGAGAAGAGCTGTATGTGGGGAGCCCCCCCACACATGAGAGTTGTACTCCACACAGGGGCGGATAAAACCCCTGTATAGAGTCAACAACTGTGCAGGGGCAAAGAAAGAACGGAGTCGGCTTAGCACACCCAATCGCTTGGAAGCATATTTTACAAGAGATGTAATATGATCTTTCCAAGACAAGTCCCGAGCAAATGAAACCCCAAGCATGTTCAAGGATGATGCAGGATTAAGTTGAGTATTATGAAACATAACTGTTTACATTATACCGTTAACACACACACACACACACACACACACAAACTAAGCCAAAATGCAGTACCAATTTCTACCTCGGTGTTGCATCCACCATCACCACCACCATCACAGCCCTTTATAAATACACCACCAATAACAGTAGTTACATAGTGTTTTCCTGAGTACTAATGTGTGAATTGGGATGCGAATAATTAATCGTAAAATATTATACTGTTACTGTTGTCGTAAGGTTGGTATAGGGCTTCGGTCATTTAGGGGTTCAAGTGTTCACAGGTAACTTTCAGATGTGTTTTGGAACAGCATTGCATTCAGTAACTTTGAGTATATTTTCAGAAACGCACCCATGCTCCACTATACTGTATATAAAGGAGCATATATCTACAGCTTGAGTTGTCTGGCATTCTCTTCCCCCCCATATATATATATATATATATAATAACAATAGTCTTCCCATCATTACCTCCCTAACCATTCTCCCCTTCCCCCATTCCCTCTGTCGTCTCCCTTTTCCGCTGTTCATTACAAAGCCATCAGTAATCACAGCTGGGAGTATATTATCTGACAGAAACTCATCCATCATTCTCTCTCTCTCTCTCTCTCTCTCTCTCTCTCTCTCTCTCTCTCTGCTGCCATCATTACCGGGTGATTGCCTCATTAACACGTCATAATCTCACGGCTACCCTACCTTACCTTTGATTACTTAAGAATATTGCAGACTTTAATGTGTATGTTCAAGTGTTTTTCTAGCTGTATAACTCCATTGCCTGACGCTTCTGTCCGTCAAAGGGTGGCCACAAACAAATCGCCTCCATGTCGCCCTGTCCCCCGCCATGTAGCCGTACTGCGCAAAATTCAGTACGTATTGTTGACATGATTAGCAATGGTTTAACTGGGTAGAACGATGTTAAGCCAGTGATTGGTACAGATAACATGGTGCCTGTCTTACCTCTTCTAATAACGTTCATCCTTATACCTCTACCGCAACATACAGTGGAAAAAATGGCAATAAATCTTCATCCAATACATCCAGCCATTCTAAACTCTGGATGATCAGGCCTATGATTGCACGGTTTACGATTAAGAAATGCAGAGGGTGTGAGAGCGTGGTATCCTGGAGTTATGGATATCTAATAACAACACAAATTTCCCGTGCGGTTTTTCTGGCAATTTGGGCCCTGTCTCACGTCCCTGATACAAGCCTGTCTGCGACGATAAAGAAGAAGGTGAGGCGATGGTGATGGTGAGGAAACGCGGGAGTTTTGTTGAGGGAACGAGGATGATGAAGGTGGAGCATGAGAGTAATGGATCACTGAAATGGTTGGTGAGTTTATTGTGGTGGTGTCATGGGAAAACGTTGGTGTGGTTAAGGTGTGGTAATGGTGTGGTTTTGTAATGAACAATGTAGTGGTTCGTAGGTGGCTAGGGTATTATTGTAGCGATGATGTAGTGGTGATGAAACTATAGCACTTTTTCATTCACTCGTGAAAATGCGATGGGGTTATGTGTTCGGTTCGGTTTGTTTTTCTTTCTCTCTGTCATTCTGTGATACTAGCGAAATTATGAAAACTAGTTAGCTGGAACTCAACCAGATTTTACCCGAGGCGCATCAGAGGAAAATGTGTTTAATTTTGTGACGAGAAAGGCCATACGTGATAGGTCAAGGGCAATCAACTCAAAAAGTTTTTATCCCATTTTGAGTAAACTTGAAAGACGTGTTGAACAGAGGAGGGTGAATTGATTCAGTTTTTAGAACAATCGGGCAAAGGTACAGGCCACAGGGCAAGGTCAGAGGTTCGGCCCTTTAACTCAAGTAGTTTTCGTTAGATTTGGATCAAACCTGGTGGAAGGGTTTAACGTAGGCTTCGGATGGAATAATTTCATTTTCTAACAATAGGTCAAAGGGTCAAGGCCACAGTATAAACTTAAACACTTCTGATCCGATTTTGACAAAACTTAATAGACGAAATAAGGATTAGGTAAGGAGGAAGTACTTCGATTTTAAGAGCAATCGGTCAAAGGTCAAGGACGCAGGGCGGGGTTAGAAGTTCGACTTAAAATCGTTTATAGGGTAAGGGTGTCTCACGCTTTGAATATATATATATTTTTTTCGGATTATGATGATGATACAAGAGGGCATGGCACTCAGAATGGCCTTAATGAATATTTTGTGTTGTGGCGATGGTTTGCTACTGAGATATAACCCAAATAATGGTAATGGTGAATGAATGGTAAGAATTTAGAAATGATGGTGCATTGGTGAAAGAAATATACATTGATATGATGGGAGAAAAAAGGTTTATTTCAGTGAGAGTGATATCTTTATTGATGTGTTTCAAGGGTCTAGTCTAGAGGTATTTGCATCGTCTGTTGTAATGAAGTGATGATAACGTTATACTGAGCTTTGCAGTGTAAATGGTATGATGAAAACATTGTGATGATGATGGAGATATGTGTAAAACATGGTGAAAAAATGCTCTAGTATTGTCCTTGTCTGATATCGGACTCTGAACGGTGGTAATTGTGTGTGTGTGTGTGTGTGTGTGTGTGTGTGTGTGTGTGTGTAATTCACCGGGTCTGACAGGATCACTTGATGGTCGTGATGGTCAGCTTTTTACCCTCCCGGAAGGGAGCTGAGAGCTCATATAGTCTGATCTAAGGGCAAGGCTGTGACCTTCATACACGCACACACCCGTCCCCTTGCTCAAGGGGGACAGTAACCACCCACATCGTCAGTGAAACTTTTCGCAACCTGAGCGAGGCGCGAACTCCCGTCCACCAGTTGGCAAGCGAGAACGTTACCACTGCATCAGGGAGCGGTGTGTGTGTGTGCGTGTGTGTGTGTGTGTGTGTGTGTGTGTGTGTGTCTGTGTGTGTGTGTATGGATGTGGAGGGAGAGAGGGGATGGGAGGTAAGCAGTGAATGATGCAGCCTTCACCCGAACCATTACCTCCATCACCACACTAATGCCCACATTTATCACATAACGGTAATTCTGTGGTCCCTGTTCATCATGTTCTGTCTTATGCCCATTTCACATTCTTCTTTTGTATCTCAAGGAGCTTCTGTTTTCTAGCGCAGAAGATACTAATACGCCATAAACGTATCATTATTGGAGCGTGACAAAAAGAGAACCAATTTATACAGACACGGCATAAGCTGCCAGGAGGTGATTCGAGGGATAATTTCGAGTAAAAAATGGTATATCAACATTGGTCCAGCTCTCTACCATTCCATAGTTATCCTGTACAATTTCCAATGATCTTTAGGCAAAGATGGTATCTCTTATAATTCACCCATAAAGGCATCAGAAATTTTAACTTCATAACAGGTGAGAAACGGACCCATGTTGATATCAGATTTTTAACTTCAAAATCAGCCGTAAAATCACCTGTTGAATTTAGCATGCCAAGCCCCGAGGCACCTGGTATATTCCAAGCTGCATATCCCAGTGTTTATGTCTCTTTATTATGGTATATCAGGAATGAAATACAGGCACACACAACAAAGGCTCATTCATGCATTTGTGTCGGACGGGGTACAACTGAGACAGGGAAAATTGCACTGTCTCCTATTGCCCTAAACTAACATTCAGCTTTTTTACCTGACAGCTGAGCACCACATGGTATTATTAGGCATGATCTTTTTATGCCACAGGTGAGCAGGTATTATCTTTTCTTCAACGTGTGCATGGTTGTTTGATTAGTTCTGTAATTCTAACGTACAGTATGCTGCATGTTTGATCACGAGCGTGTTCTACCTCACTCCCCCCTTCTACCCTTATAGTAGAGTAAGTCGTTCTTTCTGTTGTTCAGAGCAGGATTGTCAACTCTTTGTCCCCATGGCTTCATTTGCGCGTCCTTCTTACAAGTTGTATCAAGCTCTGCCGGTCCCTATATAATGAGCTCAGTCTCTGCATTATTGCCACTTAGATCTACTCCTCATTTTGTTCACATCTCTGTCCTCCCCTGTACACTTGTTATTATTGTGAGTGCTCAGGAAGTCTCCAACCATCTAGCAGCTGTGTAATTTGAGTATAACTGTTATTGCATTTTTTCTTGTACTGTGTAGCGTAAGGTGTTAATTCTTAGGCCTAGTAAGGTTTTTGTGATTCATGTGTTTTGGGTGTCAGCCCTTATTAATAATATTTTGTATCTGTAATAATATATCTTGCATTCACTGAGTATTATCTGGTATTCTCATTTTATCAGGGCTGACTTAGATAAATTTACTCTTGCTAATTTCGTGTTAATAGTGGCTATTGCAGTTAACCATATACTTAACCTGTTTTTGGCCATTACATTATCCTTATGAGTCCTGAATGTTTTGTTGTTAGTTTGAGCATTAAACTTTAACTTGTAATTTTACCTAACTCTGTTTTGAACCTGGAACTTTACGGGACAGTAGTGATTTTTAGTATTCTCACTTAAAGTGTACATTATCTTTCTCTGTTCCGTAACAATATATATATATATATTTGTTTATTTATGTATTGATTGATTTATTGTGTGTGTGTGTATGTGTGTGTGTGTGTGTGTGTGTGTGTGTGTGTGTGTGTGTGTGTGTGAATTGTCAGTAATCAGTAATACTATGCAAATAAACTTTGTGTTTCTATCCACATTGAACTCTTTCAGGTTTAGACGTGCCATACATTAAAAGGCACTGAACGACGACGATGGTGTAAATTATAACTGTGTGTGGTCATTTGCGCGCTAGCCAAGCACACTTTTGTGCCCGATTTTTTGCCAGACATTGGGAACCCTCTACATGTCATACTGCTGGGTGGAGTAAGCTATAATTTGGCATGGGCATGCCCGGTATGTCATAGCAGGTCCATGTCAAGTTTGATGTATCGAGGGCGAAACCGTATAGTGCACTTGGCAGGAGCAAGCTCTTAGCATTCGATAAGCACATCTCATCTCTGTTAGGGCAGATCGCAGGTCTGGAGATAATGTCCTTGAAAAACGAGGTCAAGCGGGGAATTTCTCTTTTTCCTGGTGCACTACCACCCTCCTCCTTGTTTAAAACCATTCCACACCACACCACATATCAGCGAATCGTGTAATAGGATTCTGCAACCAAGTCAGTCCAGTACATATCACACCTTTCAATTTAAACAGTATTTCTCGTCACTACCTTCT
Source organism: Coenobita brevimanus (assembly GCF_032717465.1). Classification (NCBI taxonomy): domain Eukaryota; kingdom Metazoa; phylum Arthropoda; class Malacostraca; order Decapoda; family Coenobitidae; genus Coenobita; species Coenobita brevimanus. The sequence goes on from NC_136959.1 coordinate 13,054,342, forward strand.
CTTCATCACACACTCACCACTCATCGTAGCTCAATATAACCTCACAAAGACACAAACACACACTTTGGTAAAACACACACACACACAGACACACACACACACACACACACACACACACACACACACACGATTGCAACTAGAATTTCGCATAGTGACCTTGTCCTCGTAACTGGCTGTAATAAAAAACCCATCATTGTTGTCTTGCTCTCAACTCTTCCACCAGGTTTGACCAATGAGCTGTTTGGGTGGCGTTCAACCTTTCCATCGTCTGAATAAAATCGAATCGAAACTTCTTTTTTTTTATGTGAGGAAGAAGGAACCAAAGGCCATGAGCCTGCAAAACTGTTCCTTCCAAGAGAAAAACAAACTACAAGAGAGAGCCAAATTCAAGATCCATTCATTTCGAGATGCCAGAACACACTGCGTTTGAAAGAGTGGAGATCATAGGAAGCAGGAAATACAGACAGAGGGAGACAGTTCCAGATTTGACCTTTTGCATAAATGAAGGACTGGGAGTAACGGTTAACTCTTGCATTAGAGAGTTGGACAGACAAGGGGTGGGAGTTTGCTGCTAGACGGGTGCTACGCGCCCGTCGTAGAAGTGGAGGAATGCATGCAGACAGTTCAGAGACCACTGAAGTAGCGATAGAAAAGAGATAAAGATGCAACATTGCGGCGAAGAGACAGAGGTTGAAGGGAGTCAGTAAGAGGGGGAGAGTTAATGAGACGAAAAGCCTTTGACTCCACCCTATTGAGAAGAGCTGTATGTGGGGAGCCCCCCCACACATGAGAGTTGTACTCCACACAGGGGCGGATAAAACCCCTGTATAGAGTCAACAACTGTGCAGGGGCAAAGAAAGAACGGAGTCGGCTTAGCACACCCAATCGCTTGGAAGCAGATTTTACAAGAGATGTAATATGATCTTTCCAAGACAAGTCCCGAGCAAATGAAACCCCAAGCATGTTCAAGGATGATGCAGGATTAAGTTGAGTATTATGAAACATAACTGTTTACATTATACCGTTAACACACACACACACAAACTAAGCCAAAATGCAGTACCAATTTCTACCTCGGTTTTGCATCCACCATCACCACCACCATCACAGCCCTTTATAAATACACCACCAATAACAGTAGTTACATAGTGTTTTCCTGAGTACTAATGTGTGAATTGGGATGCGAATAATTAATCGTAAAATATTATACTGTTACTGTTGTCGTAAGGTTGGTATAGGGCTTCGGTCATTTAGGGGTTCAAGTGTTCACAGGTAACTTTCACAAGTGTTTTGGAACAGCATTGCATTCAGTAACTTTGAGTATATTTTCAGAAACGCACCCATGCTCCACTATATATAAAGGAGCATATATCTACAGCTTGAGTTGTCTGGCATTCTCTCCCCCCCCCATATATATATATATATATATATATATATATATATATATATATATATATATATATATAATAACAACACACATCCCATCATTAACTCCCTAACCATTCTCCCCTTCCCCCATTCCCTCTGTCGTCTCCCTTTTCCGCTGTTCATTACAAAGCCATCAGTAATCACAGCTGGGAGTATATTATCTGACAGAAACTCATCCATCATTCTCTCTCTCTCTCTCTCTCTCTCTCTCTCTCTCTCTCTCTGCTGCCATCATTACCGGGTGATTGCCTCATTAACACGTCATAATCTCACGGCTACCCTACCTTACCTTTGGTTACTTAAGAATATTGCAGACTTTAATGTGTATGTTCAAGTGTTTTTCTGGCTGTATAACTCCATTGCCTGACGCTTCTGTCCCTCAAAGGGTGGCCACAAACAAATCGCCTCCATGTCGCCCTGTCCCCCGCCATGTAGCCGTACTGCGCAAAATTCAGTACGTATTATTGACATGATTAGCAATGGTTTAACTGGGTAGAACGATGTTAAGCCAGTGATTGGTACAGATAACATGGTGCCTGTCTTACCTCTTCTAATAACGTTCATCCTTATACCTCTACCGCAACATACAGTGGAAAAAATGGCAATAAATCTTCATCCAATACATCCAGCCATTCTAAACTCTGGATGATCAGGCCTATGATTGCACGGTTTACGATTAAGAAATGCAGAGGGTGTGAGAGCGTGGTATCCTGGAGTTATGGATATCTAATAACAACACAAATTTCCCGTGCGGTTTTTCTGGCAATTTGGGCCCTGTCTCACGTCCCTGATACAAGCCTGTCTGCGACGATAAAGAAGAAGGTGAGGCGATGGTGATGGTGAGGAAACGCGGGAGTTTTGTTGAGGGAACGAGGATGATGAAGGTGGAGCATGAGAGTAATGGATCACTGAAATGGTTGGTGAGTTTATTGTGGTGGTGTCATGGGAAAACGTTGGTGTGGTTAAGGTGTGGTAATGGTGTGGTTTTGTAATGAACAATGTAGTGGTTCGTAGGTGGCTAGGGTATTATTGTAGCGATGATGTAGTGGTGATGAAACTATAGCACTTTTTCATTCACTCGTGAAAATGCGATGGGGTTATGTGTTCGGTTCGGTTTGTTTTTCTTTCTCTCTGTCATTCTGTGATACTAGCGAAATTATGAAAACTAGTTAGCTGGAACTCAACCAGATTTTACCCGAGGCGCATCAGAGGAAAATGTGTTTAATTTTGTGACGAGAAAGGCCATACGTGATAGGTCAAGGGCAATCAACTCAAAAAGTTTTTATCCCATTTTGAGTAAACTTGAAAGACGTGTTGAACAGAGGAGGGTGAATTGATTCAGTTTTTAGAACAATCGGGCAAAGGTACAGGCCACAGGGCAAGGTCAGAGGTTCGGCCCTTTAACTCAAGTAGTTTTCGTTAGATTTGGATCAAACCTGGTGGAAGGGTTTAACGTAGGCTTCGGATGGAATAATTTCATTTTCTAACAATAGGTCAAAGGGTCAAGGCTACAGTATAAACTTAAACACTTCTGATCCGATTTTGACAAAACTTAATAGACGGAATAAGGATTAGGTAAGGAGGAAGTACTTCGATTTTAAGAGCAATCGGTCAAAGGTCAAGGACGCAGGGCGGGGTTAGAAGTTCTACTTAAAATCGTTTATAGGGTAAAGGTGTCTCACGTTTTGAATATATATATATTTTTTTCGGATTATGATGATGATACAAGAGGGCATGGCACTCAGAATGGCCTTAATGAATATTTTGTGTTGTGGCGATGGTTTGCTACTGAGATATAACCCAAATAATGGTAATGGTGAATGAATGGTAAGAATTTAGAAATGATGGTGCATTGGTGAAAGAAATATACATTGATATGATGGGAGAAAAAAGGTTTATTTCAGTGAGAGTGATATCTTTATTGATGTGTTTCAAGGGTCTAGTCTAGAGGTATTTGCATCGTCTGTTGTAATGAAGTGATGATAACGTTATACTGAGCTTTGCAGTGTAAATGGTATGATGAAAACATTGTGATGATGATGGAGATATGTGTAAAACATGGTGAAAAAATGCTCTAGTATTGTCCTTGTCTGATATCGGACTCTGAACGGTGGTAATTGTGTGTGTGTGTGTGTGTGTGTGTGTGTGTGTGTGTGTGTAATTCACCGGGTCTGACAGGATCACTTGATGGTCGTGATGGTCAGCTGTTTACCCTCCCGGAAGGGAGCTGAGAGCTCATACTGTATAGTACGATCTAAGGGCAAGGCTGTGACCTTCATACACGCACACACCCGTCCCCTTGCTCAAGGGGGACAGTAACCACCCACATCGTCAGTGAAACTTTTCGCAACCTGAGCGAGGCGCGAACTCCCGTCCACCAGTTGGCAAGCGAGAACGTTACCACTGCACCAGCGAGCGGTGTGTGTGTGTGCGTGCGTGTGTGTGTGTGTGTGTGTGTCTGTGTCTGTGTGTGTGTGTATGGATGTGGAGGGAGAGAGGGGATGGGAGGTAAGCAGTGAATGATGCAGCCTTCACCCGAACCATTACCTCCATCACCACACTAATGCCCACATTTATCACATAACGGTAATTCTGTGGTCCCTGTTCATCATGTTCTGTCTTATGCCCATTTCACATTCTTCTTTTGTATCTCAAGGAGCTTCTGTTTTCTAGCGCAGAAGATACTAATACGCCATAAACGTATCATTATTGGAGCGTGACAAAAAGAGAACCAATTTATACAGACACGGCATAAGCTGCCAGGAGGTGATTCGAGGGATAATTTCGAGTAAAAAATGGTATATCAACATTGGTCCAGCTCTCTACCATTCCATAGTTATCCTGTACAATTTCCAATGATCTTTAGGCAAAGATGGTATCTCTTATAATTCACCCATAAAGGCATCAGAAATTTTAACTTCATAACAGGTGAGAAACGGACCCATGTTGATATCAGATTTTTAACTTCAAAATCAGCCGTAAAATCACCTGTTGAATTTAGCATGCCAAGCCCCGAGGCACCTGGTATATTCCAAGCTGCATATCCCAGTGTTTATGTCTCTTTATTATGGTATATCAGGAATGAAATACAGGCACACACAACAAAGGCTCATTCATGCATTTGTGTCGGACGGGGTACAACTGAGACAGGGAAAATTGCTCTGTCTCCTATTGCCCTAAACTAACATTCAGCTTTTTTACCTGACAGCTGAGCACCACATGGTATTATTAGGCATGATCTTTTTATGCCACAGGTGTGCAGGTATTATCTTTTCATCAACGTGTGCATGGTTGTTTGGTTAGTTCTGCGCGCGTGTGTGTGTGTGTGTGTGTGTGTGTGTGTGTGTGTGTGTGTGTGTGTGTGTGTACAGAATATCTCCATAAGTTTTCACGGAACTTTTTTTTTTTTAACATAACGGTTTATTAGCATTCCTTACTGTCTCTGTGCATTGTCTACTACTTCTTGCTTCACATTCTCGAGCCGTAGATTATTGTGTACCTAAATGTTTTCTTTTCACTCCCAATATTCAGAAGTTTCCATTTGTCATAGTTATAATCCATTTGCCACGTTTAAGCACAGTTAAGACATACCATGATCTCTATGAATTGCCAGTTTGTGTTCCGGTGTATCTGATCTGTTACCAGTTTTTATATCATCTACAGATTTTGATATTTTACACCAAGATTTTGAACAGTATCGTCAGTATAAATTAGAAACCGTATATGATCCAAAACTGAACCCTGTGGCACTCCGTTTATAAAATTCGTTTAGTTGTATTCTTTCCCACTTACTATAGATCTCTGTTTACGTTCCATAAACTAATTATCAATTCATCTGTGTACTTTGCCTCTGATACCAAAAACTGTAGGTTTCTCAAGACGTCTGTATAGAGAACTTTATCGAATGCTTTTTGGATATCGAGAAAGATTGTATAAACAAATTTAGTTTCATGCTACATAGGAATAATATCGCTAAAAAGAAAAACAAAGATTGTTTAAAGAACGATCGATTGTCCCGGAATCCGTGCTGTTAGTCACTGATAACATTATTTTGCTTTAAAGAGTAATTATTTTGTCTCTGCATTCCAAATTACTTGCATATTACCGTTATTAAGCTAATTGGATGATAATTTTCTGTTTGTGAGTTTTAGATTTGAGTTACGAGTATACTTGCAAGTTTTCAGAAATGTGACACTGCGCCAGGTCTTTGTAAAAGTCCTGAATATTTGAGCCAGAGATTATGCTATTTCATTTTCCAATTCCTTTAAAACTCTTGGAGAATATTATACCTGCCCCTTGTGTTTTCTTGACCTTAAGTTTTGTCCTCGCAACAATAGAGGAGGGCGGTGATGGTTCAGAGGGTGGGATGGTTTGAAGGGTGGGATGGTTCGGACGTTGATGATTTGAGTAAACGTGCAAAAATTGATCACCGCAGAGCTGACAGAATCGGACCACAGTGACGGGTATAAGGAACGAGGATGAGATTTTAATTTTTTTGCCAATATGTGATTATTCAGCGGATAATCATGAGCTCTGCCACTACGAATATGTGTGAATTCGTAAACATAATATATTGTGTGAAAATATAGTCGGTTCAAGTAGGTCTAGCCTTAACATGATGACGTAAAGCTTACATTTGTTAGATTTAATCGTCTTCAGAAATTATTACTGTATATAGTTTTGGGATGGTCAGGCCGGTAGAAGAAGGGAATGGCTTATCAGTGGTCGAACCATGCCCCTGATGATTTGAATGTATTTCTGTCCATTCATGCAGTAGTAGAAAGTGTGTATTGTATTAAGATATTGTAGACATATGAATAAGTACACACACACACACACACACACACAGGGGGGTGGGTGGAAGATTTAATTCTGCACTGACTCTTTTTTTTTTTTACCTAATTGATTTAGGTGCCGCCAGTGTTTTCCTGCGGAATAGAAATACACTAGTTTATTGCCTCTCACAGCCCTAGTGTACTGCCAGGCCAGGGGTAGCCAGAAATGTAACAACTCACTCTTCCATTTCAGCCATGCATTGTGTGAACAGGGAATGATTCGTAAATGCTGTCTCTCTCTCTCTCTCTCTCTCTCTCTCTCTCTCTCTCTCTGGGGGCGCGGTAGCACAGTGGTAGCTCGCTAAGGTTGTGATCGGGAGGTCGCAAGTTCAAGCCTCGCCCGGGCTACCGGTGTCGGGAGGGGTAGCGCCCTCCTGTAATCCAGCGGGGGTATATGGCCTTAGTTGCCTAGCTCGGGGGATTCATTTATCCATTTCTCTCTCTCTCTCTCTCTCTCTCTTTATCTGTCTATCTATCTGTCTCAGATGAATAGTCATTTTTTTTCTATTTCCAGCATAGATTAAAAGAAAATGCTAGAAAGTTATTCCCATTTTCTCCTCTTTCTGTATCGCAACCCAGCAGTGATAATGGTGCAGACAGACCCATAGTCGCTGGTGATATTTTTAAGCGAGTATAACTGTCGGGGCTGGGAGGGGTGGGTGAAACGGTGTGAGTGTGTAATGTGTACATGTGTGTGTGTGTGTGTGTCTATGGTACAAAGAAGTGACTATGTTTGTGTGTATGTGTGTGTGTGTGTTTAGGTGAACGAGTGTTGTGGGGGAACAGATCTAAGAGAGTGCATAATTTTCCACATTTGAAGAGAGGTGGTCGGGAATATAATGTAAACAGTGATACGAGAGATGTGTGTGTGTGGGGGGTTGGATGGGGGGGTTTGGGTGGGGGGTGGGTGGGTGTGAACTGAAATTCCCGCAGCTGGCGTTCAGTTCCATGTTTCTCCGTGGGTGGGTGTTGTGATGCGTGACATCATAATGCTATAATTACCAAGAGAGACAGATTGTTAATATGATGGAAGGACAGCAATGAAGAGAGAGAGAGAGAGAGAGAGAGAGAGAGAGAGAGAGAGAGAGAGAGAGAGAGAAAGGAGAAAATGAGACGAGAATTTGATGGAGGGATGAGTAGGGAAGAGAAGGTGTTGATTTCACCTGAAGGCGGCTTCGAAATCTGTAACACCAAAGCAAAGGGGGGAGATTATGGAGAAGGAGAGACGGAGGGGAGTGTCGATGTCAGAGAGAAATGAGGAGGAGGATATAAAGGGAACAAGAACAGGGGGAAAAAAGATGAGAAATATGGTTTAGGCTGAGTAATATCGTCTAGTATGACCCTGAACACACCTTCAAGATATATTTTAACGTTAATATACCTACTCAACCACTTATGGGTCAACACTTCAGTTCAGCAATAAAATTATCACTTCTGTACACATCTGCCCTCTTATTAATTTCTCTGCTAAGCCCTCTTTGTTAGGACTCCATATTATAATTACAAATCATAATAGATAGATAGATAAATAGATAGATAGACAGCTCTATGCGAGCCTGGGAATGGGAAATGAGCTTGCAAATTACACTGAGGAAAGCTGACGACAGATTACGAAGTGGCCAGTAAGGAGATGATGCAGTTAGCTGTCAGCAATCCACCGGTGAACAAAGCCTTAGTGACCATACACACACATACACACATACTCACACACAGGCTTCTAGAACTTTCCACTCACAAGGAACACACGTGATACGTCTCCTGTTTCACCAGAATTTAGGAAAGAGAGGGCAGAAAGAAGCTAGCCATACAACAGACAGGTCGCAGGGAGAAGGGCTTAGCAACTTGAGAGAGAGACAGAGAGAGCGAGACAGAGAGATAGCTAGCGGGACTCTACTTTATACTCAGCTCTGTGTGAGAGACTTTGTTAATATTTCCAAGACAAATAAAAATAGTCCCATACTATTCTTTACCTCTCCTGTCACTACATGACAAATGGGAAAGAAGATTATCTACTTACAAGCTACTCAAATATAACAACCGCTCGCCCACAAGTCTAATATATATAAAACTCCACTACAAGTAACTACAAAGTCTTTTATGACACCTTTACCCCCCCCCCCCCAGCAGCTACCTCCAGCTCTGTCCCTTCCTCTTTCCGTTCGTTCTCCAGCGGGCGATTCGAACCATAAGTTCACGCATCATGGTGGTGATTCGATTCCACTTCTCTGAATAAGACAGAATGGGCAACGCCAGGTGGTCCTTGCGGGAGTCCAGCCATCTGTGTCCCTCTTGTAGATAACTTTCATTTTCAGATGCAGAGGATTTGTCATAAAATAAAGGTTTAATCCCTTGTATCCGCGATTTTAACTAATTTTATCCTGGCTTAATGGAATTACTGAGGGCCAGCGAAGATAGTAAGCCTACTGATTTTTAAACAACACAACAAATGTCTCTGTCACAGTGTAAGACCATCTAAGCAGTTTTTATCTGCTTTAGACAAACTTAGTGAAGGGTCGAGGACAAGCCAGAAATAATTTCGTATTTAGAACAGTCAAACGCCATGGTCACTGGGGAAGGTCATCTCAGTTTTGATCTGGTTTAAGCCATATTTGGTGGAACGGCTAACAATCGGGCAAGAACGGAAGGGTTCAGTTTAGTCATGAGACAAGGGTTGGCATCAGAGGGTAATGTTGAGGCTCGACCAATGTGCCTGTGTGTGAGTGAAAGAACTAAAAAAGTTTTGATCTTGTTTTGACCAAACTTGGTTGTTGGGTTGAAAATTACACAAGAAGTATTCTTTTCCTTATTTTATTCCACTTTTTTCTCTCGGTTTTCCGTTTGAGAATAGTAGGTTAAAGATCAAGGCACATGGCAGGGTCACTTTAAAACTCTCATCTAATGTAGAACAAACGCTAAGTAATGAATGAAGATAAAGCAAGTTTAATTCAGTTTTAAGACAGTCAAAGGTCAAGGGGTCAGAGTCGCAGGGAAAGGTCAAAGGCAAAAACTACTGGACAGTTTCAACTCAGACAGCTTTGATCTGATCTGAACCAAAGCTGGTAAACGGGTAAAGGGTTTGACAAGAAAAAGGTAACTGGATTTTGAGGATAATTTTCCTAAGATATAATCAATACCATCTCTTCCCAGCTCACCCCTCCACCAAATTTTTATCTCCCTCTTCCTTTTTCCTCCTTTGATCTTCTCTGTACATCATCTCACACTGTTTTCTTCTTTTCCGCTCATACTCCTGTTCTCACGCTCAGATAGTCCTTGTCCTTATCCACGCCTTCTACACAATACTCTCTCTCTCTCTCTCTCTCTCTCTCTCTCTCTCTCTCAGCCCAGCTGGTTGGCTAGGGTGCTGTATTGAGTGACCCTGTTTGTTATCTAGAAAGAGTTAAACCCGTCTGTTACATTTTAAACTAACTCATTATCACCGAGTGAGGGAGTGGATTAAAAACGTACTTGAAGTAAACTGAACTGAACGGATCTTGAATTTGGCTCTCTGTTATCTTGTTTTTTATTTGTTTTTTTTCTTCGAGGGAGCAATTTGCGGGCTCCTGGCCTTTGGTTCCTTTATCCTTGCATTAAAAAAAAAAAAAGATGGTAGACTTTATATCTGCATCACTGGAAAATAAGTACGGTATCTCAAAACTGGCCCTCATTGGCACTGAGCAGCATTTGAGGTGGACATAGCCACTTCTGTGTGTGTTGCCTGGGGTGATGACCCACACCTCTGCGCATCTGCAATATATATACTCTGTGGCTTAATTGATCGTGCATAGATGAAGGACAAACGCACGACAAACAGATGGATGAGCAAATAAACACTTCTACTACATATTTACGCAAATGAAAAAGGTCAGTAAACTTCTAAAACGACCTGTGTTCATTTACGGCTAAGCTGCATATACACAACATACAAATAGCCAGCCAATAAGGGTGACAGAAGACATTAATTGCTTCTCATCCTTAGCTGTGTAGGTCTATCTATTGCCAGACGTCTTAATCCAGTAAGGGTGCCCACAAAGAAATCGCCCCCATGTCACCCTGTTTCCAGCCATTTCACTGCCCTGCTCCCAGCTTACATCCCCCGTCTCTCATATACCTCTCCACTCCATCCCACCGTCTCCCCCTTCACCTTACTCACATACATTCTCCTCGTTAGTCTCTTGCTCTCCATCCTCTCTACATGTAGGTAATAAGCAAAGTAAATGTCACTGTAACTACCACATCACTGGGATGGTAATACCTTATCCCATTCTGTACCTTGTCGCTGATTTGGTCGGTTCGTATCCTATCCTCATTATATAGATATCCTGATAAAGAGGTATAATTTGCAAGGATGGATATGGAGTGAAGAGAGGTAGGGGGGAGGAAGGATGGGCGTGAAAGAGAAAGATGAGATGAGGAAGGACAAAGATGTGAGATGAGGAACGGGTGGGGATAGTGTGAGTGAAGAGCGGTAGGGGGAGGAAGGATAGGCGTGGAAGAGAAAGATGAGATGAGGGAGGACAAAAATGTGAGATGAGGAACGGGTGGGGAGAGTGTGAAAACAGAGTGGCTAGGAAAGTAGGAGGAAGTAAAGCTTGCAAATAAAAGCGAAAACAAGGTGAAGAGACAACGGAAGAAGAATAGAGAAGATGAGAAGAGACGGTGATGGACAGATGAGATTAGGGGGAAAGGAAAATATTGGTTTTAACTGCGTGTAGAGCACGGAGAGAATGAAAAGAGTAGGAAGAAAGATATGGCTTAGAGGAAGGAGGGAAGGAGTGCTGAAGAGGTCAAAAAGGGCGAGGGGTGAAGGGAAAGTGATAGAGGAAGTAGAGAAAAACCAGGATATCCGATGGAGCAGAAAAGAGAGAGACAGGGATGGAAGGAATGAGAGTAAAGGGAACAGGAGCGAGTGTAGGCGTTAGACGAGGACGAATTATGGATTGAAGCAGAAGGAAAGAATTTCATAGTGGAAAAAATATATAAGTACAATATAACAGAACTCATTAGATTATTACAGAAAGGAAGACGAGCTGTGGAAACCTAAGAAGAGCGAAAAAGAAACAAGAAACAGAGGAAAAGAAGCGGAACGGGGACATAATATAACAAAAAGAACATAACACCGCGTCACTGATGGGTCTGACTCTAAGGGCCAAATATTTCACTTTGCACTGCGAGTTTACTTTCGGGAAATTACTCTCAAAATGTAATTACTTCATTCTTCCCTGTCCCTTAGCATTACCTCCAGGGTTCAAATTAGATCAACAGTGAATGAGTTTATTTTGCCCCGTGACCTTAAAATTTGACCTTTTCCTTTGACTTTGACCTTCCACTGAATCTTCACAAAGTCGAATTACTTTATCCATGTTTTAATTTGAGCCTTTCCGGAAATATTTGTCAACATCGTTTACAACTGTTTACATTGACATTGTTGTCTGACCTTGACCTTTGACCCATTCTTAAGACCTTTGACCATTTTTTTTTTTTAACTGTTAAGCTCTTCAGTGTTACTCAGTCCAGCCACCCAGTTTGGTCAAAATCAGATTAGAATTTAAGTTATTTTTGTAGACACACGGGTCCAACTTGATCGCTGCCCTGTGACCTTCATCTTTGACTGGTTGTTCTAGAAACTGAATCCCTTTTTTGTTGCCCGACCTTTAACCTTTCTAGAACGTGTGGTTCAAAATAGTGCAGTTTAATCTGAGTTGACCTTGCCTTTATCCTTTGCATTTATCCTTTGCTTTAATCCTTTCCCTTAATCCTTTGTCTTTATCCTTTGCTTTTGACCTTTACATGTGACCTTGACATTTGACCTTGAACGTTTGGAAATTGTTGTAAAAAATATTCTTGCTTTATCTTTAATCTTTCCACAACTTTTCGTCAAAATGGATGAAAACTTCTGAAGATAAACTCACCCTGTGACCTTCAACCCTGACCTCTTGTTCTCTAAAATACTAGGTTAACCACATGGCTGACCCTCAACCCTTCCACTTAGCTTGGTTATAAATGGATCAAAAGAGTTATTTTGTTCACACACACACACACACACACACACACACACACACACACACACACACTGCTCGCTGGTGCAGTGGTAACGTTCTCGCTTGCCATCTGGTAGACGGAAGTTCGCGCCTCGCTCAGGTTGCGAAAAGTTTCACTGACGAAAGTGGGTGGTTACTGTCCCCCTTGAGCAAGGGGACGGGTGTGTGGGTGTGTGAAGGTCACAGCCTTGCCCTTAGATCGGACTCTATGAGCTCTCAGCTCCCTTCCGGGAGGGTAAAAAGCTGACGATCACGACCATCAAGTGATCCTGACCGACCCGGTGAATTACACACACGGGAGGAACTCCTGACCTTTGATTAATTCTTCCTAAAACTGAGTCCCTTCATTCTCGCATTTTCCTCAACTCTTCCACCAAGTTTGGTCAAAGTTGGATGAAAATTGGCTAAGGTGATTTTGCTAGCTCATAGGTCAACCTATCCCTTGGACCTTCACCTGTGACCTATTGTTCTCAAAAGCTATAGTTTCCCCATGGGCTGACCCTTAACCCTTCCACCAAGTGTGGTTGTAACGGGAGGATCAGTTTGTTAACACCTACACACTTTCTGAGAGAGAGAGAGAGAGAATTGCAGAACATATAGAATGTCTCATCATAATTTGCATTCAGGTATCCATACTGTACAAAGACATAGCATAGACAACACAGTCACTTCAATCTGTTTTCCAGTATGACACCACGTCAGCAATACTGTCACTTAATGCCAAATAGGGACACAAGAAGTCAGAGTTTTTAATCATTTATAATCACCCTTACGCTTCCCACACTGTACCAGAACAACGCAACCCTCAGCCCTCCCCCCTTACACAAATATCTAATTCTACCATTGTTGGGGACATCAGTATGAAAAACTCTTCCTGGCTTCCTGGTATGAACACAACCAAGACAACTGATGAGACCTCGACATTGCAGCACAGTTCAGCAACATATACATTGTCCATTACACCTTATATTGCATTACATCTCACACAAATATACAAACACTCTGCTCTCCTTTCTCCCAAGACATCATATTTATTCTGTTCGCTCACATTTTAACACACCACCACCTGGCGAACAGAACCCAAACTCCAATCAGATCGCTTCACAGTCTTTATAACCACAAGAATACGCTCTGAACTACAGTGATCACACATCACATACATAAACTACAGGAAAGTAGACTAGAAAATAACTCAGTAAAGGAACAGAACACCACTTCAACACACCAACAGCACACCCACAATTCATAAATATTAGTTAGATTATACAGGACACAAACAAGTCCCATATTCCAAGAGACACGAGATGACACTATACCCTAATCATCCACAGAAGCGTACTTTTCTCATAAAATAACGTGACTCACTTAACCCCAATCCCCTGTAACACACACACACACACACACACACACACACACACACACACACACACACACACACACACACACACACACACACACACACACACACGACACCATCACAAGCAAGTAAATAATGAAACTGTAACAAAATTAGCACAAAGAAAGCAGATATCCTGAATGCCTTTGTAACGATACTAAGCCACTCTACATACGTCCCTCCGTTCGACAGAACACTTAGCAGTATCATTTAATATCATAAGCATTTACCTCACAGACCCACGTCACCATCACCTCATACACCTAACCGATCCCGTCTTGCAAAGAACAATTAGATGTACTCGTTAAGTACTAGGCAAACGAGTCACCTTACACTATCACGCACAGAGCCTGAAAAACAAAACTCTGTCCATAGGCAGTCCTTTCCACATGACCAGAGCGTAAACCCCTGCAGTTAGGGACAGACGCATAACGTTACCAAGAAAACAGAGAGATCTGCAGGCACACGGTCGGATGGCATCAACAATATACCACTGAAGCATTTAGGCCCATAAGGTGTCTTGGTCCTCACAAACATTAGCAACTCCTTAAACATTTCCCAGCATTTCGAAGCATGAATAAAAACATCATTACTGCCCCCAGACCAAACAAGGACCGGACACACCCTTCTTCGCACAGACCTATAACAGCACACCATCCCAGATAACTAAATGTTTAATTCTTAACAAAATTACACCTCATGTCCCCCTTCCTCACTAACAACATGACCATAGACCACTAAGCAAACGTCATATTAATCTGCCTTATACATCACGCATAAAGTATGTTTCTTACAACACTAGACATAAGTAAAGCCTTAGATGCTGTCTCCCAAGCAATCACCAAACTCTGCATCACAACTCAAAACACTGGTTAACCAACTACATCCCTTGTAGAGAAACACATTTAACTCATCAGGGTAAGTCATAATAAGCACAAAATTTCCATATCGGAGTCCCACAGGGCTCCGTTCTTTCATCCATTCTTTTCATGTATACCTGCATGATATTCCTACACCCCAACTGCCCACAAATTTTGCCTCATATGCAGATGACATTTGACTAACAGCCACACACCACACTGCAGACAGAGCCTGCACACTGCAACAAGGCTGTCTCAACACTTTTCAGGCATGGGTCGAGGACAACAGGCTGGCAATAGCTTCAGCAGAGTACACTATTACACTTATCAACAGCGCCAGTCATGATCACAGGTACACCTTTGGCATCACAATGAACAAAGTATCAGTATCACAGGCTCCCTCCATTATTATCCTTGAAGTTACAGATGACACTGGATTTTACCTTCAAGAACTACTGTACATACAAGACATCGAGAGGCAACACACCCCCAGACTTAGAGCACTGAGGGCAATTACGTGAATAGATTTTCGGTAACAAAAAAAAACATTCCTTACTCAGCATACAATCCATCAGATCAGAGATGTTCTTTACGTCCCCAGTGTGGGTCCCCTTTCTTTCCAATACCCACAAAACTTCTTGCAAACCAAACACAGCAACAGTTTATGCAATATCGTTGGCTGCAACAATGCCACTGCCACAGCCTCACTCTTAGAAAATATTTTGAAATGAGAGACATGCCGTTCCATGCGGCAGTATACGCTAAAACAAAACACCCCAGTCATTTTATAACAGATGCACACAACAGGACTCGGCACAAAAATAGTCACCACACGGATATTACCACTCTCCTGTATACCATCCCACCTCCTGAAAATGCAACAGTAGCACTGAAGAAACACCCTCACAGTCATTCACACGTAAGGCTACACAACACCTCACAGAACTCTGCACTACAAACCTTGCTTCCAACATTCCCCCATCAGAAATATCCTTATCAGATCTGCTTGAGTACACCTAGCTACACATAGATCAGGACATCACTCAGCCCTCATTAGTATCCAGCTCTGATGTGGGCTGGATGTAATTACAAATGACACGCACCCCACTTACAGAATGGGTGGACACACCATAGCCCACAATATGGAGCACTGCACAACACATGCCAGACTAAAACACTGACACATCACCAACAGTATAGGGATCTTTGGGACAATTCCATAGACGCAATTGCTTACCTGCCGTTGACGGGTCTGCTGGACTAGACTAACTGGTGATGAACAATAACAACAAAAACAAGGAACTGTGTAAGAATTCCTTGTGTATGGCCTCATTGATTTTTGTTTTTCTTTTCTCCACTCTCTCTTTCCTGTCCATTTGTCAGCTTTATCTTGGCCGTTTAGTTGTAGGTGGTGGTGACCATCATCCATTCACATTTGTTTTTCCTTCCTCTGTTCTGTTATTAAAAAAAAATAATAATAATCATCCCTTCACATGATCCAGTGCTGCCTATTTCTTTCTCAAGTGACGTTGCACTAAGTGACACGCCCATTGATTCCATGCTACGCAGGAAACTTTTACATACCCAAAGAGCGGGATGATGTGCATCCTACTATGATCCTTTTGTTAACTGGAGAAAGACGCAAATGCGACGTCCATCCCAGAAGCACACCCCCACACTCTTCCCCATGCCTCAATGTGGTAAGGTGTTGTCCACCACAAGGGAACATCAGTTCCCTGTCTTGAAGGTTCTGCCGGGGCGTTGCTTACCTGCGGTTGATGGGCTGCTAGGCCAGATGAACAAAGTCACTCTACTACTACTACTACTGTTACTTTGCCCGTTATATTTGACAAACGTTATATATGATTAAGAAGAGTGGTATTAGTTTATTTGGACATGAAACAAACACACGTTGGTTATAAAGACACCGCGTGGAAACGAAATGATGAGAGCCAGGCAGGTAAGACTAGACACAAGGAAAATATGCAGGAATATATAAAGGAAGACTGCCTATAATGGAAGGAATGATGATATTCAGTGGTTTAGCTGAGATTTATTATCCCTCCCCGCCCCGGAGGGCCTCGGGGACGGGTATTGTTTTCACTTGGTTTGTTTGTTTGTCTGTCTGTCTATCTGTTGACAACTTTACGTGAAAACTACTGATGCGATTTTGACTGAAATTTCAGGGATGATGGGCTATGACTTTCTGATCATTTGATTAACTTCTGGGCCAAATTGGGCCAAGGCCTAGGCTGTAGGGCCAAAAAATGTAAAAAAACGGGAATGGGTTAAATATGTTTTTTTCACCATAATTCCTTTCAAATTCGTCATATTGACATGAAACCAAAACCTAAAGGTGCATCTCTCAAATCTACATCCTATAACACGCCTCATTACATCAGGGGTTCATCTCCCCCAGTTAACGGTAGGAGGGTCAATGTCAGGTGGGTTGGGCCTAAATTTTCAAATGGGCATAAAATCGTAAATTTTCACCCGATTTCCTCCATATATGATATGTGACATCTGTGACTAGATATCTTGTGTTTATATATCAACACGAAAATGAAAGCCGGGGAAGGGTTTGCTGTGCCGTGGCACCGCTTCTTGTATTGCCTAATTTGGTTGAACACAGGGAACAGTTGCCTGGCAGAGGTACGAGTCTGTCCAAAAAGAAAAAGAACTTTTCAACAAACAAATTTACTGCTTTACTTACAACTTAATCAGACTTGTCTCCAAAATACTCCCCTCCGCTGTTAATACAACGTTTCCAGCGTTTTCTCCGGTTCTGGAAGGCGTTTTCAGAGACGGTGCTCGCTTTCGTAGCGAATTTTCTGCTATATCTTCTATTGTCTGAAATCGGCGATTTCGACTCTGGGAGCAAACAAATGAATAAATGAATAAATACGTAAAAGTCCTCAGAGGCCAGATCCGGAAATTAAGGTGGCTTGGGGATGATAGTCGTCTCGTGCTTCGCCAAAAAGTCGCGGATAAACAGTGACGTGTGAGCAGGTGAATTGCCATGGTGCAGCGTCCAAAATTTTGATGTACTGTACATGCCTCAGGCCTCTTCCTTTGCACTGCCTCACTCAAACTCTTCAGGACGTCCAAGTAAAACTCTTTATTGACTGTCTGACCAAGTGGAACAAACTGATGATGAATGACGCCCTTGCAAGAAAGAAAAAAAAAAGGGGCAATGAACACCTCTTTCACATTTGAGTGACTCTGACGTGGTTTTTTTGCCCGCGGTAACAGTGTTCCAATCCACTGTAACGACTGTCGTTTTGTTTCGATATTGTAGCCGTACAAACACGTTTCATCCCCAGTTTTGGCTTTCTCAAAAAGTTTTCATCAGCATTCAAACAAACATAAAGAGAGCAGCTCCTAACCGACTGTGACAAGGTTCTCTTTTTGCTCATCTATCAGCAAACGCGGCACAAATTTTGCTACAACACGATGCATCTTCAGTTTTTCGGATAAAAGCGTGTGGCACGAGCGTTTACAGATGCCCAGTTTTTCAGAAACTTCACGGACAGTCAGGCGACAATTTTCACAGATCGCAGCACACATTTTCTCAACGTGTTGACGTGGAAGGCCGTCCAAATCTGGGATCGTCGTAGGTGGATGTTCTTCCCGATTGGAACCGTTGTAACCTCTTGTAACTTTGTGTACAGCTCAAGCAGTCCGCCCCATAAGCCTGTTGCAGCATCTGAAAGTCTTCGTAAAAGTTTTTCTCAATCAGAAAAAGATTTTCACGCAAACACATTGCTCCTCAAGATCCTTCATTGTTCAACTTGCAACAAACCGCCAAATGCATTGAACACACGTTCACCTAAGCGCATCTACTGTAGGCTACGTACTGTACCTCGATGACTAAGTGACGTGGCGTGATGTAGCTAGTGTTAAACCAAAGTTCAAAGTCGCCACTGCACAGCGCTCCTGTCGCGAGCACACTACGCAGGCTATTTGGTGTGCTATTTAGAAAGTTTTTTTTTTTTTTTTTTTTTTTTTTTTTTTTTTTTAACAGACCTTGTACACCCCTGTGCAAATGTTTGCCGACGATCCTTTGCCAGCATTGTCCTGCCTGACATATTTCTAATTCCTTCCTGAATGACAGAATACCATTCCTTCTCATTCTCATATTGCTATCATATACAGATGTTTCATGTAACATGTTCCATTGCCATAGCCGGTAGAGCAATGTCCGCGAACTTTTGCCCATGACAATAGATCCACACTTAGATTAACGCTAAAATATCTGGGCCAGCAAGTGACAGACTCTGGGAACAGATCCATTTATCTAATCTGCTTTCCTTGAGAGCAGCTCTGCAAAAACAATGTCTAAGTCATGTAATATTCCACGCTTTAGAAAGGATTACTTATTTTGCAATTAAGCAGTCAGGATAAGCACAGCCGTCATGGATTGTGCAGCGTTGTAAACTCCTAGGTGATATTTAATGTAACCCCATGTAGGCTATAGTATTTCGGACAGTATGGCTGCTTTGCAATAGTTCTTTCCAGAAATATTACTCTAGTACAAGAGAACACAGGCTGTAAATCGTCCTTGTTTTAGCTTGGTATTTTGTTTACTGAAGACATTGTCAGCAGGTTGCGAGACTGCACAACACTCTTTTTAAGCTCAGTATTGAAATTGAAAGAAATTGTACACAAAAAACTGGAAGAAGGAAATTTTTACCAATTTTACCTATGTGTGAAAAATATCAAAGGGGAGTACGGAATTTCAGAAAAATTCCAGTATAATAGGAAAAGAAAGTGATATGAGCTGGACGGAACCGTCTGGCCATTGGTACTGTATCTTTTGAGTCTGTTCTCCAATGATTCCAGCCGATGGTATCAAACTTCACTACAATTAATGCTGTGAATAATAATTTAAAGAATTATGTTTAAGGTGGTACAATACTGTAAACATCGGTGACGGTCATAATTCAGTGGTTTTGTAGAGACTGACTGGTATGAATGCACCATGTTCACGCTTACTTGTACAAAATGATTGCACACACACACACACACACACACACACACACACACACACACACACACACCAAACTTCCTGCTCCCAACGACTGTATCAAAATAAACTGGATTAGCCGTCATTCAATATACCTTCTTTAAAGACAGGTGCAACTTTCCAAAAGTTAACCGTGATATATTAACGCTACATTGAACCACTTGGTACCTCATTAAAATTTGGGAACCTTTTTTGAGCGACGAAGTCTGCTGAAAGGTCACTTGCTGTATTTGTGATTCTCTTCTGAAATAGGAATATGAATTATAGAACTGTGTGATATTTGTTTTACACTACTTAGATACGTCAGTTTGATGAAACAGCCAAGTTAGTTAACGTTCATGGTGTGAGGTATTGTACAAGAGTAACATTTTCGAAGGTGGTTTGAAAGAAGTGACGACAGTCTTATAATTCACCAAAATTCACAGTGCAAAAATATTCTTTAATTCCTTACAGTTACATCGCGTCTTCTCCGTTTCACCTCTTTTCTTCATACAAAATTATATTGAAACTGGAGGAGAATAATAGAGCTGGGGATTTTATGTATCCTAACTGAACTCTACTACACGAGTTTTTTCTCACCATTCTCATTTTGCTTGTCAGTATTAGCAAAAATAAACTTTAAAAATGAAGAAGAAGAAGAGGAAGAAAGAAAGAATGCTGTCCTTGACTGAAAAGGTTACACACATGTTAATATTTCAAAGCAGTTCTGTAATATTTTAATGTCTCTCTCTCTCTCTCTTACGTTTATTCAAGCACATCACCTCCACCCCCACAAAGACACACCCTACCCAGTAATGGACCTCTCTCTCAGCGGCCTGTATTCACCAGTCCAACAGCAGGTGCATCTGACCTCCTAAGAAAACCATCCACCATCTCAGGCTGACTTTCTTAATTAATGCCACGAGAGAAGGGTCCTGTGTGGGTCTGAACGAGGACTTGCAGCTTGAATAATGGGGATTTCCAGATTCTTTGGACCATTACTTTAGTTTAAATACTCGATTACTCAGCCTGCGTGACTCTGGTTTAGTCAACATTCCGTATATATAGGCTGGTACTTGTTCTTTCTCGTCCAAGTTTTCTATTCTGTTTGCTGATCACACAATACGGACGACAGAAAAGATTTAGTCTTTTACCTGACTGAGGTTTTAGTCTTGGTGACCTGAACAGGGAGCGGCATCTCTGTGACCTGTGTGAGGAAAGACGTGTGTGTAGGGAGTCGAGAATGTGCTGCAGTGAATGATAAAAGGGAGTGGGTGGTGAGTCGTAAATGTGTGGAGAGAGAGAGAGAGAGAGAGAGAGAGAGAGAGAGAGAGAGAGAGAGAGAGAGAGAGAGAGAGAGAGAGAGAGAGAGAGAGAGAGAGAGAGAGAGAGAGAGAGAGAGAATCACCTGGCATCACTGATAACACGGCTTCACTCGGTCTGCTTGTCAAACGTCAAAGGCAGCTATTCAGAGTGCTTACAGTTAATTACTTCTCTTGATAACGGAGCCTGTTAATAAGCTTAGCTTCTTGATGTTTAGAGAGAGAGAGAGAGAGAGAGAGAAGGAAGTCGACATAATTACACTTAACATCACCAAAATGTAATTGTATACATCACCCTCCTCTTCAATGTGCTTAACCTTTTCCAGCACTGTGAAGTAAGAGCATAGTTGTCCTGCCAGCTTGAGACTTTTATATACAGCCTAGGAGAGCTCTTTCACAAAGGGGTGGATGTAGACGACACCTGACCTATCCAGTTCTAAAGGTCGCGAAACACTGAATAAAATCCTGTGGTACAAAATTTTGAAAGGAAGCACATATCAAACATTCAGCCTACGCCATGCAATTGTCACTTTACAGATTAAACTCACTTTTCTCCATAATTACAGATGCAGAGAGACTGAGATATACAGACTCTGCTCAGTGGTTTCGTGGACAAACCGGGACTTGAACCCAGGACACTTGGTTGAAGGGCAACGGGGCTTCCGATTGCATTAAGGCTATCCGTTAACATCTGAATAAAGTAAGAATTATCCTGCTATTACACTGATATTTACGTGGTTACGTAGTGGTGTAATTTCAAGTTTTATTTGCCACTAAATCTGCAACACAAAAGTTATATAGAAACTCAAACTCAGAGCATATCGAATCAGTATTTGCGTACTTCCGCTATCCATCTTCATACAGTGCCAACCAATCCTTACTTTCTTCCCACACCACGCTGTTACTGTGGTAAGTCGTAACGCGCTTCATCAAAGGCAAGCTCATTCTGACGCTGGTACATTCTTCCCCTGCTCTTTCCTTAACTTCACTCTCAGGGAGGGGGAGCTGAAGCTAGAGAGATGAACTCGGACCTGGCTGTGTGTTTTTTTTTTTTCTTTTACTGTTATGAGGGGGAAGGGCTGTACTAGTACAGTGTAGTGTGTTGAAAAATGGAGTGGTATTAGGGTGGATTTAGTTGGTATGAGGTGAACTGTGGTTTAACAGAGAGAGCAGAGTTTTGGGCCGCTTGGAGTAATGATACGGTTTAGATGGATATGTGACAATATGTACTCTCAACAAAAGACATCTTATATGAATGTTAAAAATGTAGCGAACGATATTGTAGGCAAGGGGGAATAAACCTCTTTCAACTTCTGTTTGCTAAAGTGCAGGAGATATGACGTGGTTAATTACAAAGCGAAAATGGTATGGATGTATAAGATTCTATGTTGGAGTTGCAGTGTAAATCGGAATGAAAGTATAGGCTTGATTTAGTGTTGGAATGTACTGTTAAAGAAATACAATGTTGCTGTGGGTGCTTGAACTGGAATAGGAGTGTGTGTGTGTGTGTGTGTGTGTGTGTGTGTGTGTGTGTGTGTGTGTGTGTGTGTGTGTGTGTGTGTGTGTGTGTGTGTGTGTGTGTGTGTGTGTGTGTGTGTGTGTGTGTGTGTGTGTGTGTGTGTGTGTGTGTGTGTGTGTGTGTGTGTGTGTGTGTGTGTGTGTGTGTGTGTGTGTGTGTGTGTGTGTGTGTGTGTGTGTGTGTGTGTGTGTGTGTGTGTGTGTGTGTGTGTGTGTGTGTGTGTGTGTGTGTGTGTGTGTGTGTGTGTGTGTGTGTGTGTGTGTGTGTGTGTGTGTGTGTGTGTGTGTGTGTGTGTGTGTGTGTGTGTGTGTGTGTGTGTGTGTGTGTGTGTGTGTGTGTGTGTGTGTGTGTGTGTGTGTGTGTGTGTGTGTGTGTGTGTGTGTGTGTGTGTGTGTGTGTGTGTGTGTGTGTGTGTGTGTGTGTGTGTGTGTGTGTGTGTGTGTGTGTGTGTGTGTGTGTGTGTGTGTGTGTGTGTGTGTGTGTGTGTGTGTGTGTGTGTGTGTGTGTGTGTGTGTGTGTGTGTGTGTGTGTGTGTGTGTGTGTGTGTGTGTGTGTGTGTGTGTGTGTGTGTGTGTGTGTGTGTGTGTGTGTGTGTGTGTGTGTGTGTGTGTGTGTGTGTGTGTGTGTGTGTGTGTGTGTGTGTGTGTGTGTGTGTGTGTGAGTGTGTGTGTGTGTGTGTGTGTGTGTGTGTGTGTGTGTGTGTGTGTGTGTGTGTGTGTGTGTGTGTGTGTGTGTGTGTGTGTGTGTGTAATTATTGGGATACAAGTGTGTGTGTGTGTGTGTGTGTTGCTGTGTGTGTGTGTGTGTGTGTGTGTGTGTGTGTGTGTGTGTGTGTGTGTGGTGAGTCAGTTGGTGCTCCTTAAAATTAATATAGCAGTGTCTAGGATCCACACCAGGGCATCTGTCTTACAATGCTCTGCCTTATCTTGCTTCCTCATAGCCACCATAGCCTTCCTCTCCCTGCCAAATCCCGGTTAGGGCACCTGTCAACCTTTTTTTTTTTTTTTTTAATCTCTATCGCACTCACACTGTCATTTAGACTCACTCACACCCACATTCTCTCTCTCTCTCTCTCTCTCTCTCTCTCTCTCTCTCTCTCTCTCTCTCTCTCTCTCTCTCTCACGTTATCTTATTCCAAAAGTGTGCCAGAAGTATGAGAATTTTGTGAAACTTTTTTCAAAATAAATCAATCAGCTGGGTCATTGGTTCTGAAATAAATCATATAACTATAGAAAAATCTGCTTCTCAATAATATTTGTGACATGAATGTGACAAGAAAAACTCACATTTTTTTCTCTTTGTATGTTTCGATACTCTCACTGATGTAGAGATTGTAAAATAAAATGTCGATGGGTACTGATTGTTTTTATATGTTAATTTTCTCTTTTCTTGAGCTAGTGACTAAATACTGTATTGGACACTGTTAATAGTCCTTCGAAGCGCCCACTTTTCTATCTCTGTTTCTAGATGCCTCTCACTTCACGTATTATGGGAAACCGCGTTAAGAAGATGAGGATGATGATTGTGTAACCCTCTATCCTGTTTTAATTATACCCGTGTGAGAGTGGGTATTAATGTTTTACTCGTGTGTGTGTGTGTGTGTGTGTGTGTGTGTGTGTGTGTGTGTGTGTGTGTGTGTGTGTGTGTGTGTGTGTGTGTGTGTGTGTGTGTGTGTGAATGAACAAAATATCTCAAAAAACCTTTATCAGATCCCAATCATACTTGGTAAAAAGTTGAGGACTGTCGATGAAGAAACCACTTCTATTTTTTGAACAACAGGTCTAGTCATAGAGATAAGTCAAAGTTTAAACCAGCAACATCGACTGAAACATTTTAAATCCAATTTAGACCAGGCTTGGTAGAATGGCTCAGCGTACAAGAACGCAGTAAGTTAGTTTTTGAACATTTAGTCAGAGATCAAGGTTGCAAGGCAAGGCTAAAATTTGGCCCGATTGTCTGTGTGTGAGCAAAATAGCAAACACCTTTGATTCAATTTTGGACCAACCTCAATGAAAAGCTTGAAGGTCCACCAAGGGGTTGATGTACAGATGAAAACAATTGGTCAAAGATTAAGGTCACAAGGAGAGGTCAAAATGAAAAGTTGTTGTCTGATTTAAAACATTGTTTGTGGAGTGGTCAGAGTATGCCAAGAATATAGCTTTTCGATTTTGAGAGTCAGTTAAATGTCAAGGTCTCCTGGAAAGGTCACAGATGACGTTCACATGATAAGTTCAGCTTAACATCTTCCATCTGATTTACACCAGACTTTGTTGGAGTTTTTTTTTTAGTAAAGCAAGGATTAAGGGAATTGATTTTTAGAGCAATAGGTCGAAAGTCAAATTCAAATGTTTACCCCTCAGTCCAGTTGGTTGGCGCGCGGGTATTGCACTGTGTGAATGTTCCTTTTTTGCTGATTATATATTCTCTGAAGAGATGCTGATGCATATGAAACAACTGTGGAGAGAGAGAGAGAGACAGAGAGAGAGAGAATCCCTGTAATTTAGATGTCAGAATCATAATTTTAATGTTCTATACAAATAAAAGATAAGCGCTGGCTGTGAACTTAACCATTATATTATGTCCAATTACAGATTATTAATTGTTTCATAATTATTTATCACCAGCCGAAAAGGTCCTTCCTCAGGGCGTACTTTTTCGGCTAGCTCCAGCGGTGGGCTGACTGGGCCTCCGCCAATATACATAATGTATGTAACTTTTCAACATACAATTAATCCTAATAAGTTATATACCAAAACACTCCCTGGATCATACTCATTCAGAATATGTATCATATGTGGGGATAGACCCTCAGGGAGCCGAGTTAATAGGAAATAAACATACAAACACTCGCCTTTATTATTATAGATTACTTCACTCCACATTATTGACCTGATATGTCATCTAAATGCTAAACAGAATTTCAGTGCAAACAATAAACCATTATTTGACTCCTAGACACTGAGCTTGATTTAACTCCTAATTACTAAGCATGATAAAACTTCCCATTACACTGCATAATTTGAGGCCTAATTATAGCATGCTCTGACCCTTATTTACCGAGCCTGATTTAATAGCTAAATACTATGCATGCTTTGGCTCGTAATTACCGATTCATAATTACATAGCGTGAGAATCCTAGCGTGATTTGACTTATAATTATTATGTAGAATTTAACTCTAAATTATTGACCATGATTTGACTCACTAACGTAACTACAACAGCTCAGTGTATCTCTTATATACTTCTTAACATCTTCACTCTTAAGGTTTGCCTAGGTACAAGTCTTCCTCCACCGCCCCCCCGCGTATTACAACATTACAGCTAATTACAGTATTCCTCTCCTCTGCTGTGTGACATCTTCCCAGCCTCTGAATATTTCCCCAGACCAGTCCTACTCGCCCTGATGCTTAACACCTTCTTCTCGTAGTAATAAATAAATAAACAGTTTTCCCCGAAGTTTCTTCCTTGCACTCAAAGTTGCTCCTAGCTTCATCTCCCTCCCCCCCTCAAAAAAAATAAATAAATAAATAAATAATCCTTCCTCTCAGGCCCACGTTCCTTTTCCAGAGCCCTTGTCGTCTCTGTCCGCAAGCGCTTCTTATCATTTCGCCTGTCATTAAGTTTTCTTCTGGTACAATGTTCTCCCTCCCCAGTTCTCTTTTTTCCCTTACTGACTATCATCTTTTTTACTCTCATATTTGCTCTTGCTCCAGCCTTCTTCTAGATCTGGACTGTCACCAGCTATGGGTTGTACCAATAGTTTATCCTAATTTGCTACCAACCATTCATCTTTTTACAGCTCCGTATTGTCTATCATCACATCACGACACTTAACTCATCCATCACTTACATTCCTTTTTTGTTCTCACATTTTTTCCCACATTAGTATTCATTTCATCTGCCTTCTCCGACCATGTATTATAAATTCTTTGATATGTTCCCCATCATCCTTCTGGCCTACGATTTTGCATCTATGCCCTTCACCTTATACGCCGATACTCATACAAAGTCCCATTCCTCTCGTTGGATCCTCACTTTCCTCCTCGTTCCCAATGTGTTCTTTCCTTCTTTCATTTCTGGCTTGCAAAATATTATGCTACTTCTTGCCCCTAAAATGTACTCTCAGTCCATCCTTCCTCTCTCTTTTCTTTCCCATTGCATTTTCTGTGATTACCCATCCCCCGCCCTATCCATCAGTCTCCATGTATTATAGCTCTCCTGTGTCTCCTACTTTTAGCCTCAGCAATTTGTTCTTTGGACAGTCTCCCCCTCTATAATTTCTGTATTTGCACTTTCTTCTACATCTCTCTCTACGGACTAAAATATACCTTTTATTTTATCTCTATATTCTTTATTACAAATTGGTTCTCGATCCGTACCATCTTCCTAGGCAAATACTCCCCAGAATTGTACCTATATTCTTCCCGACTATAATATCTTCTCCCAGTCTCCCTCCCTGTGCTATTGTTCCACGTGTTAAGCAGGACCTTTCGAAAAGCAACACAGGTGTCATTTTTTCCTAATGAAACAGTCATTCTGCCACACTTAGATTACTTCAACACCATCTGGGATACACACACACACACACACACACACACATGGATTTTGCAATTAAACTAAAACTATTTGCAACAAGAAGACAGATACACAGGCAACAAACGTGTATAAATCACAAACAGCTTTGATGGTACAGACAGATGCACTCATTTACACCACGCACAGATTATGTTCCACCAGACAGACGCAATCTAAAATACTAGCCTACATACATCAGACAAGCACTGATGCAAACTTATTCTTTCCATGATCCAGCCAAGACTGGATTCATTTCCCATCTCCTGTAGTCAGACTCTCAACTGATATTTAAGGTAAGATCGCGGTTTTTCCCACGCCTTCTCCCTCAATCACTGTTTCCTCGCATGACCTCTGCCCGTGATAAGGCCTCTGAGTGTCCTAAACTCAAGAGCCAGATCAGGATCCTGTGCCTCGACCAGTCATCCAATTCCCCACAGGTACCCGCCCCATCACCGAGGAAAACGGGGTTCAATATGCAACTTGGGCTGAGGGTGAGGTGTTGGCAGAATGGAGAGTGAGCGAGGTGGATGGCGTGGGTAGGGAGAGGGATGACGAGAGGAGGGAGGAACGGGGAAGAAGAGGGAAGAGAAGGTGGAGGAAGGGAAGGTGAAAGTGAGAAAGGAGGAGCACAGACACAAAATGGAGGAATGGGTGGGGGAGAGGAGAGGATGAGGGAAGAAAAAGATACACACGAGAAAAAAAAAAAAAAAAAAAGTGACATGTACAGCAGAATGGGAAGAATAAAAATTAATGATGATGAAAAACAAAGAATAGAAATGAAGATCAATACATCAATGTGAAGAAAAGCATGCAGGGAGAAAGCAGGCATGAATTATGATAGAAAGAGAAAACGAGAGAGGAGGCAACAGAAACAATAACTTGATAGAAACGGAATGGGGGAAGAGCGAAGGACCAGAAAGGAAGAATGAAGAGAAAAGGAAAAACCCTAAGGACAGAAAGTCGATAGAGTTAATAAAAGGCAAGACGAAAGGTTAGAGGCAATGGAAGAAGAAAATGGGCAGGGAATTAGCACGAAAGGAGAATGTGAAAGGAAGAACATGGAATAAAGATGGCAGATATATGAAAGGGTATATAAAGAAAATTGGAAGTAAATTAAAAAAAAAAAAAAAGTGAATGCAAAAGAAAGAAAAGAAAATATATGAAACAAAACCTGATGCTCAAAAAATTCCTTGAAATATGACTGAAATGAAGTTAGGAAAGCAAGAGCAAATTGGCTCAATCGGTAGAGAGTTGGTCTGCAGTCCTGAGGGACCAGGGTTCAAATCCCGCTGAGGCAGGGAACAGTTTAAGGATTTGAATTTCATAAAATCAGACTTTACCGATCTACCAGAAGGCCCGCCCACATGTCGTAAAAATACCCCCGCTAATACCAATACACCAGTCCTGTATGAGACAGCCCTAGCATGTATTCAGTATGGACGGTGGGTGTTAGCGCCAAAGTGGTGACATGTAGAGGTGTGCGATACGTAGGAGGACTACTGGGCCTTGAAAGCAGGCTTTGAAGCCTATGCCCAGAGTCGGTCACATAAAAAAAAAAAAAAAAAAAAATATTGGTAAATGTCATTCGTCAGTTCTCATTTAGTATTCTATCTGTCTATCTGTCGGTCTGTTACCAGACGTCTCAATCCCGTAAGGACTGGCCACAAACAAATCGCCTCCATGTCGCCCTGTCCAATGTCGCTTCACTGCCCTGCTCCCAGCTCACACCCTTCTCTCTCATATACCTCTCCATTCCATCCCTCCATCTCATCCTCGGGCTTCCCCTCCCTCTCCCTTCTTCCACCTCTCTTACATACACTCTCCTCGTCAGTCTCTCGCTGTCCATCCTCTCCACATGGCCAAACCACCTCAATGTATTTCTCCTAACGCTTTCTGTCACATCCATATCCACACCTCAACGCTCCTTCACTTCCTTATTTGTCAGTCTGTCTGTCCATGTACCTCCACATGCTCCTCTCAAATAACTCATTTCCACTGCTTTCACTCTTGACTTGTAGCCTTCCAACAAGGTCCAAGTTTCATTTCAATATGTTAGAGTTGGTATCACAATACTATCATGCAGCGACTTTTTTACTTCCATGCCCACTTCCCTGTTGCGTATCACTGCTTTCAATGAACCAGCAACCTTTCATCTCTTCTGTGCCCTTTCAAGCACTTCACCCACCAAATTTCCATCTTTACTTATCACAGTATCCGAGTACAAACGCACTCACATTTTCCATTTCCTCCTCATCCAGCCTCACTGTACATTCAGTGACTTCATTTCTCTCAAAAAAGACTATAACTTTACTCTTCCCTACGTTCACCTGTAGACTCCGCTTCTTACACACACTCCCAAACTCATTCGCCAAGCCATGCAGTTCCCCTTCGTCTTCACTTAACAATACAGTATCATTTGCAAACAACAGAGTACAGGGAGTTTCCCAACACTGCCCTCTCTCTGATTAGAGTCATTCCAACTGCCCTACCTTGTATCTCTTTTATAACCCCATCCATTTACAAATTGACCAACCGTGCGGACACGACAAATCCCTGTTTCTATCCAACATTCAAATAGAAAAATTCATTCAGTTCAGTATCCACACGCACTGCAGTCTTAGCACTCTCATCCATACTCTTTACGGGATTCAGCAGCATCCCATTTACTCCATATACACTTAACGCTTTGCACATTCCTTGTCTATCCACCTTGCCATATGCTTTCTCCAGATCCATGAAGGCCGCCTACTACAGCTTCTTTCCCTTCTCTAGAAACTTTTCCGCTCAAGTCCTAAGAATGAATATCTGATCTACACAACCTCTTCCCTTCCTAAAACCTACCTGCTCTCGAACTAATTCCTCTGTTATTTCCCTAACTGTACCATACACTTTTCCTATTACACTAAGAAAACAAATACCCCTTTGATTACCACACACTTCTTTTCCCCCCTTTCCTTTATGCAGGGGAATAATTATACCTGACTTCCAATCCTCCGGGACTCTACCTTCCTTCCAGGCCAATCTGCACATCTTCCATATCCATTCTACTACTATCTCTCCCCCATACTTTAGCATTTCACCACACACCTCATCAATTCCTGGGGCTTTCCCCTTTTTGACTTTCTTCATTGCTTCCACTACTTCCATCCTACTGATCTCTTCCTCTCTTCTCATCTCTCTCCCTCTCCCAGCCATTCTCCAGTCGCTTGTATTTGCATTACTTTCATCCTTTATGTTTCATAGTTCCTTAAAGTGTTCTCTCCACCTGCTCACTTTGCTCCCTTCTCCACCAGCAATCTGTTATTTTTATCTTTCACTCCCCTCCTACCTTCTTTATCACCCTGTCTTGCTCTCTTACCCTCCTTCCAGAAGATTGTTTCACATTCCCTCCATTTTACACTCAAGTTCCATCCAAACTCCTCATTCACTCTCTTCTTACTCTTTCTTACTAATTTTTTCAGCTCCCTTTTCTCTATATTTTACTCTCTACCCCGTCTCTCAGCTACCTCCATGCCTCTGCTTCCCGTCCGTTCACTATATGCATTCTACTTTTGTGCCACAGTTTGTCACGCCTCTTCATCCCACCATTCTGCTCCATGCATCCTCTTTCGTCTTCTCTTCGCCCTACACACCACCTCATATGCTGCACAGATTTCTTCTGTGAATACCTTGCATTCATCTTCCTCTTCCATCCGCTTCATGTTATATCTACCCAATCGCTCCTTCAATTCTGTCTTGTATTCTGCCTCCTTTCATCCTCTTGCAACCTTGCTACTCTCTTTATATGGACTTCTTCCCCCAGCCCTTCTCTCCTATTCATCCAGTGCATTTGTACCTTGACTCTTACCACTACTAAGTGGTGGTCAGAGTCCTCATCCCCAGCCTCAGCATGTTCTTGCATCCAGCACATATCAATTACTCATTCACACACACATAATCAATCATTGCCTTCCGTTCGTTCAGCTCACCACCCACCCTTCTCATCACTAGCCATATGTATACCTGTGAATCATTTTGTGCTTAAAGAGGGTATTGGCTGTCACCAGTTCCCAGCACTGCCATTCTCATCCGCTTCTGCAGGCACACCCCACTCTCCAACTACTCCATCCACCTTCCGATTCCCAACTTTTCTATTGATTTCTTCAATCAAAAACACTCACTCCTCTCCGACTTTTCCATGCATGCTTCCACATTTGCCTAGAACTCTTCTTTCACTCTTCTTGCACGGTCTTCTGCTAAATACAAAGCCACCTGAATAGAAGTAGCTGGTCACCACATTTCACCATGCTTGGCTGTTATTTTTCCGATTTCCGCCTGAAACTGAGTTAGGGAAGGCCATATTGCATCAGTAATTAATTGGTTTGGCACCAACGCTTAACCCAATGGACGCATAGGCGATAACTGGTTATGAGTGACAAGTGGATTGACGGATTAATGAATCGAGTGAATGACTATATCACCACTTACAATGTTGGAAAATGGGACGCTTGTGTATTTGTAAATGGGATTGACTTTAAGCATTATTTGTAGCATATGTCGATCTCAAGCTACACCTCTTAGGATTCCCTTATGGATCTGTTCTCTTATGGATCATTTCTCCCCAGCGACATATTTTCTTCCCACCATGGACATATTGCTCTGATGAATCTCTCTTCCCCTTAGGTATATTTCCCACAGATCGATTTATTCTGCATGGGAGACCCCTTTTCCCCATATGGATCTACTATATTTTCTCTCATGGATCTATTTCCTTCATGGACCTATTTTTACCCATTCGAAATATGTTCCTTCTGAGGGCCATTTTCCCACATGGACCTCTGCTTACCATGGACATGTTTTCCAACTACCCACAGACCCACCCTCCCCAGCTATCCTCCCATCCAGCCACCCACCTACCACCCTGCCCATCCATCTACCCACCAGTAACACCCCATCTACCCTACTCACCAAGCCCACCCCGCTACTCTCGCCCTGCATACCCTACACACGCACCGACCCACCCATCTTCTGTGCCCACTGCGTCTGTTGGCGCATACACCAATCGACCTCATCCATCCGTTCACCAATCTGCCCACCAGGCCACCAAGCTCAACCAGCTGTGTGAATTGCAAGTCCACACACACACACACACACACACACACACACACACTGATGGGGGGGGGGGAAGCTGCACTTATAGTTAAGAATATTTTTTTCTGACTCATATTTTCTCGTACTGTATTTTATGTAGTAGGGCTGCCAAATTATCAGCCTTCAATTATATCTGACTTTATTCCATTTCTTCCATTTGTATGACCTCCTCCCAGGTGCTTTAATGTCACAACTAATCCTTTAGCCCCAAACAGGTCTCTTTGTGGTGAATGCAAGGTCAAGTTTGGTTGATGTCCAGTTCAAGTGATGTGTGCGTTCAGTGCTAGGGACAGAAGCAATCACATCAGTGCAATAATCCCATAAACACGTCCATTACCAGTGACATCGCTAACTCTCTCTCTCTCTCTCTCTCTCTCTCTCTCTCTCTCTCTCTCACCCACCCACACACACACACACACACACACACAATCCCCCTCTTAATCTCAGACACAAAACATCATCTCATCAATCCTATCATTCCAATAACTTATTTTTCTCCATTTCTTGCGACTGTCCAATGATTTTATTATCTTAGAAGTACTTTACGTAATCAGTAGGTCAGATATGCCTTCCATTTACCCCTTTGCTACAAGACTTCCCGTAAATTGATAAAAATCGTTCTGCATAATCAAGAATAAAACAGAAAATACGCCATTGTGCTTAATGAGTGAAACGTTATCATGTACGAAGTACTCTGTCCGTGTGCCACAAAATGCTGCATTAGCGGAACACGTTTTGTGTTAATAATTAGCTAATTATTTGGGCCTAATTAATTGAGCACAGAGGCTCTAATTTCATTCCCGGAGCAACGATTTTTTTTTTCATGGCATAATAAGGAATATTTAATGAACATTGGTGTCAGATTACATAACTGTATATCCTACACCACAGTATTGTTTATGGACATCACAAACAGTTAAATGTGTAGATAATATATACAAAAATTAGGATAGGAAAATAAAGAAAAACATTTATCTAAAAAACAAATATTTCATTCATAGATATAACAGTAATACTATTGATGGAATAGTTTGAGTGGACTAATATTGCAATATAACACTGGGGAAATGATGTTTGTAAAAATGGGTAATGTAATATTTAGTCACAAAAATTTCACGATAAAAGCGACACTCCGATACTGAGTGCTGGTAATTGTGTTTCTCCGATAATCAATATTGCCAAGTTTGATAGAGGTAGACTGAAATATAGAGTAAAAGAATATGCAGGCTATGGCAAAATGAAAGCTAGACTGATAGGTAGCCCATCCTGATGGTGCTAGCCACCATCAATAAAGATTGCCATAAATCGCTCTCAGAGTTTTGCGACATCCTGATAGTTGTAATTCTGATACTAATAACGACAGTGCAATTATTGTTCGTCACAAGGAAGGTCAAAGCGTGTACTACAAGGTTCCAATGTTATATTCTCTTCAATACATGGTAGGAACACTAGATTATGGTTTTGAATATCATACAGTATTTTTTTAAAAGTGCCAGACTTTGGGATCAGTTTGCAGCCTAAAATTGTTAAAAAATGGCATGGTTTTAGCATCCCTTTAATCATTTTTATCTCTTGACATATTGCATTAGAACAGAATGAAAGCATCACGGAAGTTACAGAAGACAGTTGTGAACTCTCCCGTCTTCCGCTGATGTGGAGTTTGCATCTGTATGATGGGCAAGTAAAACCTGGACTTATCTTCCTTGGTGATATTTGGTAGCAACACTGTCATGATTTTTATGCTCTAACTAAAACAATGATTGGGTTGAGTTACATTTTCTATAGGATTTTCAACGCCATATGCAGTGACGATTTGGTATAATCTTCACTGCCAGCCATTGGAGGAAGGTTTAGATTCGTGCTGTCCGTCATTAAAAGTCTTTTGGCATTGATGGCAGTTAGCATCATTAGGACAGGCTGTCCCCTAATATAGAGAGAAATATTGCACGACCTTCACTCTCTCACCTAAATACGTACAAGTATCGGACAGTAACCTCAACAGCATCATATTGTGTTTTGTCACCCGTAAAATTAATGTACTTTACTTACCAATGTATGTGAACAGTAACTGTTTCAATTAAATATTACAGTACTATGACCCTTCAGATACTAAATTTTGCCATTGCATCACGCATACATGTAGATGACTGATTTGTGGCCATCCGGTCTGTAATTATGGGATTTGGCTACAGATAGATTTATATCATTAAGTAACTAGTAATTATTTCAAATGAATCTAAATAGCGGTAAATGTACTGCCATTCCCATTACACTGTCATCTGTAAATGATTAATGTCGGTCAGAACTGAGAGACCAGATGACCAGCCATGATTACATAAATCCCACCCACCATGGAGACACCTCCTGACCGGTGCATGAAGCCACTAGACCACAACTGTTTTAGCATGAGCATCACTATGACTACTACAGGTAAATGCAGAATCATCATAAGTAACCCGCAAACATTAATATTTACCAACGTCCTTTCGCCCCACCCAGCCCATCCTCTCTCCCTCTCTCTCTCTCTCTCTCTCTCTCTCTCTCTCTCTCTCTCTCTCTCAACCAATTTGCATGCCTTTGTTCAGCCATACTTCTTCCACATCTCTTTCCACGGTCCACTTCCACTCACTCCACTTTCCTCACGCCACTCTTCCACTTCCCTCCACCCTCATCCCTTATTCCTGCCCTTTGTCTCTCTTGTCCATGGTCACTCTTACCCTTCTCCTCACTTTAGCTCATCCCAATCTCACCAGCATTACCTTCACCATTTGGGTTTTTTTCCATCTCAGCTTATTTATCTCTGCCCCAGACGCTGCCCTCTAACCAATACTACCATCTTTCCTGTCGGGATAAACACAGACGGTAACCATGTCTAGGGCCACACCAAGACAGCCACAATAATCATTTGGTCTGACATGTGGGTCTTCCTGAAAAATCAATGAGAATCTTCTTTGGTGGATCAAGTAGTATGGGTTCTTTTAACAAAACATTTACGAAGATTAATCTGCTTGACTGCTGCAGTGATGGGTCAGTGTGAGAGAGTGACATCCCCATCCACTGGAGGTTGGATGATGCCAATGTTGTCCCTACGGCAGCGGAAGTTTGACCGTCTCAAAATATCAGAGGAGTGATCTGACCGTCCAGAATGTTGCTTTGGCAAGCTTCACGTTGCGTTAAACCTCTGCAAATTGGATTACTGGAAAACTCCTTACCTAAGCTAAATTTGCATGGTTACCTAGATTTAAACGATAAAAATAAATAAGAATAAATAAGGATAGGGCGTGATGCGAATATTACTGATTACAACCAAGAATTTATGAGTAAGATGAAAACAGCAATTATCTGCCCTCACAAATGATGATGACGATGAAAACTAAACCCTACTCACTACTTACTGAACAAACTCAGGCATAATAAGCATTAGGCTGATAATAAAAGTGTAAACGAAGATGGCTCAAATTGCAGTAAACTGAGTACATCAATTTCCTTCATATCACCCTCTCAGATAGGTGCAGTGCCAGTTAATATAGACGGTCTACTTCGGCGAATGACCGTAACTCTGATATCGATTCTACACACCGTCAGCCAACTTTTCCTTAGAGATGTAACTTCTCAACCAAAATCCGAGGCTCATAGATTGGAAAGTCAAAGTGAAATTTATATATAAGTATCAACATAATGTGCGACACAGCTCACAGTTTTATTAAGATTAAGAAAATCACCTTTGCCAATACGAGATGATTGTTTGAAGGTGTGAATCAAAGCATGGCTCGTGTCCAAGTACACACTTAAAAGATATTAAAAGTATACAGGCAAAAGTTAATGGTGAGATACTGCCAGCGATTTTGTTACTAAACCGCTTTACGACAGACCACAGCTACCAGTGTCTTACCAGGTTGGCACTACGCACACACACACACACACACACACACACACACACACACACACACACACACACACACAT
Source organism: Coenobita brevimanus (assembly GCF_032717465.1). Classification (NCBI taxonomy): domain Eukaryota; kingdom Metazoa; phylum Arthropoda; class Malacostraca; order Decapoda; family Coenobitidae; genus Coenobita; species Coenobita brevimanus. The sequence continues at coordinate 13,090,414 of NC_136959.1, forward strand.
ACTGGTGGTCGTGGGACAGTGGTCTCGGTTTTTATGAGTACCGATTCTTTCAATAATAGTAGTTGGCCTTTTCACACTTTGCTCACTGGAAGGATGGTGGAAGGAAAATATTCGTTAAGTGTGTCGAAAGGATGGTTGTGGTAGCTGTAGAGGGATTAACAGCGTGGCAGTTGTGGTGGAAGGATTGTGGTGTTGACTACTGCAGAGTGATGGTGATGACACTTGTGAGGGAAGGACTGTGGTGACCATTGTGGCAGAGCGATAGTGGTGGCACTGGGGGAGATGGTAATTGTGATGTAGGGGTTGAGGTGGCATTTGTCGGTAAGTCTGTGATAAAATTAATGGTGCAGGTATGGTGGAGCTCTAATTAACGTCGATGTATTCTGTTAGCAGTTATGGTGGGAGTCTGTTGTGATAATGCTTTGATATCAGAGTCGTTTGTTCATTCAGCTCATTATACGTTTTTCCTCCTGCAGCTTGCGATTTCGCTTTCCCTATTCTTTCCAAAGACATAAGTCCATCAGTCCACCTAGTTTTCTCCCACCATTGTTCAGGGATAATGTGTTAGTATTAGCAAGAGTGTTTTTATGGCATATCGGTGGGACTCCTATAAGTTCTGTAAAGTCTGTTTTAACGAAATATAAAGAATCAAGTTGCTGTTTGCCTCGCTCTGGGATCAATCTGACATGCGTTTAGACAACAAACAACTTCACTAAGTAACTGACTGTCACCTTTCACAAGTGTCAAAAAAAGTTCTTAAATTTGAAAACACATTTAATGACCTCCAAACCTCATTCTTTCACCCCAACCCACGTTCCTTACCTCCAGTACACGTATAGTACAACCTCCACTTCTTTGTGTTCTCAATACTTGCTGTTTAATATCGTTTACAGTGTCTAAATTCATCACATTTGTTTTCTGTTTACCAGTTCACTATACAGTGTTTAGTTTTTTCTTCTTCCACTATACTTTATATGTCCTCTCCTTGTGTGTGTCTACATAATTCCTCTTTCCTGAATTCTGTCTTTATGCCCTGTGAAGGCATTGTGTGAGCACTGTCTGTGGATCTTTCGTGTGCCCTTATTCCAACACTTGGTTATTCTCTCCCCCTATTCTAAAAAATATTATTATTAATAATACGCCCGGACGATAATTTATGACATTTGTATCTATATGTCTCTGTATTTGTCCTCTTTTGCCGGGCTGATTATTATTACCCACATAACCAGCAACGCAGCTGCCTGAAAACTCAAGAATATTCCAGCTTTTTATGTCCAAAATATAGATGGTGGACAATTCTTATATAACAGAATTCCTGTCGTGTAATTTGGAAGAAATGACAGACGAGAGTGAGGGAATTAATACAGGGGTATGCCAGAAACACAACATGGCGGCCCCGGACATGGCCTAGTAGTTTATGTGTGATAATTCCCTATTAGACCATAATTGCCATCTGCTTGTTTCACTGAGCCGATTGATGTGTCGAGGTGGGTGATGGCGGGGTCAGCTGAAGGTCTGAGTGCGGGCGTGGATGCGGGTATGAGGGAGCATATTGTGTAACAGGGGTTGTATGGGGATTGTATGATGCGTGGAGTGGGTGTGGGCGTGGGTATGGATGTGGGCATGTGAGGGAATATGGGTGTCTTAAGGGCTATGCTGAGTTAGCGTAATACGTGGGTGTGGGTCTGGGTGTGGGTGTATGAGAGCATGAGGGTGTGTCAGCGGTTGTATGGAGTTCGTGTGATGTGTATGTAGGGTGGGTGGGTGGATGGATGGATGTGTGTGTGTGTGTGTGTGTGTGTGTGTGTGTGTGTGTGTGTGTGTGTGTGTGTGTGTGTGTGTGTGTGTGTGTGTGTGTGTGGATGGATGGATGTGGGTGGGTGGGTGTAATGATTTAAGGGTGTGCCAGTGATTGTGTAGGGCTTGTTTGGTGTGTGGATGCCAATGCCATTACTCCCGAAGATGCTGCTCTCAAGCCTTCACTAATCTCTCACCTAAATACTCTTGTTTTAAGTACAGAGTGATTACTTCTAAACAAAGATTAGTGATGTTATGTAACCATTATTTATAAGCGTACTTCTTTACGTCACACTCCAAGGCGGGGAACTCAACTACATTATACCAAGTAGTCAAAGCCCAGGCTGACATTACTACTCATACTTATCTCGTATACGCAGCTTATCCACTTGGGGCTTATGCTTCCATTTTCCCAGCACCTCCTCACATCGAAAGACATTGTTATGATCCTGGCTAGGCGATGTCTGCCACAGGATGGCGACTACATGCATGTGGTCGATGGGTCACTTCGGCCAGACAGACTGAGGCAAAACAGCAACAAAAACTGAGAGAGAGAGAGAGAGAGAGAGAGAGAGAGAGAGAGAGAGAGAGAGAGAGAGAGAGAGAGAGGTACAGTCGCCAAACTTTCCACCTGGGCCACCTAGCCGCGAGAGGTGGGTAACGGGTGCTGGCAACAGTGTATATGTTTGTTCGTGTGTACATGCTCGACGAAAGTTCGGATCATCAACTCTCTTCGTCCATAGTGAACCTCTGTCAGAGTCAGAGTTCATCCCATAGATGGCTGGGTACGAAGTTAGGTGGTGAGAAAAATGTCTCAGGAGTAAGGCGCCTCTCCCATTGGCTCAGCCAGTTGCATGAAACTGGTCGCATGGAAAATTATTGTGTGCCACAGGTCGCGCTGACCAAGGCCAAAGATATATGACTATATAAATTTTATAATAAAGTAATATAAATAATATTCTTATATAAATATAAACTTTTATTTATAATACAATAATATATATTATACTATACATATTTGGTCTTGGTCCGTGCAACCTGTGACATGCAACAATTCCATGCGACCGGTTTCCTGCAACTGGTCGAGCCGGTGGGAGAGCTGCTTAAGGGGGGAGCTTGGCATAGTGAAGTCCAGGGCAAGTGCAGGACGTTAAGGGGAGGGGGTTACGTTATTCATACCGCCAGTGACAATAACTGCCGAACTAGTTTTTGAGATCCATTGGCAATCTACCAAATATTTACATTTTTAACAATACTAAACATGTTATTTTCTATGTTGTTTTTACATTGTTACAATAACATGTTAATGCACTAAATACTGGAATCACTCCAAGCCTTTCTCTCACACTCTCCTATTATATCAGTAATTCCATTTCATAGGGTTATCACTTGATACCATTATCAGTATAGGTTGAAGATGACTGCATTTACCTAACATCTACAGCCAGTTACAAGTAAGATTGCCTGCCATATTCACATCATGAATGACACTGACCAATAAACATTAGGATGATGTTCAGACACTGTTAACGGTTGCTTATTTCCTCGTTGGTAGTACTTCAGGCAGATGTTTTCATGTGTTCTGTGGTGCACCACGAAGAGGTAGGAGATTAAAATACTGTCACCTCAGCAGGCAGAGAATTTATGCATACTTTTGCCGAATGTGGTTATTATATCAGCTATGATAATGATTTACCGTACCATTTTTCATATGACTATGATCATTACAGCACATCTTTATAGTCCATTCGTCTAACGTATGACTGAATTACACATTGCAAGGAAAACTGATTGTGAGCGGTGCCGCTTATATGTGCGGTCACACGTTTACATGCTCATCGATTATTCACCGAACAACATTATCTCACATTATAGCAAGATGAAGACACCATCTCTTCACCACAGTATGCAAAAGCTTCCAGTCATTTTAAGCTCAATTTTATTGATTCATGAATTGTTTGGACATTTATATCACCATTGCCTGTGATATTACTTATGTGATTGGTAAATGCAACATAACTAACATGAAATTATCATTACAGGCTGGAACACTTTTTTTTTTTTTTTTTTTATCCCGCGAACCTCGCTTTAGCCCCCGTCACCTAGGTCCGGAGTGCGAGGATATGTGATGTTGGTTGCTGACTGGCTGCTACCAAGACCTAGGTCATAAGACAAGGGCTTGGTGTTTAATAGGAGAAACCCATCTCTCCTGACGGGGGTGGAACCACGTCACACGGATCGCCTGGCGGAAGCGTTAACTACCACGTCACCCACAGTACTATTTCAAATATTTAATATATATCAACTATTAAAACAATTGCCGTGTTTGCACTGCAAGCACAGAGATCCACGTAATGATTAAGTGATGAGATGCTTAGGTTTTCTATTGTTAACGAAAGGTTGACTCATGACTAGCTGACTCAAGGCAGTATTCTGCCTCAACGAACGAGTTTCAACCTCCGACATCTACAGCTCCTAACTCTCCTACTTAGTTTAAATTAATATCCTCCCAATGAGTAATCCTGTAACGATTAATGACCTAACTTGTCTAATCATGTCTCGGATCAAGAATGGTATTTCAATAGGTTTAATCGAGACCGGCCCAGGACTGGCTAAATGCAAAACGAACAGTCAGACACAGGTATCTACTTTTCAACCATAAGGACCGGTCACACGACGGTTCTTCCCCCCCAATATGCAGTAGACATTTTTTAGCCGTGGGTTTATCATGTAATAATGAAAAAGAAGACTTTTTTAAATATATAATATACGTAAAGATTCGGCCTTTTGAATTAGTTTACTTATTGTTTTCAATACTTGCATTATCCAACACTTTCAAGAAGCTCCTTTGAAATTCTATCGCCTAAAAATTGTCGACTGATTACTGGGATGAACTTTGACTGAGGTTCACTAAGGAAAACGAGAGGTGATGATCCGAACTTTCATCAAGCATGTACACACGAACAAACAGATAGCCTACACTGTTGCCAGCACCCCTTACCCACCTCTCGTGGCGGGGTGGCCCAGGTGGAAAGTTTGGCGACTGTACATTTAAAATCTGCTAAATAAATTGCACAGTTTGCCAAAGAAGAAAGCTAACAAAATAAAGCCTTCATATACAGGGCATTACTTCTAGCCGTTCGATAATGACACTTCAGAAAGAGGCTTTGGAAAATATGCCTTCATCTTCTACAAGAGTTCTAGGATACATGAATAAGTGAAGCATTCAGGCTGGAAGAAAGAAGTACAGAAGAACGAACTGGAGTGAATCACTACATGGGGCGTCGCTTGATTGAATCATCATATGGGGCGTCACTAGAGTGAATCACCAATCAGCACATGGAACGTCGCTCGAGCGAAGCAAATTGTGAACGAAAATCCATGGAGAATTGAAGTGAAGCACCATGTCAAACTTGGCTAGAATGAAGCACTCAACATGTAAAAATTCTTAAAGGCGCTTCCACACATGTGCTCAAACATGTGTTGGCAACATGATAGCAACACAGTAACGAACACGCTGCAAACATGTTGGGAACAGCAGTGTCCAGATCATGTTGGCAACATCATGAAGTCTCAGCTGCCTCGTATGGACACACTTATCCCATCACCTCCGCTGCTAGTGTTCGAAGCTGCATTGAAACGTGTTTACATTCATCTGTCCAAATACTGCTGCAAACGTGTTCCCGAACATATTGCCAGCTGTGTTGCCAACATATGTTCGAGTACACGTGTGGACGCGCTCTAAGGCACATTTTTATCGCCCGAGCTGACGGATCGGATTCGAAGCAGTCTTCCGTGAAACCAAGCTTTCCCGTTTTTGTCGGCCGAAGTGATACGAATCCGACCGAAATATATTCTGTGAAACCAGAATCGTCTTCGTATCTCTGAAGCGAGGTCGAGAGCAGTGTTGATGCAGGTGGTTCGCGCGTGGAAAGATTGAAAATGGCCAGCTGGAACAACTGGGTGATGATTATCTTCAAATTAGCAATATGAAAATAAAACCAGGGTGCAGGAAACTAATGTTAAAGACATATACATCCACTTCCGCCAAAATATGGGCCATGATCTATTCGTCAAATGATCCTTTACGGCCATCACTTTGTTTACGTTTTGGTCGGCGGCTGTAATTTTTCGGCTCTACGCAGCAAGAGACTGTGTTAACGGGCAGAAACCAAGCAGCCCTAGACAAGCCTTGAATCCTAGACTCGAGCTTGGACGATAAAAATACGTCTTAAGGGCCAGACTGACAAATCGCGCAGCTGCTACACCCTTTTCACTTTAACCTGGCACAGATTTTCCTGTTGCAGCTTATTTCACGCAAGTCAGTGCAGGAAAAAACACAACTATATAGCACTTCTTCATGACCAACATCGTACTTTCATCTCTTGTTACAACTGAGTATTAGAATGGAGGAACAGGATTTTTTTGCCAAGTTTGAGTAAATATAAAAACTTTCAAATCGCTGACGATATAAGAGTTCGAACTTTCTAGATGTGGCAAAGAAAAGAAAAAGAAAATGGGAAAAATCAGGATATCGTCCGTATTTGCCCTGGGTGGAAAAATGGCCACATTGGAAACAGGAAGGCGTCTGGGGTAGAGAGGAAAAAAGCAGAGAAGGAAACTGCAAAGATAAACGCTTTCTGTCCCACGCGATTTTTATGTGTGTGTGTGTGTGTGTGTGTGTGTGTGTGTGTGAGAGAGAGAGAGAGAGAGAGAGAGAGAGAGAGAGAGAGATTGACTGCTAAGGGTAGGAGGTGAAAGAAGGAAGTCATACTCGTAACTTGCCCCCCTCCCTTCTGTGTGTGTGTGTGTGTGTGTGTGTGTGTGTGAGGCTATTCCCTTTTCTTGACTTTCTTTTGTTTGTGGCTATTGATGGCGTTGCTGTAATTAATCATGTCATATTAATCGCAGTTGCATTTGATGAAGCCTAAGGAATATGAAGGTAATTTGCGTTGACCAGGATATACCACAGTCGCTTCCTGATTCACCCTGAGATTAGTCTATTGCAGCTCAATGGTCCTCAGTCTGTCAGAAGGGTTGGAAGAAACGTGGAAGTTCGCATCCCTGGTTTATATTCAACATCTAAGCTCATATGTCGAAAAGAACTTCTCATTTACGTAGTACTAGTATTGCTAAGGCAGTACAGAAAGAACAATTCTAATATTACAAAATCTTATCTGTCCTTCCTATAAACAGACAAGATTATTAATTATTTTTCTTTCCTTCTGTTTAGAGTTATGAGACGGTGGACTATATCGAAAATCAGACCCAAGGAGGAGTAAGTTTTTAGAGAGAGAGAGAGAGAGAGAGAGGAGCGAGGGGTTATGATTAGTCACCTACAGTTCTCTCTCTCTCTCTCTCTCTCTCTCTCTCTCTCGCTCGCTCGCTCGCTCGCTCGCGCGCGCAAGGAATCGTCGGGTGGAACAGAAAGTGTTTACCTCAGTATTCTCCTTCCCCGCTTATTTCTCTCTCCTCCAGACGCCACCGCTTCCAGGGCAACCATTTTTCCTCCCAAGGTAAACACGAACAGCAACCTCATTCTCTTTTTACACCCGCGCGCGAAGGGGGGAGAAAGTTGAGGTTTTGGTCTGAGATATCTAGTTTATGCAAACAAATTACCGCACGTAACCACACCAAATTTGTAACAAGGATTATGCAAAGAATTACTACATGGAATCACACCATATTTGTAACTGTGACTTAGGATGAGATGGAGAGATGCAGTGGAGAGGTATAGAAGAAAAGGGTGTGTGAGCTGCGTGGGACAGGGCGACATGGAGGCGATTTGTTTGTGGCCACCCCTTACGGGATTAAGGCGTCTGGCAATAGATAGATAGACTTAGGACGAGTCAAGGAACACGTGAAATTTTTGGTCGAGGTCACAGGGCATTGTCAGTGCTTCTGTTTGGATTAAATCTGGGGAAAAGGTGTAAGGTTAGTCTGTCTCTATCTACTGTCAGACGCCTTAATCCCGTAAGAGGTGGCCACAAACAAATCGCCTCCATGTCGCCCTGTCCCCCGCCATTTCACTGCCCTGTCCCCAGCTCACACCCGCTTCTTTCATATACCTCTCCATCCCTCCATCTCTTCCTTGGCCTCCTCTCCCTCTACCCCACTCCACCTCACTCACATAAACTCTCCTCGTCAGTCTCTCGCTCTCCTTCCTCTCCATATGGCCAAACCACATCATTGTGTTTCTCCTAACGCTTCCTATCACATCCACATCCACATCACAACGCTCCTTCAGTTCCTCTTTTGTCAGTCTGTCTCTCCATGTGGATAATTATTACTCTTCTTCAAAACAATAGGTCAAAGGTCAAGGTCGCATTGTAGAGTCACCGTAAATACTTTAGATCCGGTCTGAAATATTTTTGTAGATGAGTTAGATTCGGGTAAAGTAAATCTATATTAAAAGCAATCAGTCGGCTGTTACAGACTTGTCGTGAATCAAGGACGCCTGTAATCTGGTGTATGGATTTATTTTTTCTCTCTCCGACAAGGAGAGTATGTTTTCACCCTTGTTTGTCTGTTAGCAGGATTACACGAAAACTAAAATAGAGATTTGGACCAAATTTGGTGAGTAGATTGTCCATGTCCCAGGGAACAATCATTTAACCTTTGGGACCGATTCGGATCGTATTACAGAGTCTGGATCCGGAAGACAGTTTTTGGGAAACCTAAATCAGTGATGAGAAAATCTAACCTATTATGAAGAGTGGATTGGAAATTACGTTGCCCTTATCGGAGAGATGCGCTCCACTAAGTGCCCTTCTAGTTTAATTTGTTTTTCCTTCCTCTGTTCATCATGTTAAAAAAAAAAAAGGAAGGGGGGGCGAAGGGCACAGAGTAGCGTCAAACATACGTTCCTAAGGCCTTTTCACACAATCAAGGTCGCCTGCAGAATCCCTGACTCCGTTCCTCAGTTGTGAAGCGTGGTAACAGGCAAGAAACTGTAGGTCAGCAACTAGAAAGGCGCGGCAGTTCATCACGTCTGCATGATTGTATTCTATAACTTTTCTTCAGTATGCTACTTCAGAATCACAAGTGCCCAAAGACCGTGTGGAGGGGACTTCAAAACGAGTGTACTGCGACGGTATTGAATTCTCTGAACGATTCGTCTCTCTCTCTCTCTCTCTCTCTCTCTCTCTCTCTGACATACCTAGAGAATGTCGTTAGAGAGATAAAAGTATTATTCTTCCACATATTTTTAGATGTGGGAGCATCTGCAAGAGTGGCCTGGTCAGTCAGCCACACCCTAAAAATTTTCAAACACCTAGCACTCCGCACGCGAAAGTCCCGATGGTGTTCCAAAGTATCTCCCTAAGGATATTCACATTCAGTATGCTTCTCACAGCGTCCATCACAGCAGTTACTTCAACAAATACGGGATAAGGCTATGGAACATCTAATTTCTAACGTGGCTTATGTCTCTATTTAAAAGTAACCTTCTTGTCTGAATGTATCGAAAACTCATTTACTACATCTTTCAACCCTTCACTGTCTTTCACATGAGTTTCTTAATATTCACCAATATTCCACTCAGTCCTACACCATCTCTGAACATTCTTGGGGTTTCATTCTCACGGGATTTATCATGGAGAGGTCGCATTACCTCTCGAAAATCTGTTTCCATGATATTAGGGTTTGTCAAACAAACATCGTGCCTTTTTTACCCCCGCACAGTTGTTGACTTTATATAGAAGTCTTATTCGCCTCCGTGTGGAATACAACTCTCATGTGTGGAAGGGCCCCTCACATACTTCTGTCCTCAGCAGGGTGGAGTCAAAGGCTTTTAGTTCTATCATCTCTCCTCCTCTTACTGGCTCCCTTCAGCCTCTCTCACTTCGCCGCACCGTTGCGTCTTTATCTCTTTTCTGTCGCTACTTCATTTGTCACTTTTCTGCTCTCATCCCTACTGCATTTGGACGTTTTTACTCACTCCCCTTTTCTGTCCAGCTCTCTAATGCAAGTGGTAACCGATATTCCTAGAGTTTCATTTATGAAATATGTCAACTCTGGAACTGTCTTCCTTTGTCTGTATTTCCTCCAGCCTATGATATCCAGTCTTTTACATGCTATGTGTCCAGGTATCTCGAAATGAATGGATCTTGAATTTAGCTCGCTATGATTATTTATTTTTTCCTGGAAACAATATCCTGCTGTATTGTGGTCTTTGGCTTCTTCTTCCTTTTATTATGAAAATTTGTTCAAAGTTCCAAATGGTTTTTCACTTATGGGACGGGCCATATGGTCTCCCATCTATCTAGTAATCCTCTCTCCACTCGTTCAATTAACCAATTTTTTTATCTAGTCTATTTCGGCGGTTCATTACCTAACTGCTAAATCTCTCTCTCTCTCTCTCTCTCTCTCTCTCTCTCTCTCTCTCTCTCTCTCTCTCTCTCTCTCTCTCTCTCTCTCTCTCTCTCTCTCTCTCTCTCTCTCAGACATTGCCAGGAGGAGTTCACGGACAGGTTAGTTTGTTTCTGTGAATGGAAGGCGATATAGAAGAATAGCAAGCTGGCTGGAGGAATGAATTGTGTGGAGAAGTTATGCATGGAGGTGGGCACTGAACCATACCTCGTCTTTCTCTCTTTTGTATTCATCTCTCTCTCTCTCTCTCTCTCTCTCTCTCTCTCTCTCTCTCACACACACACACACACACACACACACACACAAACACACACACACACAAACACACACACACACAAACCAAGTACACCCCCTGAGATACCTTAATTTCTTCACACATACATATTTACACCCAAACCCACACCCACACACAGCATAAGCCCCACACGGCCCCCCATACCCTCACTCACTCACGCCCAAGTTCAGATCCACACTTGGCTTACATATAAAACACCATCATAACCCCACACCTACACATTACAAACCCTACACGACACCGCCCCTGGGGCATGTGTTTTTTCTTCTTCAGGTACACTTAGTGCTTCAGTCATACTGGCAACGTTGGAGCGAGTTCAGCAAGAAATGATCCTCCAATGTCGCACTTTTCCTGTTGAATGGTTGAAACAATTCCTTATGGTGGTGTGTCATGTGGTGGTGATGGGACCTGAGTCAGTGGCGCAGCTGTGCCTCCTGCTCACACTCTCACACACTCACCATAACTCTCCTGATGGTGTGAGAAGCGGGAACTGGTAGTGTGAACCTCGGTGAAGCCATTCGACCACAGCCTTACCTTTGGCTGCTCCCTACCTTTGTGTCAGGCTGCTCCTTAAGCAGAGCCACATTTCCTTTAGTCCACATCAACAAATGGCTCACTCTTTCTCCATCTCACTACATCTCGGTCATGTTTTCTCTTGCTCTGTTATTGTATGGATCACAGGTCTCGTAGCGCCCCTTGCAAAAGTTACACCTCGTGATGTTGCTTTAGATGTAGTCATTAAGTTACATTAAACTAAAAATTATTTCAGTTGATTTTCACAATATTATACCCCAGAATCGATACCTGCCTGGCAGCAAATACATCTCTCTCTGCAGTATTCCAAAGAGTCACTGAACTAGGCCATACATAATAACAATATGGCCTACACTGCCACGGTGGCTGAATGGTGGGCATCGCTGACTTCGTTGCTGGTCAGTTTTTTTTTTTTTTTTTTATGTGAGGAAGAAGGAACCAAAGGCAACGAGCCCGCAAAACTGTTCCCTCCAAGAGAAATACAAAATACAAGAGAGAGCCAAATTCAAGATCCATTCATTTCGAGATGCCTGGACATACTGCGTTTGAAAAACTGGAGATCATAGGAAGCAGGAAATACAGACAGAGGGAGACAGTTCCAGAGTTGACCTGTTGCATAAATGAAGGACTGGGAGTAACGGTTAACTCTTGCATTAGAGAGTTGGACAGAAAAGGAGTGAGAGTTTGCTGCTAGACGGGTGCTACGTGCCCGTCGTAGAGATGGAGGAATGCATGCAGATAGTTCAGAGGAACAGTGACCATTAAAGTAGCGATAGAAAAGAGATAAAGATGCAACAGTGCAGCGAAGAGACAGAGGTTGAAGGGAGTCAGTAAGAGGGGGAGAGTTAATGAGACGAAAAGCCTTTGACTCAACCCTAATGAGAAGGGCTGTATGTGGGGAGCCTCCCCACACATGAGAGTTGTACTCCAAGCAGGGGCGGATAAAACCCATGTATAGAGTCAACAATTGTGCAGGGGTAAAGAAGGAACGGAGTCGGCTTAGCACACCCAATCTCTTGGAAGCAGATTTTACAAGAGATGTAATATGATCTTTCCAAGATAAGTCCCGAGTAAATGAAACCCCAAGCATGTTCAACGATGATGCAGGATTAAGCTGAATATTATTAAACATTAGTGGGTATACCTGTGGAAGATTTTGTCGGGTTGATAGGTGCAAAAACTGAGTCTTTGATGCATTAAAAACAACCAGATTATTTTTACCCCAGTCAGTTAGCATCCAGGGTTCGAATATTGGTGCGGGCAGCTGCCGTCACTCGACTCAATAGTCCATCCACTCTTTCTGGGTTGGGAGGTAATGAGTACCTGGGGTAACACTTAGGGAAGATAACTGTGGTAACCTGGAGGGTACAGTGGCCTTGCATCCCAGGATACTGGGTGAATAGCTCGCCACAGGCTCAAGGGTCTATGTTATGGGGATAAGCAGCACGGCTAAGCACCTGAGGACGGTTGCTCTCAACTGTGTGTATCCGATATTCCTGTATGCCCTAAGTACTGTACATTCAGCTTCACCAGTTGATGACGTTGTAATTTACATGAAATGGAGAAGCAATTATCGAGAGAAAAAAATCTTTGGCAAGGTAATTGACCTCTTGCGAGTTTTTGGCTACAAGGCCCCTGAAAATGTTGCCGATAATTTTCGTAGTATTAGCATAAACTGCGTTTGAAATATATATATTCCTCAGAAAAACGCTTTAGCAAAATATCAAGTACTTGCAGAACAATGTTATGTTTCCATTTAGTCGTAAATAAGAAAGTAATAAACAATTTCTCAACACTGAAAAGATGGACGGTCTCGGATAATCGTATTTTCCTTACTTAAGGCAAAATGGAAGCATAACTGTTCAACAAAAACATGATACAATGTCAAAGTTGTTTTCACACGATACTTTTCTATTTTAAACATGACCTGGGCTAGTACTGTGAAGATTATAAGCCTTAATAAATAATCATCTAATTTCCTTCTCACGCGTCGCCTACTCCCAGTCCGACACAAGCTTCTTTCTGCCTCTCCCTCCTCTGCCCGCTAACAACATCCAATGTTTATTCTGCTTTATATATATATATATATATATATATATATATATATATATATATATATATATATATATATTGTTACATAGCCTATGATTTCATCATCCTTTGTGTAATTTTAACGCACAGTTGCTGCATGTTTGATCACGAGTGTGTTCTGCCTTAGTCCCCCCCTTCTACTGTTATAGTAGAGTAAGTCGTCCTTTCTGTTATTCAGTGCGGGATTGTCGACCGTTTGTCCCCATCGCTTCATTTGCGCGTCCCTCTTACAAGTTGTGTCAGGCTCTGCCGGCCCCTATATAATGAGCTCAGTCTCTGCATCATTGCCACTTAGATCTGCTCCTCATTTTGTTCACATCTCTGTCCTCCCCTGTACAGATATTATTATTGTGAGTGCTCAAGAAGTCTCCAACCATCTAGCAGCTGTGTGTAATTTGAGTATAACTGTTGTTGCATTTTTTCTTGTACTGTATGGCATAAGTTTAATTTGTAGGCCTAGTGAAGTTTGTAATTTATGTAGGGTTCTTTGTCAGTCATTTTTGATAATAGTCTGTATCTGTAATTATTTATCTGGCATTCACTGAGTATTATCTGGTATCTCATTTTATCAGGGCTGACTTAGATAAATTTATTCTTGCTAATTATGTGTTAATAGAGGCTATTGCAGTTAACCATATATTTAACCTGTTTATTTGCCATTACATTATCCTTATGAGTCCTGAATGTTTTGTTGTTAGTTTGAGCATTAAACTTTAACTTGTAATTTTACCTAACTCTTTGTTTTGAACCTGGAACTTTACGGGACAGTAGTGACTCTTCGTATTCTCACTTAAAGTGTACATTATCTTTCTCTGTTCCGTAACATAAATTTGGCGACCTCATATCAGGATATTCAGGATATTATCATAAGGATATTGTTTGATATTTTGTGACTGTGATATATTCATGATGGCTACTATTTCTACACTTGATGAAGCCAAAGATTTTTTGTCAAATGTGCAAACAGTGTGTGATATAGAAAACAGAACAAAGAATGAACTTAAGCTTGTTGCTCAACAATTGGGAATTGCAGTTTACTCTCATCATTCTAAAGATCAAATTGTTGGCATGATTAATAAAAGCTTGTTTAATGTAACTCCTCCAAATGAGCAAACGCAGATTGAATTAGCTAAGTTACAGCTAGCCCTGCAGGAGGCTCGTGTGAAGGAAGCTGAATTTCAAGCACGTGCTAAGGAGGCTGATGTTAAGGAGGCAAATGCTCGTATTCAAGAGGCAGAGGTACGGGCTCAGGCACAAATTGAGCTTGCCAGGATTCAGGCAGACCATGAGTATCGCATGAAACAATGTGGAACTGGATCATCTTGCTCTGATGATTTTGATGTGGCTAAAAATGTTAAACTTGTCCCTCCTTTTAATGAATCTGATTTAACAAAGTATTTTCAGTTGTTTGAGAGGGTAGCTACAGTTTTTAATTGGCCTAAGGAGTATTGGCCAGTACTCCTTCAAACTGTTCTCACCGGTAAAGCTCAAGTAACTTATGCATCTTTGCCTCAGGATCAATGTGATAATTATGATGTAGTTAAGAGCTTGATTCTTAAGGCCTATGAGCTTGTTCCTGAAGCTTATAGAGTAAAATTTAGGACAACTTACAAGCAAGATAAGCAATCCCATGTTGAGTATGCAAAAATCAAAGAAGATTTGTTAGAGCAGTGGTTAAATTCTAAGAATGTGGATTCTGATTTTGGTAAATTTAAGCAGATGATTTTGCTGGAGGACTTCAAAAGGTGTATTTATAAAGATGTAAGCCTATATCTTGATGAGAAAAGAATAGATAATTTGTCTGATGCTGCAGTTTTAGCTGATGAGTATGTTCTCACTCACAAGAGATATTTTAGAGGAAAAAGGAAAGCTGAGAGTCAGTACGTTGCCTCTACTCAGAGTACAGGTAACAGGAAAGAGAATAAGGATGATGTTTCTCAGGAAGTAAATACCAGCTTCACCTCTAGATTTCAGAAAAGTAAATGTACTTATTGTAGTAAGCTTGGTCATACTACGGAGAGATGTTTCAGGAGACAGCGTGATGTGAACAAAAAGGAGTCTTTAAATATTCAGTCAATTGGTCTAGTGTCCACTCTTGAGAGTTCCCAGAATTCTTTAACTGAGTTAACTGAACCTGCTTTGAGGGGTAACTTAAATTCTCATGATGGAGCTCCTCTTTTGAGCAGTAACGTGGGTGACACTCTCAAGAGTTCATGTGCTAATTTCCTGTCTGATGGTTTTGTCAGTCCTCTGGACAGTAATGACAGGAAATCAGTTAAAATATATCGTGATACAGGTGCTTGCCAATCCCTTATGCTGACCAGTGTTCTAGGCTCTAATGTTAATTCCTCTGATGAAACTGTAATCTTACAAGGTGTAGGGAATAATTACTTCTCTGTCCCTCTGTGCAGAGTGAATTTAGAGTCTGGTTTTGTTAATGGTTCCGTTATGGTTGGGTTGGTTGAGACACTCCCAATGTCAGGTGTAACTTTCTTACTTGGAAATGATATTGGTGGAAGTCAAGTGTGTCCAGCTCCTCAGTTGTGTAGTGAGCCAGTGGCTGCGGCCCAGGATTGTAGTGTCCCTGATGTGTTCCCTGCATGTGCTGTCACTAGGGCTAAGTCTAAAGTTACTGGTGATTTAGAGGATAATGATGATGATGATGTTATCCTAGCTGACACTTTTCTTGCTAATTTGGACCACTCACCAGATGAGGCAGTACCCCGTAGTGTTGATAATTTGTCTCGTCAAGAGTTGGTTGAGTTGCAGGTTGCTGACCCTGAGTTGAAAGGTCTAGCTAACTCTGCTTGCAGTGAGGAAGAGTCAGCTGGTGCTTCTACTTGTTATTATGTAAAGTCAGGAGTACTTATGAGGAAGTGGAGACCCCCAACAGCATCAGCCGACTGTGAATGGGAGGTTGTACATCAAGTTGTCATCCCTCGTGTTTGTAGGCAGGATATCATTAGAGTGGCTCATGATTCCAGTTTGGCAGGACACCTTGGAGTGAGGAAGACTGTGGCACGCATTTTGAAACACTTCTACTGGCCAGGTATCTTCAGGGATGTTTCCTGGTATTGTAAGTCCTGTCACACCTGTCAAGTTGTGGGGAAGTGTAATCAGACCGAAAAGGTTGCACCTCTAGTTCCCATTCCTCCTTTTGAGGCGCCTTTCACCCGTGTGTTGGTGGATATTGTGGGCCCTCTTCCTAAGACTTCTTCAGGATTTTCTTATGTGTTGACCATGATTGATATGGCTACTCGTTATCCTGAAGCCATTCCACTTAGAAACATCTCAGCAAAGAACGTGGTTAAGGAAATGCTAGGGTTCTTCACAAAGTTTGGTCTGCCTAAGGAGGTACAGTCAGACCGGGGAAGTAATTTCATGTCAAACGTTTTCAAGCAGTCTCTGAAAGAGTTGGGCATCACCCAGATCACGTCTTCAGCTTACCATCCCCAGACCCAAGGAGCGTTGGAGAGATATCATCAAACACTCAAATCGATGCTCAAGAAATACTGTTTGGAACATCAGAAAGACTGGGATAAAGGTCTTCCATTCGTTGTATTTGCTGCAAGAGAATCTCCAAATGAATCACTGGGCTTCTCACCTTTTGAACTACTGTTTGGCCATGAAGTAAGAGGACCCCTTAAGTTACTCAAGGAATGCTGGCTGTTGGAGGAAGATGACGTCAACCTGCTGGAGTATGTGATGAATTTCAAAGAACGGCTGTCCACTGCTTTACAGCTGGCGAGAGAGAATTTAGGAGCTGCTCAGGAGAAGATGAAGACTTGGTATGACAAGAAGTCCAGGTTACGCCACTTTCAGCCAGGAGATCAGGTTTTGATTCTGCTACCAGTTCATGGGCAACCTCTTCAAGCCAAGTTTAGTGGCCCTTATTTCGTGGAGAAGAAACTCAGTGATGTCAGCTATGTCATCGCCACACCAGATCGTAGAAAGAGCAAGCAACTATGTCACATCAACATGCTAAAGTTATATCACAGGCGGGACGAAAATAATCCAGTCTGCACTGTAGCTGTTCCACCCGAGTCTGCAAGTGAAGTTCTCCCATGCAGCATGAGCCTGAGTGATAGTTTGGGGAAGAATCCTGATATCATGAATGATCTCCAGACTAAGCTTTCTCATCTACCTCCTAAGGAAAGGCAGGAGTTTTCGGCATTACTGCAGGAGTACCCGCAAGTGTTCCGTGCTACTCCAGGAAGAACCACTGTGTTGATGCATGATGTCGATGTTGGAGACGCAAAGCCAATTAAATTGCCTCCTTACCGTGTGAACCCAGTGAAAGTTCCTCTCATCCAGAAGGAGCTTGGCTACCTGTTGGACCACAAGATGATTGAGCCCTGTCAGAGCGAGTGGAGTTCTCCTGTCACTCTGGTCCCTAAGCCAGGTGGGTCACAGCGGCTTTGCATCGACTACAGACGTGTTAGTCAGATAGCCGGAGCAGACACTTACCCTCTCCCTCGTGTGGAAGATTGCATGGACAAGATCGGAGGGGCTAGGTGCATGAGTGGGTTTGATTTGTTAAAGGGATACTGGCAAGTACCTATGACTGAACGTGCTAGGGAGATCTCATGTTTTGTGAAATTAGGAGGGACTTTTGCATGTTCTGTAATGCCATGTACAGATTGTTTTAGAGTAATAAGAAATTTCCTTTGTAAATTTCATTTTTCTTTGTGGGGAGGTGTTACATAGCCTATGATTTCATCATCCTTTGTGTAATTTTAACGCACAGTTGCTGCATGTTTGATCACGAGCGTGTTCTGCCTTAGTCCCCCCCTTCTACCGTTATAGTAGAGTAAGTCGTCCTTTCTGTTATTCAGTGCGGGATTGTCGACCGTTTGTCCCCATCGCTTCATTTGCGCGTCCCTCTTACAAGTTGTGTCAGGCTCTGCCGGCCCCTATATAATGAGCTCAGTCTCTGCATCATTGCCACTTAGATCTGCTCCTCATTTTGTTCATATCTCTGTCCTCCCCTGTACAGATATTATTATTGTGAGTGCTCAAGAAGTCTCCAACCATCTAGCAGCTGTGTGTAATTTGAGTATAACTGTTGTTGCATTTTTTCTTGTACTGTATAGCATAAGTTTAATTTGTAGGCCTAGTGAAGTTTGTAATTTATGTAGGGTTCTTTGTCAGTCATTTTTGATAATAGTCTGTATCTGTAATTATTTATCTGGCATTCACTGAGTATTATCTGGTATCTCATTTTATCAGGGCTGACTTAGATAAATTTATTCTTGCTAATTATGTGTTAATAGAGGCTATTGCAGTTAACCATATATTTAACCTGTTTATTTGCCATTACATTATCCTTATGAGTCCTGAATGTTTTGTTGTTAGTTTGAGCATTAAACTTTAACTTGTAATTTTACCTAACTCTTTGTTTTGAACCTGGAACTTTACGGGACAGTAGTGACTCTTCGTATTCTCACTTAAAGTGTACATTATCTTTCTCTGTTCCGTAACAATATATATATATATATATATATATATATATATATATATATATATATATATATATATATATATATATATATATATATATATATATATATATATATATATATATATATTGTTACGGAACAGAGAAAACTGTCCCGCAAAGTTCCAGGTTCAAAACAAAAGAGTTAGGTAAAATTACAAGTTAAAGTTTAATGCTCAAACTAACAACTAAACATTCAGGACTCATAAGGATAATGTAATGGCAAAAAACAGGTTAAATATATGGTTAACTGCAATAGCCTCTATTAACACGAAATTAGCAAGTGTAAATTTATCTAAGTCAGCCCTGATAAAATGAGAAAACCGGATAACGCTCAGTGAATGCAAGATATATTATTACAGATACAAAATATTATCAATAATGGCTGACACCCAAAACACATGAATCACAAAAACCTCACTAGGCCTACGAACCAACACCCCACGCTACACAGTACAAGAAAAAATGCAATAACACTTATACTCAAATTACACAGCTGCTAGATGGTTGGAGACTTCCTGAGCACTCACAATAATAACAACTGTACAGGGGAGGACAGAGATGTGAACAAAATGAGGAGTAGATCTAAGTGGCAATTGATGTAGAGACTGAGCTCATTATATAGGGGCCGGCGGAGCTTGATACAACTTGTAAGAAGGACGTGCAAATGAAGCCATAGGGGACAAAGAGTTGACACTCCTGCTCTGAACAACAGAAAGAACGACTTACTCTACTATAAGGGTAGAAGGGGGAGTGAGGCAGAACACGCTCGTGATCAAACATGTAGCATACTGTACGTTAGAATTACACAAAGGATGATGAAATCATAGGCTATGTAACAAATATATATATATATATATATATATATATATATATATATATATATATATATATATATATATATATATATATATATATATACAGGTAATTATCCCACACCCACGTCAAACGTCTCCACACAAACACGACACTGACAACTACACATCAACTAAGTCACACGTACACCACACAAACTCCGCGCGCTCACAACACTTTCTTCAGTCTCACGATTCATTTCTTCCTATTAACATACCTACATCAACCTACATCATACAAACACTAATCCATATACCACAATACGTTCACACGGCAACACCTCATCACACACACACACACACACACACACACACACACACACACACACACACACACACACACACACACACACATACACACTCACACTCACACACACATGCCTTTCCCTCACCCTCATCCCGATCGTGAGGTCGTCATCATCGTTAGCATCATTGTCTGTTTTCGTTTTCCTCTTCCTTATCCTTAACATCATCACCACCACTATCAGCAGTTTTACATTTTCATCACTTTTTTGGTCATCGTGCTCAAAATAACTACCATTCCCAGCATCACCACCACAACCACCATCGCCAAAAATTATCACACTCGCAATCACCCACATACATATTAACTCACTACGATTAATATAAAGGGCACACCCACACCCACACACCCACCCACCCACCCACCCACACACACACACACACACACACACACACACACACACACACACACACACACACACACACACACGGTCATCCATTATTTTTTCTCTAAACTCATTAGCCCGATATGGAATTAGCATCACAGAAAGTTAGCGAGTAATTGATATTGTTAAATTTCCACCCATTATTTAAGATATTTGTGGGAAGATTTCGATTTCAGGGAAGAGTACTGAGTTGAGAAATGTGGGTACCTGAGAGGGCATCGTACAAAAGAACTGACTGGATGGGAATGGTAACATGGTATGACTGCTGCTTAGCTGCTCCTTAGAATTACCTCCTTCCCCTTCCCCCCCCCTCTCTCTCTCACACATACAAAAACACACACACACACACACACACACACACACACACACACAATAAAAACAACGTCTACATGCAGGAAATATCCTTGAAGAAAGTATGGTTATGATACAGTGCATGACTTTCAATACTGACCAGACATGTAAAGGAGCGGTAATTGTGTTAGAAATATGCCTTAAAAATTATTGTCTTTGTGGTTAAAAATATGGTTGACGAACTGCCTTGTACAGTCGAGACCTGCCATACTGCTAAACTGTACATGAAAAACCTTACCTGTACGCCAAGACAGATATGAAAAGCCTTATTATCAGTATATATTATGAGCCAGATAATCTTAGAGTTCAATTCCACACAACTAATTAAACACAGATACAGATGCAGTCCCCAGTGACTTGAACAGTTTATTTAAAAAAGGGACTGGTTAGTGGATCTGAGACACCTACACAAATAAGAGTAAATACTCGATCTGGTAATGAGTAAAACGCTGAACTCACTCGGGTAAGCTTCCTTTTCAGTCCATTTGTCCGCACAAGGCAACACCCACCTGCAAACCAGTGAATGTGTCTCTAATCTGGCCTTTCTTCAAATATAAATCCGGGTATAACGGATAAAGGTCACGATGATGCAACAAATAATCCCACTGCTGAATGTGTGTGTGTGAAAATGGCACACAATGCTTGTAGGTGTGTCATGGTATTTATGTACAGTTTGTCGAAATGAGTTATTGAAGAGGAGCCTGTGGAATCACATGGAGAGAGAGGCTGACGAATGAGGATATAAAGGAGCGTTGTGATGTGGATGTGGATGTGATAGGAAGCGTTATGAGGAACACACTGAGGTGGTTTGGCCATGTGGAGAGCATGGAGGGTGAAAGACTGACGAAGAGAGTGTATGTGAGTGAGGTGGAGGGGGGAAGAAGGAGGTGGAGACCGAGGATGAGATGGAGGGATGGGGTGGAGAGGTATATGAGAGAGGGGAGTGTGAGTTGGGAGCAGGGCAGTGAAATTGGCGGGGGACAGGACGACGTGGAGGCGATTTGTTTGTGGCCACCCCAAACGGGATTGAGGCGTCTGGCAATAGATAGATAGATGTCGCATACTGGCAGGCAGCGCTAGAACAAGGGTACTTAACACGTCTTCAAACATAACACACACTCTGCACGTTGGTGAATGGAAGATTATTATGGCATAATGGTGAATGCACATTCTGTACTTACAGTATAGCATACACACACACACACACACACACACACACACAAAGCATGAGAGTAGTACTGGTCTTGGAACAGTGGAGTCGGTTGTTGTGGATGTATGTTGATTTTAAGAAAAATACAGTATAAGCAGCGATGGGAGGACGTTGTTGTTCACTTCTTCACACCTAGCTCGCTGCAGTGATCGTGTACTGACGTGTGACGAAATGATGGTTGTGGTACTTATGCAGGGATTATCTGTGTGACAGTTGTGTTGGAAAGACTATGGTGATGACTGTGGCAAAGTGATGGTGATGGCACTTGTGGTGGAAGGACTGAGGTAATGACTGTGGCAGAGTGATGGTGATGGTACTTGTGGTGACACGACTTTGGTGATGACTGTGGCAGAGTGATGGTGATGGGCCTTGTGGAAGGACTGTGGTGATGAGTGTAGTGATGGCTTGTGTCCTGACAAGACTGCTGTGGCATTAATGGTACAGAGTTAGTGGAATTTTATACTGTGTCTGTAGCTATGGAGAAAGCACTCTTGGGGTAATATATTGAAATTATTCGAGATGCATGGTCGCCCAGCTCATCTATTCTTCCACCTGCAACTCACGATTTATTTCCAGATTCTTGGAATAGACATGACAGGCCCAACAGTCCATAAAATCTTAGTACTCCTTTATTTAGGACTGATGCACTTAGCGTGAGTGTTTTTAATGGAGACTCAGTGGATCTTGTGGTAGTTCAGGAAAGCATCTGATTATTACATCTCTCAAATACGAGGATTTTTTGTTTTTTATTTGCTCCGAAAACATAATTCATTATCACCTAGCCACAGTGTTTCACCCAGATCCACGTTTTACACCTCCGGCATCAGTGCAGTATAACCTCCATCTGTTCGTGATTTCTCCTTATGTGTTATACTTTTTTATGTCTATTTATACTTTCCGTGTGCTTATTAATCGTTTTTATTATATTTTCTTTACTATTCTAAATACGGAATTTAGTCTTTCTTGATCCTTTATGCTCTTGTGTGTTCTTTACGTGTGTATGTTTAACATCTCATAATCCCTCTCTCTGTGTCCTCTTTATACCTATGTTCAGTGTTTGCATTCTCTGTGCTCGGTTTGAAGGGTATATGGTGTCCCCTAATTTCATCACTTCGTTATCCCCTCCACCCACTGTAAAATATCATACACCCCGACGATAAAGTTTTACATTTGTGTTAAAATATGGCTGCACTTGTCCCCCTTTGTTAGGATGAATATTGTTAGGCGGGGCATCAGCTGCCAGAAAATACACAAAAATTCTAGGGTGTTATGTCCATAATAATGATGGAGGATAATTTTTATATAACAGAATTCCTGTAGGGTTATTTAGACGAAATGACGGGTGAGAGTGAGGGAAATAATATAGGGTTATGCTGGGAACAAAGCATGGCTGCCCCAGACATGGCATTGTGTGATAATTCCCTATTAGACTATAATTGTCCTCTGCTTGCTTCACTGAGCAGATTAGTGGGTGGAGGGGAGTGATCAGGTGGGGAGGCAAATGAAGGGCTGGGTGTGGGTATGGGTGTGGATGTGGGTGTGGGTGTGGGTGTAGCTGTAGATGTGAGTGTGAGTGTGTGGGTGTGGTTGTGGGTGTGAGTGAGTGTAAGTGTGTGGGTGTGAGTGAGTCTGAGTGTGTGGGTGTGGGTGTGGATGAGAGTGTGGGTGTGACGTAGATGTGGACGTGGGTATGGGTGTTGGTGTAGTTCTGGTTGAGGGATGAGTGACTGCAGGTGTGGGTGTGTGAAGGAGCACGGTGGTTACAGGTGCTGTGTGAAGTGTGTGTAATGTGTGGATGTGAATGTGGATATGGATGTGGGCGTGTGTGGGTGTGGGTGTGAGTGTGGGCGTGTATGGGTGTGAGTGTGCTTGTGGGTGTTGCTACTGGTAAGTGTGGGTGTTGGTGTGTGAGTGTATTTGGTTGTTCCAGGCGCTAGTGGGGGGAAGGTTGTGTAGTGTGTGGGTGTGAGCGTGGATATGGATATGGGAGAGAGTGTGGGTGTGGGTGCGGGTGCGGGGGTGAATGTAAGTGTGAGTGTGGATGTGTGTGGATATATGGGTGTACTGGGGACAATTTTTCTTCGGGGATAATTGGTCATCCAGTCAGTGTCAACGTGGAATCATAGGCCTCGAGAAAAGACTCTGCGACGTGCCATCTTCGTCATCCCCCTAAACAAAATAAGGTGTTACGGTTAATTATGGTTAGGTTAAGCCTATGTTGGTTACGGATAGGTTGGTTTAATGTCAAAATCGACTTTCCTGATGATTTTGACATTAAACCAACCTATCCGTAACCAACATAGGCTTAACCTAACCATAATTAACCGTAACACCTTATTTTGTTTAGGGGGATGACGAAGATGGCACGTCGCAGAGTCTTTTCTCGAGGCCTATGATTCCACGTTGACACTGACTGGATGACCAATTATCCCCGAAGAAAAATTGTCCCCAGTACACCCATATATCCACACACATCCACACTCACACTTACATTCACCCCCGCACCCGCACCCACACCCACACTCTCTCCCATATCCATATCCACGCTCACACCCACACACTACACAACCTTCCCCCCACTAGCGCCTGGAACAACCAAATACACTCACACACCAACACCCACACTTACCAGTAGCAACACCCACAAGCACACTCACACCCATACACGCCCACACTCACACCCACACCCACACACGCCCACATCCATATCCACATTCACATCCACACATTACACACACTTCACACAGCACCTGTAACCACCGTGCTCCTTCACACACCCACACCTGCAGTCACTCATCCCTCAACCAGAACTACACCAACACCCATACCCACGTCCACATCTACGTCACACCCACACTCTCATCCACACCCACACCCACACACTCAGACTCACTCACACCCACACACTTACACTCACTCACACCCACAACCACACCCACACACTCACACTCACATCTACAGCTACACCCACACCCACACCCACATCCACACCCATACCCACACCCAGCCCTTCATTTGCCTCCCCACCTGATCACTCCCCTCCACCCACTAATCTGCTCAGTGAAGCAAGCAGAGGACAATTATAGTCTAATAGGGAATTATCACACAATGCCATGTCTGGGGCAGCCATGCTTTGTTCCCAGCATAACCCTATATTATTTCCCTCACTCTCACCCGTCATTTCGTCTAAATAACCCTACAGGAATTCTGTTATATAAAAATTATCCTCCATCATTATTATGGACATAACACCCTAGAATTTTTGTGTATTTTCTGGCAGCTGATGCCCCGCCTAACAATATTCATCCTAACAAAGGGGGACAAGTGCAGCCATATTTTAACACAAATGTAAAACTTTATCGTCGGGGTGTATGATATTTTACAGTGGGTGGAGGGGATAACGAAGTGATGGAATTAGGGGACACCATATACCCTTCAAACCGAGCACAGAGGATGCAAACACTGAACATAGGTATAAAGAGGACACAGAGAGAGGGATTATGAGATGTTAAACATACACACGTAAAGAACACACAAGAGCATAAAGGATCAAGAAAGACTAAATTCCGTATTTAGAATAGTAAAGAAAATATAATAAAAACGATTAATAAGCACACGGAAAGTACAAATAGACATAAAAAAGTATAACACATAAGGAGAAATCACGAACAGATGGAGGTTATACTGCACTGATGCCGGAGGTGTAAAACGTGGATCTGGGTGAAACACTGTGGCTAGGTGATAATGAATTATGTTTTCGGAGCAAATAAAAAACAAAAAATCCTCGTATTTGAGAGATGTAATAATCAGATGCTTTCCTGAACTACCACAAGATCCACTGAGTCTCCATTAAAAACACTCACGCTAAGTGCATCAGTCCTAAATAAAGGAGTACTAAGATTTTATGGACTGTTGGGCCTGTCATGTCTATTCCAAGAATCTGGAAATAAATCGTGAGTTGCAGGTGGAAGAATAGATGAGCTGGGCGACCATGCATCTCGAATAATTTCAATATATTACCCCAAGAGTGCTTTCTCCATAGCTACAGACACAGTATAAAATTCCACTAACTCTGTACCATTAATGCCACAGCAGTCTTGTCAGGACACAAGCCATCACTACACTCATCACCACAGTCCTTCCACAAGGCCCATCACCATCACTCTGCCACAGTCATCACCAAAGTCGTGTCACCACAAGTACCATCACCATCACTCTGCCACAGTCATTACCTCAGTCCTTCCACCACAAGTGCCATCACCATCACTTTGCCACAGTCATCACCATAGTCTTTCCAACACAACTGTCACACAGATAATCCCTGCATAAGTACCACAACCATCATTTCGTCACACGTCAGTACACGATCACTGCAGCGAGCTAGGTGTGAAGAAGTGAACAACAACGTCCTCCCATCGCTGCTTATACTGTATTTTTCTTAAAATCAACATACATCCACAACAACCGACTCCACTGTTCCAAGACCAGTACTACTCTCATGCTTTGTGTGTGTGTGTGTGTGTGTGTGTGTGTGTGTGTGTGTGTGTGTGTGTGTGTGTGTATGCTATACTGTAAGTACAGTATGTGCATTCACCATTATGCCATAATAATCTTCCATTCACCAACGTGCAGAGTGTGTGTTATGTTTGAAGACGTGTTAAGTACCCTTGTTCTAGCGCTGCCTGCCAGTATGCGACATCTATCTATCTATTGCCAGACGCCTCAATCCCGTTTGGGGTGGCCACAAACAAATCGCCTCCACGTCGTTCTGTCCCCCGCCAATTTCACTGCCCTGCTCCCAACTCACACTCCCCTCTCTCATATACCTCTCCACCCCATCCCTCCATCTCATCCTCGGTCTCCCCCTCCTTCTTCCCCCCTCCACCTCACTCACATACACTCTCTTCGTCAGTCTTTCACCCTCCATGCTCTCCACATGGCCAAACCACCTCAGTGTGTTCCTCATAACGCTTCTATCACATCCACATCCACATCACAACGCTCCTTTATATCCTCATTCGTCAGCCTCTCTCTCCATGTGATTCCACAGGCTCCTCTTCAATAACTCATTTCGACAAACTGTACATAAATACCATGACACACCTACAAGCATTGTGTGCCATTTTCACACACACACATTCAGCAGTGGGATTATTTGTTGCATCATCGTGACCTTTATCCGTTATACCCGGATTTATATTTGAAGAAAGGCCAGATTAGAGACACATTCACTGGTTTGCAGGTGGGTGTTGCCTTGTGCGGACAAATGGACTGAAAAGGAAGCTTACGCGAGTGAGTTCAGCGTTTTACTCATTACCAGATCGAGTATTTACTCTTATTTGTGTAGGTGTCTCAGATCCACTAACCAGTCCCTTTTTTAAATAAACTGTTCAAGTCACTGGGGACTGCATCTGTATCTGTGTTTAATTGGTTGTGTGGAATTGAACTCTAAGATTATCTGGCTCATAATATATACTGATAATAAGGCTTTTCATATCTGTCTTGGTGTACAGGTAAGGTTTTTCATGTACAGTTTAGCAGTATGGCAGGTCTCGACTGTACAAGGCAGTTCGTCAACCATATTTTTAACCACAAAGACAATAATTTTTAAGGCATATTTCTAACACAATTACCGTTCCTTTACATGTCTGGTCAGTATTGAAAGTCATGCACTGTATCATAACCATACCTTCTTCAAGGATATTTCCTGCATGTAGACGTTGTTTTTATTGTGTGTGTGTGTGTGTGTGTGTGTGTGTGTGTGTGTGTGTTTTTGTATGTGTGAGAGAGAGAGGGGGGGGGAAGGGGAAGGAGGTAATTCTAAGGAGCAGCTAAGCAGCAGTCATACCATGTTACCATTCCCATCCAGTCAGTTCTTTTGTACGATGCCCTCTCAGGTACCCACATTTCTCAACTCAGTACTCTTCCCTGAAATCGAAATCTTCCCACAAATATCTTAAATAATGGGTGGAAATTTAACAATATCAATTATTCGCTAACTTTCTGTGATGCTAATTCCATATCGGGCTAATGAGTTTAGAGAAAAAATAATGGATGACCGTGTGTGTGTGTGTGTGTGTGTGTGTGTGTTTGTGTGTGTGTGTGGGTGGGTGGGTGGGTGGGTGTGTGGGTGTGGGTGTGCCCTTTATATTAATCGTAGTGAGTTAATATGTATGTGGGTGATTGCGAGTGTGATAATTTTTGGCGATGGTGGTTGTGGTGGTGATGCTGGGAATGGTAGTTATTTTGAGCACGATGACCAAAAAAGTGATGAAAATGTAAAACTGCTGATAGTGGTGGTGATGATGTTAAGGATAAGGAAGAGGAAAACGAAAACAGACAATGATGCTAACGATGATGACGACCTCACGATCGGGATGAGGGTGAGGGAAAGGCATGTGTGTGTGAGTGTGAGTGTGTATGTGTGTGTGTGTGTGTGTGTGTGTGTGTGTGTGTGTGTGTGTGATGAGGTGTTGCCGTGTGAACGTATTGTGGTATATGGATTAGTGTTTGTATGATGTAGGTTGATGTAGGTATGTTAATAGGAAGAAATGAATCGTGAGACTGAAGAAAGTGTTGTGAGGGCGCGGAGTTTGTGTGGTGTACGTGTGACTTAGTTGATGTGTAGTTGTCAGTGTCGTGTTTGTGAGGAGACGTTTGACGTGGGTGTGGGATAATTACCTGTATATATATATATATATATATATATATATATATATATATATATATATATATATATATTTGTTACATAGCCTATGATTTCATCATCCTTTGTATAATTCAAACATACAGTATGCTGCATGTTTGATCACGAGCGTGTTCTGCCTCACTCCCCCTTCTACCCTTATAGCAGAGTAAGTCGTTCTTTCTGTTGTTCAGAGCAGGAGTGTCAACTCTTTGTCCCCTATGGCTTCATTTGCACGTCCTTCTTACAAGTTGTATCAAGCTCTGCCGGCCCCTATGTAATGAGCTCAGTCTCTACATCAATTGCCACTTAGATCTACTCCTCATTTTGCTCACATCTCTGTCCTCCCCTGTACAGTTGTTATTATTTTGAGTGCTCAGGAAGTCTCCAACCATCTAGCAGCTGTGTAATTTGAGTATAGGTGTTATTGCATTTTTTCTTGTACTGTGTAGCGTGGGGTGTTGGTTCGTAGGCCTAGTGAGGTTTTTGTGATTCATGTGTTTTGGGTGTCAGCCATTATTGATAATATTTTGTATCTGTAATAATATATCTTGCATTCACTGAGCGTTATCCGGTTTTCTCATTTTATCAGGGCTGACTTAGATAAATTTACACTTGCTAATTTCGTGTTGATAGAGGCTATTGCAGTTAACCATATATTTAACCTGTTTTTTGCCATTACATTATCCTTATGAGTCCTGAATGTTTAGTTGTTAGTTTGAGCATTAAACTTTAACTTGTAATTTTACCTAACTCTTTTGTTTTGAACCTGGAACTTTGCGGGACAGTTTTCTCTGTTCCGTAAAAATATATATATATATATATATATATATATATATTATAAATATATATTATAAATGTATATATAAATATATATATATAAATATATATATATATATATATATAAAGCAGAATAAACATTGGATGTTGTTAGCGGGCAGAGGGAGGGAGAGGCAGAAAGAAGCTTGTGTCGGACTGGGAGTAGGCGACGCGTGAGAAGGAAATTAGATGATTATTTATTAAGGCTTATAATCTTCACAGTACTAGCCCAGGTCATGTTTAAAATAGAAAAGTATCGTGTGAAAACAACTTTGACATTGTATCATGTTTTTGTTGAACAGTTATGCTTCCATTTTGCCTTAAGTAAGGAAAATACGATTATCCGAGACCGTCCATCTTTTCAGTGTTGAGAAATTGTTTATTACTTTCTTATTTACGACTAAATGGAAACATAACATTGTTCTGCAAGTACTTGATATTTTGCTAAAGCGTTTTTCTGAGGAATATATATATTTCAAACGCAGTTTATGCTAATACTACGAAAATTATCGGCAACATTTTCAGGGGCCTTGTAGCCAAAAACTCGCAAGAGGTCAATTACCTTGCCAAAGATTTTTTTTTCTCTCGATAATTGCTTCTCCATTTCATGTAAATTACAACGTCATCAACTGGTGAAGCTGAATGTACAGTACTTAGGGCATACAGGAATATCGGATACACACAGTTGAGAGCAACCGTCCTCAGGTGCTTAGCCGTGCTGCTTATCCCCATAACATAGACCCTTGAGCCTGTGGCGAGCTATTCACCCAGTATCCTGGGATGCAAGGCCACTGTACCCTCCAGGTTACCACAGTTATCTTCCCTAAGTGTTACCCCAGGTACTCATTACCTCCCAACCCAGAAAGAGTGGATGGACTATTGAGTCGAGTGACGGCAGCTGCCCGCACCAATATTCGAACCCTGGATGCTAACTGACTGGGGTAAAAATAATCTGGTTGTTTTTAATGCATCAAAGACTCAGTTTTTGCACCTATCAACCCGACAAAATCTTCCACAGGTATACCCACTAATGTTTAATAATATTCAGCTTAATCCTGCATCATCGTTGAACATGCTTGGGGTTTCATTTACTCGGGACTTATCTTGGAAAGATCATATTACATCTCTTGTAAAATCTGCTTCCAAGAGATTGGGTGTGCTAAGCCGACTCCGTTCCTTCTTTACCCCTGCACAATTGTTGACTCTATACATGGGTTTTATCCGCCCCTGCTTGGAGTACAACTCTCATGTGTGGGGAGGCTCCCCACATACAGCCCTTCTCATTAGGGTTGAGTCAAAGGCTTTTCGTCTCATTAACTCTCCCCTCTTACTGACTCCCTTCAACCTCTGTCTCTTCGCTGCACTGTTGCATCTTTATCTCTTTTCTATCGCTACTTTAATGGTCACTGTTCCTCTGAACTATCTGCATGCATTCCTCCATCTCTACGACGGGCACGTAGCACCCGTCTAGCAGCAAACTCTCACTCCTTTTCTGTCCAACTCTCTAATGCAAGAGTTAACCGTTACTCCCAGTCCTTCATTTATGCAACAGGTCAACTCTGGAACTGTCTCCCTCTGTCTGTATTTCCTGCTTCCTATGATCTCCAGTTTTTCAAACGCAGTATGTCCAGGCATCTCGAAATGAATGGATCTTGAATTTGGCTCTCTCTTGTATTTTGTATTTCTCTTGGAGGGAACAGTTTTGCGGGCTCGTTGCCTTTGGTTCCTTCTTCCTCACATAAAAAAAAAAAAAAATGGCCGGCAACGAAGTCAGCGATGGCCACCATTCAGCCACCGTGGCAACGTAGGCCATATTGTTATTATGTATGGCCTAGTTCAGTGACTCTTTGGAATACTGCAGAGAGAGATGTATTTGCTGCCAGGCAGGTATCGATTCTGGGGTATAATATTGTGAAAATCAACTGAAATAATTTTTAGTTTAATGTAACTTAATGACTACATCTAAAGCAACATCACGAGGTGTAACTTTTGCAAGGGGCGCTACGAGACCTGTGATCCATACAATAACAGAGCAAGAGAAAACATGACCGAGATGTAGTGAGATGGAGAAAGAGTGAGCCATTTGTTGATGTGGACTAAAGGAAATGTGGCTCTGCTTAAGGAGCAGCCTGACACAAAGGTAGGGAGCAGCCAAAGGTAAGGCTGTGGTCGAATGGCTTCACCGAGGTTCACACTACCAGTTCCCGCTTCTCACACCATCAGGAGAGTTATGGTGAGTGTGTGAGAGTGTGAGCAGGAGGCACAGCTGCGCCACTGACTCAGGTCCCATCACCACCACATGACACACCACCATAAGGAAGAAGTTTTTTGGAGTTTAACGTCTGAAGTAACGTGGAGGGAAAATATCCCTGTAAAAATATGTTGGATCGGAAAAGAAAGACGAAACATGGGCGGTCTCTCCCTGTGCGCCAAACTTTGCCGTCAAAAGAAACAAACTATTTTCAGTAAAAAATACAAGGGAAGTGAATTAAAGACTCGTTCATTTTGAGGTAAAAAGAAGAAATCTACAGTTCGAAATTTATGTGAATTAGTATTTTAGATCAATATAGGTGCTACAGAGGGATGACTTCAAGTGGTGGCACCGATATAGCAGAGCAGCTCCTCTACCAGATTGTACAAACAATCATGAACGCCTTCCCTATCCACTGAAAGGATTATGGGATACTGCAGGAAAAGGACAACTACGGTCTACAGTTTACAGGGTTCACAGTCAGATGAACCCAGGGTCGTGACAACAGCACCACCACCACCACCACCACCACCACCATCACCAATAACACCACCACCACCACCACCAATAACAACAACACCACCACCACCAATAACAACAACACCACCACCACCAATAACAACAACAACACCACCACCAATAACAACAACAACAACAGCAACAATAATAATAATAAGACTAAGACTAATATACGAGACCACCCTCATAGTCTCATCTACCCTCCAATTCACACATCCGTTGTGCTTGGTTTAGTACAACCTAGACTGCCTTGTTACCTCACATCTCTCCTCTCCCTACCTTCCGAGTCCACACTATTCGCCTCTTCCTTCTTTACAGTGAAGTCTACCACAGTATCTCTTCATGAATTTTTCTCTACCCAGTCATCGCCGTCTTTTCCCAACAGCTCGCTAATCTTCCTGTGTATAAAACTCCCAGGCTTCCCGAGTAATTTCCCCAGACAGCAGTTACTCAGAGTCTTGATGAAGGACTTCCCCCACCCCTCTCCCCGCTTTCTACTATTCCCTCTTTTCCTTCCATCCCCCTTACGCCTTCATCATCTTGTATTGCCGGGTAGTATGCCCAGAGTTTATTTATACTTATCCGCTTCCCGTTCTCTTCTCATCGTTGGTTTATCTTCTAGTGTGTATTGCCTTCTTTTCATCTATATTGTGAAGAACACTGTGTTCTTCATCTAGTCCGTCTCCAGCATAATGTGCCAAACACATAGTTTACTTGTGAGATCTTGGCAGAGACATACCGAACAATGCTTTGTGTTGGCAGCTGTGAGCCCGAGTTCTCGGTGTTTCAATTATGCATACGAGTATATACTGGATGATCGAAAAGGCTGTTCACATTTCCTAGTGCTATAGCGACCACCGAGTAAAGATATTAAAAAAAAATGTCACAAAATCATGTAGAACAAGATCTAAAGTTTATGTAGGTATCCAAGTCATATGTATCTGGGCAGTCTTTGAAATATCTAATATCATTGATAACGGAAGAGGGTAACTCATCGCTGGTTTGCTGAAACAGTACGAGGCAGACATTTTGTGATGGTTTTATGGCATTGCTCATAACATACAGTGTACCAGTGTGGAAATAGATAAAGCTACAAAGTAATTTTACTTTCAACTTTGATTGTAAATTCCTGTATTGGGGCTATCTCAGAGGCGGCAGACAACCCAAACGATAATTAATCGAAACAAAGCAGTATTTTATTATCGTGAAAGCTTTCTTTAGTTTTGATTAATTGAGAATAATCTACTCCTTTAGCATACCCATTTACATCATTGTTTTAAATGTTCCGTATTGTCTAATTTATAACAGGGCCTATTCTAGTAACGGCAACGTATACTGTATAAGGAGGCAAAATGTTCTCACAAAATGATTATCACCGAAGAGAGGGCACAAATACATGTATATTTAATCCATGTATAAATTTGTGGACTTGGAATACATAATTATTCTTGGTTAATTCGTAATACCTTTATTATTTTTGTTTATAATATGGCGTGTGGTCAACCATTCGGACTCTCTCTCTCTCTCTCTCTCTCTCTCTCTCTACCTTATGTCTCATTTCTTTTATCGAGTGATGCTAAGAGAACAACTTCATAAGCTGTTTGATCCACCTAAGTACACACACACACACACACGCAGACACCACTTCAGCCAGCCCCTGGAAGAAGTATCCCCTCAGTCTCAAGATTTATTTGTTTTCTTTAGACAAGGGCTGCGTGCCTGGACTTGCTGTTTAGAGCGGTGGTCGTGACGGGGAGAGGAGGGTGGAAGCGGCAAATGGAGAGGCAGTGTTATAAACTCTTCAGATAGAATGAAAAGTTAGCCATTTTGGAAGACTGGTGGCGGGAAGAGTAGACTGGTGGGAATATCAGAGGAAGACAAATGCTGGAGAGATTAGTAGCCAGCTCCGCAAGTAACACATCACAGTGCGCAGTGTGTACTTACCTAATTGTACTTACCTAATTGTTTCTTTACAGGAATGAGTCAAGCTCGTACTGTCCCGTGTCTTAAACCATATTTATCGTACATATCCTTAAATTTGTGAATTGTTTTGGCACACACTATTTCATTGGGTAGTGCATTCCATTGATCAATTGCTCTGTTTGGGAAACTGAATTTCCTTACGTCTTTATCACCTCTCTTCTTATGCAGTTTTTTGCAGTGTCCTCTTGCTGATGCTTCTCCATATGTTAAGTAATCATTTATGTCTATTTTCTCCTTCCCTGATATGCACTTATATAGCATTATCATGTCACCTCTTTTCCTTCTCTCCTGTAGTGTTGGTAGATTCAGTTTATTTAGTCTTTCTTCGAAGCTTAGGTCCCTTAAGCTTGGTATCTATCTTGTAGCGGCCCTTTGAACTTTTTCAATCTTGTCTATGTGTTTTTTGAGATGAGGACTCCAGACTACTGATGCATATTCCAGGGTTGGTCTAATGAATGATGTTATTATCCTTCTTAGCATGTCTTCATTTATGTATGTGAATGCTATTCTCATATTTGCAAGCAGTGTATACATGTTCCGTACCTTCTCGCTGATGTGGTCAGCCGGAGATAGTCTGTTATTGATAATCATACCTAGGTCTTTCTCTCTTTCTGATGTGTATAGGGTTTTATTTCCTAACTTATAATCCCAATCAGGTCTTTTTCCACTTTTACCAAACTTCTGATTACATGACACTTGTCTACATTGAATTCCATTTGCCATGTACTACTCCATTCATGAAGTTTATTTAATTCTTCTTGTAGCTCTTTACAAGAGTCTGTGTTAGTAATTCTCCTTTGTATTTTTGCATCATCTGCAAACATATTCAGATAGCTCTCATTTCCAGTGTTACTGTTTATATCATTTATATACACTAAAAACATGATTGGTGCCAGCACTGAACCCTGTGGTACTCCACTAGTCACTTCTTTCCATGATGAGTAGTTTCCTCTTAGTACTGTTCTCATTTCTCTTTTTATGAGAAAGTCTTGCATCCAACAAAACAGTTTGCCTCGAATTCCTCCTTGATGGTACTGTTTCCATAAAAGTCTTTGGTGTGGTACTGTGTCAAAAGCTTTCTTGAAATCTAAATAGATACTGTCCACCCATCCTTCTCTTTTCCTGTATTGTGTTTGATACTCTGTCGTAGTAGCTCAACGGATTAGTAACACACGATTTTCCTTTTCTGAAACCAAACTGTCTTTCTGTTATCATACTGTGTTCTTCTAGATGATTTACCCAAGCTTTTCTTATAACCTTTTCTAATACCTTGCTTACAACACTGGTCAGTGATACTGGTCGGTAGTTGAGTGGATTTTGTCTATTTCCTTTCTTGAATAAGGGGACAATATTTGCTTTTTTCCAAATATCAGGTAGTTTACCGTGACTCAAAGATTTCTTGAAAATTAAAAATAATGGTTTACTTAACTCCTTTGCACATTCTCGTAGTACCCAACATGAAATTTCATCAGGACCACTTGCTTTTCCTCTGTCTAATCTACTTAACTCCTCCTGTATTACTTTTTCTGCTATTTGTATATCTGTTAGTATGTGTGGACATGCATGTTTCACATAGTCACTCTCAAAATTTTTTTCTTCTCTAAAAACTAATTGGAAATTCTTATTTAGTGCTTCACAAATATCTTTCTCTTGTGTATAAGTGATTCCCTCGTCCGTAATGGATTGAATTATATCTTTTACTTTGGTTTTGCTTCTGATGTAGCTGTAAAACAGCTTTGGTTGATCACTTCTTTTATTTATTATATCCTCCTCAAACTGTTTTTGGGCTTCCCTCCTTATTCTTGTATAATCGTTTCTTGTCTGTTTGTAATTATTATACGCCCTTTCACTATTGTGTCTTCTGTATCTATTCCATAACAAATTTCTTTTTCTTTTGATTTTTTACATTCTGTATTGAACCATTTCTGTATTTTTCTTATCTGTTTCTTTGTGCTGTGGGATGTACTTCTGGACTCCTATTTCATAAAATTCACAGAATTTTTTGTATACAGCATTTTAAATCTTGTCCTCTAAGCTCATTTTCCCAATCAACTTCTAAGAAATACTTCTTTAGGTCTTGATAATTTCCCTTTTTATAGTTTAGGCTCTTTTTGTAACTGTCATTGCTGTTAACTATGTCATATGCTATCCTGAAGTTATAATTTAGTACTGCATGATCGCTTTTGCCGAGTGGAGGGTGATATATTGAACTGTCAATATCATTTTCTTGCCTAGTAAATATTAGATCTAGCACTGAAGGTACATCAAGTCCTCTTTTTCTGGTGGTTTCCCTCACATGTTGCGTTAGGAAAAACTCTTGCACGAGATCCAGGAGCTTTTGGTCCCAACAGCTTTCTTGGCTAATTATATCTAGAGTATTCCAATTTATATTTGTATTAAAATACCCAGTTAGTAGGCCTATAATTCTTTCCGATTTCTCTTCCATTTTATGTAGTAATGATCTTAAACTCTGAATTGTATTCTCTGCCAGGTCCTTATATTCATCTCTTTCCCATGTGTTTGATCTGGGTGGCATGTACAAATTGGCTACAATTACTTTCCCTTCAGATGTGTTGATCTCTACTGCAATCAGTTCTACTTGTGATGGTATATCTAGTTTTATTTCATTGACTTCTAGATTTTTCTATAGTTAATATTATAATTTCTCCTCCTTTTTTTTACATTTCTGTCTCTTCTCCATATATTGTATTCCTCTAAGTTTAGTATGTCATTGGATATCTTTGGTGTTAATTTTGTTTCAGTTAGGCATATTATTTGTGGTTCATTTTCTCTGACATAATCATTCATCTCTAGTAATTTAGATACCATTCCATCCACATTTGAGTACATCAACTTTATCATCTTGTTTATATACTTGTCATGACATGGTTTTACTACCTTCCTCCTTTTTATTCCATCTTGTTTGTGTACCACTTTCGTACCTGCAATCCTATTAATTTGTAAAAATTTATTCTTCTCCTCTTCTGATCTTCCCTCATTTTTTGTTTTAGCTTCCTCCCTTTTCTCTTTCAGTAATTCCAGTTCCTCTTGCGTTAGGCATCTTTTTATCCATACATTTTTGAACTCCTCTTTTTCCATAAGATTCTTTGCATTTTTTAGTATCTCTTCCACAGTGTTTACATTCTGGAAAGTCACCTTTAGAGGTCTTGTCCTGCTTTTCTCGTATTTCCCTAACCTTTTGTGTTCCTCTATGTCTTTACTACAGATTTCCTCTGATACTTCTTTCGGTAAGCTCATTACATTTGCCATCTCCTTTTTTGTCTCTTGTGATTAGTTTTTTACTTCTTCCTCTTCTATACCAGTGATTACTATAGATTTGTTTATATCTACTGAATCTCTGACTAACTTTGGATTGTTTTGGATTATTCTTTTCACTTCCTGTTTAATGCTTTTTTCCTCCACCCTTGTTTCTAAGTCTTTCTTTACTTTCACCATTTCAGCATACATGGTTTCCACATCATTTTTGTAGCTTTGCACAGCTTCATTCACCTGTGTTATCTTCTTCTCAATATCACTGCTCTGGTCTATAAGACTGCTTACTTGCCTAATTGTCTCTGTGTCATTTTTGAACTCTTCCATAACACTCTCTGTGATTGACTACTTTTCATGCCATTTCACTCATTTTCTTCCTAAGTGTACTCAATTCCACTGTTAGTTCGCTGATGGTTGTGTCTTTCTTGTTGGCCTCCTTCCTAGTTTTTCTATTTCTTCCTTTTGCAAGTGCATCTGCTTCATTATTTCATCAATTTCATTTTTGA
Source organism: Coenobita brevimanus (assembly GCF_032717465.1). Taxonomy (NCBI): domain Eukaryota; kingdom Metazoa; phylum Arthropoda; class Malacostraca; order Decapoda; family Coenobitidae; genus Coenobita; species Coenobita brevimanus. The sequence goes on from NC_136959.1 coordinate 13,128,138, forward strand.
AAGCCATTTCTAGTTTGTGTACACGTTCAACCAGTCCATTGTGAGTCTCCACTTCAACCAGTTCTTGGTAGAAATCATCATTTTGCTTTCTACCTTTATCCCTTTTCTTTTCCAAATTTGCTTTACTAAAGTATGTATCCATTTTGCAATACTTGGAAGAGTACAGAGTATGTACTCACATTCCCCGTGCTGCTGTGAAGTCTAAACAAACCTCAGATGACTGAGTGCATTCTTTTGTCTTGGTTCTCTTTTCTGTTTGGAACAAGTCTTGTTTAATTTTTTTTTTCTTTTGAATAATGAAAAATCATTTAGTCCTAATCCTGGTACAGAGCTTGACTCATACAAAGACACTAATTTAGGTAATGCCACTGGCAGTATGTTGGTTCGGTACGGAGCTCCGATGTCATACGTCTGCCTCTTGGATTGTGTGTGTGTGTGTGTGTGTGTGTGTTTTATGGCAACATATTTTACGGGTGTCAGCTACTTTCAAGAATAATGTTCGTATAAATGTAAAGCAATTGGCTAAGAAGGTTTGTTGGAAATAGGTCGGTCTACAGGAAAAGGTAGGTCAAGAAAAGATATGAAGTAGTATTATTGAGGTCACCGTGATGGAACTGAGTGAGACAGACTGACAGAGAAATGGGGCTGATGGAAAGAAATAGAGACATGACACAGACATTTAACAAGTAAACAACGTGTATATAATTTTGGATGCAGTTCAGGGGGTAATCTGCCATTTACTGAACTAACTGTTTTCTCCCCTGATGACGTGGTGCCAAGTTTTATTGATAATTCTTTTCTTTTCTCTTCTCTGTTCTCACTCTTCCTCTCCCTCCCCTCCTCTCCCTCCCCCCCCCTCTCTCTCTCTCTCTCTCTCTCTCCCTCTCTCTCTCTCTCTCTCTCTCTCTCTCTTTCTCTCTCTCTCTCTCTCTCTCTCTCTCTCTCTCTCTCTCTCTCATTCAGAAACGATAGAGAGTAACTGACATAAATTGATGATGGAGGAGTTATTGCTTATCATTTTGTATCTTACTCTGAGGTATCAGTTTATTATACATAGCAATTCAGTGTTTTTCTTTCATTTATTGTATGCTTGATAGGTAAGAAACCCATTACTCTACCAAAGAGATATTCGTAAAATGCGACTGATAAGGGTGAGATGGTGGGCTGAAAATCTATCGTCTGTCATAGGGATTTGGCAGCCACACGCCCGGAGACCACTCGTGCAGCAGCCTCGTAACTCTCACGACACAGGAAGAGAGAAGTGGCTGTATAACTGTCTTCTCTCTTAATTTTATGTCTTGCCGTCAAGCATTAACGAAATCGCCAAAATTTATATATAAAAAATCTTACCATAGTTACAACGGTACGACAATCACCGCTATTGACAGGGGTGAATTACGTATGCATACTTCAAACACTGATAATTCATGATTTTGAACGAAGATACAGTAATCATTAGACATAACTACATTCCCTCATTCCTTCCCTGGTGACTGCGTAGTCCCGTCAAAATACGAGTAGACCTTGGATATACTGCAACAATTTTTTTTTTTTTTTTTTTTTTTTTTGGTCATACATCATGCTTCAGAGGCACCCAAAGATAACAAACATCTGAAAATGCATCCCAGTCAAGTATACCTTTGGGAATAATGTACTTAATTTACATAACACCATTTTGGCCACTAAGTCTTTGATGGTTCGGTTCCAAATTTTACCGCATACCAGCTTTCGAAGTTATAACGTTTTATGTGCTTATAAACCACTTATGATTTGTTTACTGTCTACTACATTTTAGCATGAAATATAGACGAGTATTTAGGGAGAAGAAACGTACTGACTGGTTAAGATTAATTTGTTTAAGTCTAGTATGTCTGCCAAAGTGTTCTGTTGGAGGATTTACGGTGCAGATGTGATTACAGTATATGTATTTGTATTTTCCTGTCACGCCGAGGGAGGTATATGAGAGAGGGGGGTGTGAGCTGGGAGCGAGGAGCGAGTGAAATGACGGGGAACAGGACAACAGGGAGGCGGTGATTTGTTTGCTTAGCCACCCCGCTTATGGGATTGAAGTGGTCATGGCAATAGATAGAGAGATAGATAGCCCTAGAGATTCCAACAAGTCAAATGACATTCTAACCCGTTCGGTTAGTTTCATCATCTCTGAAAAGCGTCTGGTGGTCTTGTGCAGTGTACTCGGTGGGTGACAGCCGTGTCTGATGCCGGCTGCTCCAGTGCTAGAGGTGACTGCAGGGTTTTCTGTCATTTAAGAGTGCTTTCGTGGATTTAGGTCAAGTCTTCTAGCCTAAAATGACCTGACTGCGGTTATTAGCCTAGCCTTGGATCCCTACGCCTTGAAGGGGCGATATTTTCATTTGGTACTCCACAAATAGATTACACGCCTTACTGTATTTGCAACTTAGTTTCATTCTTTCTCTGCTTCTTCTTTCTACTTTCTTCACTGCAATTCGCTAACTTGGTACATTTCTTCAATTCCTTCACAAACTCGCCTCAAACTGAGTACAGTTGGAAATTCTTGAGCAAATACTCCTAGACACGTTTCCCCACCCCTAGCACCACACCACCTACTCTCCCTCTTCTCCTAACACACTACCAGGGCTATAACGAGCAGCCTAGTAGGTAAGCCAAACCTTATATTTCCTTGCAACTCGCTTCCAGGGACGAACTCTCATCAGACCCTGGTGAGGCGCTGTCCACCGCACAAGGGGGCGCCGGACCACGACACGACTGTTGCCTACTGTCCTGTACCTGAAGGATGGTCTCATAGAAGCTGTTTCAGCCAACTCCATGGTTAAGATGGGTCTACTTGGCCAAATAGACGTGAGTGAAACGCGACAACACTCAAGCCCCACTTCTCTGTACCACATTACAAACGAGGTATCTATTCTGTCCCTCACTATACGATCGTAAATATTTACTGTACACTGAACGCCTGCAAGCAGCCTGTCCTTAACACACAATCACAGCAGAGTATCACCTGAGCAAATATCCTTGAGCACCTCATTGACCTGTGCTCATGCTAATTGTTCCTATTTGCCCCAAAGTTGGAAGCTTTCACTATGCGTTAGTAATTATGGTTGTCACCAAGGCATTTTGTTTGTATTTTTTGTTAGTTGTTTTCCGGGGAGTGGGCTCTAACCCTCAGCCCAACCGCACTTGTTGACACGTAGAGAACACCTATTTGGTTGGCTGCAAGGTTACCACCCAGCGTATTAAATGATTTCCTGGTTTTTACGGGAAATGATTTGGCTTGTCACTCAATGTAGGAATACCCTGGAAAAGAATATAACTACAGTGAGTGAGTGGGATGATGGGCGCCCCCCACCAAGTTGAAGGGGAGGCCAGGAGGATGAGGTGGAGGGATGGAGTGAGAAGTATATGAGGGAGGGGGTTGTGAGCTGGGGAGAAGGCAGTGAATGGCGGGAGACAGGGCCACAAGGAGGCGATTTTGTTTCTGTGGCTCAGGCCTCCTATGGGATTAAGGCATGTCTGGCAGTAGGTAGATAGAATTATGTCACAATCTACACTCATCTTCATTGGGTCCAGCGACTTGTAATTAGGGAGCAGGTGGCTGACCTGAGTTTGATCAGAGGGTTTCACTCTGGCAAACTAGTGATTAGTGGCGAATCCAAGGAGGTGAACCCTGGAAGGATTAGGTATGGGGGCAGTGTATTTGTAGAGTGAGTTGCCACAAGTAGATTAGGTGGAAAGGAGGTGTGATGGTGGCCCACTTCCCTTCGCAATGATGATGACTGATAACGCTGATAGTGGGGTTGAGGGACAGTGAACAGCAAGATTCAGTGACAAACATATACCAAATTCCACAGGTGGATGGGGAATGTTGTGTGGAGGCTGCTGTATTGGAGAAATGAACACAGACTGATAGACAGACTGAGAATGCAGCAAAGAACAACACTAGCTTAAGCAAGAGACGGTCAGACACACACTAAAAATATTTCACAGTACAATACATATGAACCGTAAAGTGTGTGTATATGACACAGACACATACAGTATAGTGTGAGTGACTGCACATTTGTCAAAGACTGTGTGTGTGTGTGTGTGTGTGTGTGTCTGTCATCACCGTTGCGTGTTGGCAAAAATGCGAAAATATGAAATAGTTGCTGGACAAACTGTAGGCTACTCGTGTGTGCTGGAAGGCTTGTATGGGGAGGACTGTATTGCTCTCATCATCATCATCATCATCATCATCATCATCATCGTCGTCGTCGTCGTCGTCGTCGTCGTCGTCATCATATCATTGTCATCATCATCATCATCATCATCATCATCATCATCATCATCACCCAGACCACATTCCCACAAAAGACCGGCATGATACGGGGTCCAGAGAGCAGGAAAATTAGGAAAACAGGCAAAATATCTATGTGGTTAAATGAATCATACTCATCCACCTACATAAAATCAATCAGTTAACCATCGCATCGCCGAAGAAAAAAAAGAACACCAAACCATTGTTATATATTCTTCCGTACAAAACTCTTCCATCCAGCTCAATCCACTGTCAGTTGCCTAGCCTCAGTAACCTTCAATTTCTGCTCCCTCACATACTCATATGCCATATCTGTCCACCTCCATAATTTGCCAGGCCTTCACCCACCTTCATGTTCGCCATTCATTTCACACCCATTATCTTCACATGACCAACCCTTCTAAGCACGCACACTCTTCGACTCCTGAAATTCTCCAGACTTCCTTCCTCCACATCTTTCGCGAATCACATTAATCCTCAATCGCCTCTTCATTCCACACTCTGTACCACATTTGTTATTAATCACATTTTCACTGCTCTTACTCTTGATTAATTAGTTGCAATGCCGCACCAAAGGCCTGCATGATAATGTCGATCCCAAAACTCCTCCAGCCAAGATTCTCACAGGCAGCAGCCACACTCACCTCTCTGTTTCGTGTCAAGGCCTTCCAAAGCACCATTTTATTCCCTGCCATATATAAAAGTAGAAAAAAGTGTCAGTATGAAAGCGAAAACTGAGATTCAATAAAAGTTTGCTACTGCACTAAAAATCTGAATACCGCTTTTTGTTTTTTGGTGAATGTGTTAGTACTGTAGTTATTGTCATGCTGTCCTAAAGTGAAATAAAAGACTGAAACAGCTAATTTTACACACACACACACACACACACACACACACACACACACACACACACACACACACACACACACACACACACACTCTATATCTATATCTGTCAATCTCATGTATCCATCTTCTCCATCAATCAGTCTGTCTATATAATTTATCTTTATATTTGTGTGTGTGTGTGTTTGTTTTTTTGTGTGTGTGTGTGTGTTTGTGTGTGTGTGTGTGTGTGTGTGTGTGTGTACACTTTTGTTCTTGCTGGTACTGTGTTTATGCTATTCACAGTGGAGCTACTTAATGACTTGGTATTACTGCGATGAAAAGAGAGGTCTGGTAGTTGTTTCAGTAAGTACGGGAACAAGGCTTCATCCAACAAGGTTATTGTGCATCTTCGAGGAGCGTGGTGTACATCAGAGCAACATTCCGTCGATACATATTCGGACATTACATTTTACTGAGTTAGAAGTAGGTTTGATGTGGTGAGGACCGAAAAATATGATACCAAATATTTCCGCGTGTACTGAATCGTAACTGTAGGGATGGACAGACTGATTGCAACAGAGTCGAGGCTAGACGGATAAGTAACATCGTTCCAAAAGAAATTTTATGATGATAGACTACATGTCAAGGAGGAAGATACGGCAGATGGGAGGTTAATATGTAGTAAAAGAAGTCAACCGAATATTTCAACATTTTGAGAAGTCAAGTAAAAATGATGGAGGGAAAGTGAAAAACAGGAAGGTTTATTTTCTCTTTAAATCCCCCATTATGTCGATGTCGTTCTCTCTCTCTCTCTCTCTCTCTCTCTCTCTCTCTCTCTCTCTCTCTCTCAGCTGTGTATCCAGCATTTATTCTCTCTCTTTCTTTTTACCTTCTTTTTTTCCATTTCCTGAAGGGGTCTGAGTGTGTGTGTGTGCATTGTGCAGGACGGAAAGAGACAGCAACAGCCAAAAATGAAGAGAGAGAGAGAGAAAGAAGAGGAGCTCCTTACATACAACTCTTCTCAATAGGGTGGAGTCAAAGGCTATTCTTCTCATCAGCTCTCCCTCCTCTTACTGGCTCCCCCAACCTTTGTCTCTTCGCCGCGCTGTTGCCTCTTTATCTCTTTTCTATTGCTACTTCAATGGTCACTGCTCCTCAGAACTGTTTGCTTGCATCCCTCCACCTCTACGGCGTGCGCGTAGCATAGTCTAACAACAAACTCTCATCCCTTTGCTGTCCAACTCTCTAATGCAAGAGTTAACCGTTACTCTCAGTCCTTCATTTACGCAACAGGTCAACTCTGAAACTGTTTCCCTCTGTCTGCATTTCCTGCTTCCTCTGATCTCCCGTCTTTCAAACGCAGTGTGTCAAGGCATCTCCGAAATGAATGGATCTTGAATTTGGCTCACTTTTGTACTGTTTTTGTTTCTTTCTTGGAAGGAACGTTAATGCGGGCTCAGCCCTCTGGTTCCTTCTTGCTCGCATTAAAAAAACTAATACTCTCCCTTATTATTAAACCATGGTATTGTACCTTATATGTAATTATTGTATATAATTTTTTAGATCATGTGTCCACTCTGCGCTTGATATTAAACGTACTCTTTGTTGTGTGGAATTTTAATATTATCTTTTTTTTACGCATGCGCTCGTGAGGGGAGAGCGGGTGTTATGTTTTGGTCGGCGTGTGTGGGTGTCCGTCTTTCTGTGTGTGTGTGTGTGTGTGTGTGTGTGTGTGTGTGTGTGTGTGTGTGTGTGTGTGTGTGTGTGTGTGTGTGTGTGTGTGTAGGAGGTGGAGGTGAACAAAAGAACTGAATAGTTTACATACAATTTTAATCAAAGTTGGTTGAAAGACTTGGCTTGAACAGCCATTGATATAACTTC